>NC_086219.1:5000-305000 GCF_035770615.1 Melospiza melodia melodia
CCCTAACCCTAACCCTAACCCTAACCCTAACCCTAACCCTAACCCTAACCCTAACCCTAACCCTAACCCTAACCCTAACCCTAACCCTAACCCTAACCCTAACCCTAACCCTAACCCTAACCCTAACCCTAACCCTAACCCTAACCCTAACCCTAACCCTAACCCTAACCCTAACCCTAACCCTAACCCTAACCCTAACCCTAACCCTAACCCTAACCCTAACCCTAACCCTAACCCTAACCCTAACCCTAACCCTAACCCTAACCCTAACCCTAACCCTAACCCTAACCCTAACCCTAACCCTAACCCTAACCCTAACCCTAACCCTAACCCTAACCCTAACCCTAACCCTAACCCTAACCCTAACCCTAACCCTAACCCTAACCCTAACCCTAACCCTAACCCTAACCCTAACCCTAACCCTAACCCTAACCCTAACCCTAACCCTAACCCTAACCCTAACCCTAACCCTAACCCTAACCCTAACCCTAACCCTAACCCTAACCCTAACCCTAACCCTAACCCTAACCCTAACCCTAACCCTAACCCTAACCCTAACCCTAACCCTAACCCTAACCCTAACCCTAACCCTAACCCTAACCCTAACCCTAACCCTAACCCTAACCCTAACCCTAACCCTAACCCTAACCCTAACCCTAACCCTAACCCTAACCCTAACCCTAACCCTAACCCTAACCCTAACCCTAACCCTAACCCTAACCCTAACCCTAACCCTAACCCTAACCCTAACCCTAACCCTAACCCTAACCCTAACCCTAACCCTAACCCTAACCCTAACCCTAACCCTAACCCTAACCCTAACCCTAACCCTAACCCTAACCCTAACCCTAACCCTAACCCTAACCCTAACCCTAACCCTAACCCTAACCCTAACCCTAACCCTAACCCTAACCCTAACCCTAACCCTAACCCTAACCCTAACCCTAACCCTAACCCTAACCCTAACCCTAACCCTAACCCTAACCCTAACCCTAACCCTAACCCTAACCCTAACCCTAACCCTAACCCTAACCCTAACCCTAACCCTAACCCTAACCCTAACCCTAACCCTAACCCTAACCCTAACCCTAACCCTAACCCTAACCCTAACCCTAACCCTAACCCTAACCCTAACCCTAACCCTAACCCTAACCCTAACCCTAACCCTAACCCTAACCCTAACCCTAACCCTAACCCTAACCCTAACCCTAACCCTAACCCTAACCCTAACCCTAACCCTAACCCTAACCCTAACCCTAACCCTAACCCTAACCCTAACCCTAACCCTAACCCTAACCCTAACCCTAACCCTAACCCTAACCCTAACCCTAACCCTAACCCTAACCCTAACCCTAACCCTAACCCTAACCCTAACCCTAACCCTAACCCTAACCCTAACCCTAACCCTAACCCTAACCCTAACCCTAACCCTAACCCTAACCCTAACCCTAACCCTAACCCTAACCCTAACCCTAACCCTAACCCTAACCCTAACCCTAACCCTAACCCTAACCCTAACCCTAACCCTAACCCTAACCCTAACCCTAACCCTAACCCTAACCCTAACCCTAACCCTAACCCTAACCCTAACCCTAACCCTAACCCTAACCCTAACCCTAACCCTAACCCTAACCCTAACCCTAACCCTAACCCTAACCCTAACCCTAACCCTAACCCTAACCCTAACCCTAACCCTAACCCTAACCCTAACCCTAACCCTAACCCTAACCCTAACCCTAACCCTAACCCTAACCCTAACCCTAACCCTAACCCTAACCCTAACCCTAACCCTAACCCTAACCCTAACCCTAACCCTAACCCTAACCCTAACCCTAACCCTAACCCTAACCCTAACCCTAACCCTAACCCTAACCCTAACCCTAACCCTAACCCTAACCCTAACCCTAACCCTAACCCTAACCCTAACCCTAACCCTAACCCTAACCCTAACCCTAACCCTAACCCTAACCCTAACCCTAACCCTAACCCTAACCCTAACCCTAACCCTAACCCTAACCCTAACCCTAACCCTAACCCTAACCCTAACCCTAACCCTAACCCTAACCCTAACCCTAACCCTAACCCTAACCCTAACCCTAACCCTAACCCTAACCCTAACCCTAACCCTAACCCTAACCCTAACCCTAACCCTAACCCTAACCCTAACCCTAACCCTAACCCTAACCCTAACCCTAACCCTAACCCTAACCCTAACCCTAACCCTAACCCTAACCCTAACCCTAACCCTAACCCTAACCCTAACCCTAACCCTAACCCTAACCCTAACCCTAACCCTAACCCTAACCCTAACCCTAACCCTAACCCTAACCCTAACCCTAACCCTAACCCTAACCCTAACCCTAACCCTAACCCTAACCCTAACCCTAACCCTAACCCTAACCCTAACCCTAACCCTAACCCTAACCCTAACCCTAACCCTAACCCTAACCCTAACCCTAACCCTAACCCTAACCCTAACCCTAACCCTAACCCTAACCCTAACCCTAACCCTAACCCTAACCCTAACCCTAACCCTAACCCTAACCCTAACCCTAACCCTAACCCTAACCCTAACCCTAACCCTAACCCTAACCCTAACCCTAACCCTAACCCTAACCCTAACCCTAACCCTAACCCTAACCCTAACCCTAACCCTAACCCTAACCCTAACCCTAACCCTAACCCTAACCCTAACCCTAACCCTAACCCTAACCCTAACCCTAACCCTAACCCTAACCCTAACCCTAACCCTAACCCTAACCCTAACCCTAACCCTAACCCTAACCCTAACCCTAACCCTAACCCTAACCCTAACCCTAACCCTAACCCTAACCCTAACCCTAACCCTAACCCTAACCCTAACCCTAACCCTAACCCTAACCCTAACCCTAACCCTAACCCTAACCCTAACCCTAACCCTAACCCTAACCCTAACCCTAACCCTAACCCTAACCCTAACCCTAACCCTAACCCTAACCCTAACCCTAACCCTAACCCTAACCCTAACCCTAACCCTAACCCTAACCCTAACCCTAACCCTAACCCTAACCCTAACCCTAACCCTAACCCTAACCCTAACCCTAACCCTAACCCTAACCCTAACCCTAACCCTAACCCTAACCCTAACCCTAACCCTAACCCTAACCCTAACCCTAACCTAACCCTAACCCTAACCCTAACCCTAACCCTAACCCTAACCCTAACCCTAACCCTAACCCTAACCCTAACCCTAACCCTAACCCTAACCCTAACCCTAACCCTAACCCTAACCCTAACCCTAACCCTAACCCTAACCCTAACCCTAACCCTAACCCTAACCCTAACCCTAACCCTAACCCTAACCCTAACCCTAACCCTAACCCTAACCCTAACCCTAACCCTAACCCTAACCCTAACCCTAACCCTAACCCTAACCCTAACCCTAACCCTAACCCTAACCCTAACCCTAACCCTAACCCTAACCCTAACCCTAACCCTAACCCTAACCCTAACCCTAACCCTAACCCTAACCCTAACCCTAACCCTAACCCTAACCCTAACCCTAACCCTAACCCTAACCCTAACCCTAACCCTAACCCTAACCCTAACCCTAACCCTAACCCTAACCCTAACCCTAACCCTAACCCTAACCCTAACCCTAACCCTAACCCTAACCCTAACCCTAACCCTAACCCTAACCCTAACCCTAACCCTAACCCTAACCCTAACCCTAACCCTAACCCTAACCCTAACCCTAACCCTAACCCTAACCCTAACCCTAACCCTAACCCTAACCCTAACCCTAACCCTAACCCTAACCCTAACCCTAACCCTAACCCTAACCCTAACCCTAACCCTAACCCTAACCCTAACCCTAACCCTAACCCTAACCCTAACCCTAACCCTAACCCTAACCCTAACCCTAACCCTAACCCTAACCCTAACCCTAACCCTAACCCTAACCCTAACCCTAACCCTAACCCTAACCCTAACCCTAACCCTAACCCTAACCCTAACCCTAACCCTAACCCTAACCCTAACCCTAACCCTAACCCTAACCCTAACCCTAACCCTAACCCTAACCCTAACCCTAACCCTAACCCTAACCCTAACCCTAACCCTAACCCTAACCCTAACCCTAACCCTAACCCTAACCCTAACCCTAACCCTAACCCTAACCCTAACCCTAACCCTAACCCTAACCCTAACCCTAACCCTAACCCTAACCCTAACCCTAACCCTAACCCTAACCCTAACCCTAACCCTAACCCTAACCCTAACCCTAACCCTAACCCTAACCCTAACCCTAACCCTAACCCTAACCCTAACCCTAACCCTAACCCTAACCCTAACCCTAACCCTAACCCTAACCCTAACCCTAACCCTAACCCTAACCCTAACCCTAACCCTAACCCTAACCCTAACCCTAACCCTAACCCTAACCCTAACCCTAACCCTAACCCTAACCCTAACCCTAACCCTAACCCTAACCCTAACCCTAACCCTAACCCTAACCCTAACCCTAACCCTAACCCTAACCCTAACCCTAACCCTAACCCTAACCCTAACCCTAACCCTAACCCTAACCCTAACCCTAACCCTAACCCTAACCCTAACCCTAACCCTAACCCTAACCCTAACCCTAACCCTAACCCTAACCCTAACCCTAACCCTAACCCTAACCCTAACCCTAACCCTAACCCTAACCCTAACCCTAACCCTAACCCTAACCCTAACCCTAACCCTAACCCTAACCCTAACCCTAACCCTAACCCTAACCCTAACCCTAACCCTAACCCTAACCCTAACCCTAACCCTAACCCTAACCCTAACCCTAACCCTAACCCTAACCCTAACCCTAACCCTAACCCTAACCCTAACCCTAACCCTAACCCTAACCCTAACCCTAACCCTAACCCTAACCCTAACCCTAACCCTAACCCTAACCCTAACCCTAACCCTAACCCTAACCCTAACCCTAACCCTAACCCTAACCCTAACCCTAACCCTAACCCTAACCCTAACCCTAACCCTAACCCTAACCCTAACCCTAACCCTAACCCTAACCCTAACCCTAACCCTAACCCTAACCCTAACCCTAACCCTAACCCTAACCCTAACCCTAACCCTAACCCTAACCCTAACCCTAACCCTAACCCTAACCCTAACCCTAACCCTAACCCTAACCCTAACCCTAACCCTAACCCTAACCCTAACCCTAACCCTAACCCTAACCCTAACCCTAACCCTAACCCTAACCCTAACCCTAACCCTAACCCTAACCCTAACCCTAACCCTAACCCTAACCCTAACCCTAACCCTAACCCTAACCCTAACCCTAACCCTAACCCTAACCCTAACCCTAACCCTAACCCTAACCCTAACCCTAACCCTAACCCTAACCCTAACCCTAACCCTAACCCTAACCCTAACCCTAACCCTAACCCTAACCCTAACCCTAACCCTAACCCTAACCCTAACCCTAACCCTAACCCTAACCCTAACCCTAACCCTAACCCTAACCCTAACCCTAACCCTAACCCTAACCCTAACCCTAACCCTAACCCTAACCCTAACCCTAACCCTAACCCTAACCCTAACCCTAACCCTAACCCTAACCCTAACCCTAACCCTAACCCTAACCCTAACCCTAACCCTAACCCTAACCCTAACCCTAACCCTAACCCTAACCCTAACCCTAACCCTAACCCTAACCCTAACCCTAACCCTAACCCTAACCCTAACCCTAACCCTAACCCTAACCCTAACCCTAACCCTAACCCTAACCCTAACCCTAACCCTAACCCTAACCCTAACCCTAACCCTAACCCTAACCCTAACCCTAACCCTAACCCTAACCCTAACCCTAACCCTAACCCTAACCCTAACCCTAACCCTAACCCTAACCCTAACCCTAACCCTAACCCTAACCCTAACCCTAACCCTAACCCTAACCCTAACCCTAACCCTAACCCTAACCCTAACCCTAACCCTAACCCTAACCCTAACCCTAACCCTAACCCTAACCCTAACCCTAACCCTAACCCTAACCCTAACCCTAACCCTAACCCTAACCCTAACCCTAACCCTAACCCTAACCCTAACCCTAACCCTAACCCTAACCCTAACCCTAACCCTAACCCTAACCCTAACCCTAACCCTAACCCTAACCCTAACCCTAACCCCTAACCCTAACCCTAACCCCTAACCCCTAACCCCTAACCCCTAACCCCTAACCCCTAACCCTAACCCTAACCCCTAACCTCTAACCCCTAAACACTAAACCCTAAACCCTAAACACTAACCTCTAACCCCTAAACACTAAACACTAAACCCTAACCCTAAACACTAAACCCTAACCGTTAAAATTAATTGTTAAAACTAACCCTAATCTAAGATGGCCGCCCCCAGCGGTCACGTGATTTATTTCCAACATGGCGCCGGTCACGTGACTTCGAGCAAAATGGCCGCGCCCGGAGGTGACTTCCGGCAACAACATGGCCGCGCCCGGAGGTGACTTCCGGCAACAACATGGCCGCGCCCGGAGGTGACTTCCGGCAACAACATGGCCGCGCCCGGAGGTGACTTCCGGCAACAACATGGCCGCGCCCGGAGGTGACTTCCGGCAACAACATGGCCGCGCCCGGAGGTGACTTCCGGCAACAACATGGCCGCGCCCGGAGGTGACTTCCGGCAACAACATGGCCGCGCCCGGAGGTGACTTCCGGCAACAACATGGCCGCGCCCGGAGGTGACTTCCGGCAACAACATGGCCGCGCCCGGAGGTTACTTCCGGCAACAACATGGCCGCGCCCGGAGGTGACTTCCGGCAACAACATGGCCGCGCCCGGAGGTGACTTCCGGCAACAACATGGCCGCGCCCGGAGGTGACTTCCGGCAACAACATGGCCGCGCCCGGAGGTTACTTCCGGCAACAACATGGCCGCGCCCGGAGGTTACTTCCGGCAACAACATGGCCGCGCCCGGAGGTTACTTCCGGCAACAACATGGCCGCGCCCGGAGGTTACTTCCGGCAACAACATGGCCGCGCCCGGAGGTTACTTCCGGCAACAACATGGCCGCGCCCGGAGGTGACTTCCGGCAACAACATGGCCGCGCCCGGAGGTGACTTCCGGCAACAACATGGCCGCGCCCGGAGGTGACTTCCGGCAACAACATGGCCGCGCCCGGAGGTTACTTCCGGCAACAACATGGCCGCGCCCGGAGGTTACTTCCGGCAACAACATGGCCGCGCCCGGAGGTTACTTCCGGCAACAACATGGCCGCGCCCGGAGGTTACTTCCGGCAACAACATGGCCGCGCCCGGAGGTGACTTCCGGCAACAACATGGCCGCGCCCGGAGGTTACTTCCGGCAACAACATGGCCGCGCCCGGAGGTTACTTCCGGCAACAACATGGCCGCGCCCGGAGGTGACTTCCGGCAACAACATGGCCGCGCCCGGAGGTGACTTCCGGCAACAACATGGCCGCGCCCGGAGGTGACTTCCGGCAACAACATGGCCGCGCCCGGAGGTTACTTCCGGCAACAACATGGCCGCGCCCGGAGGTTACTTCCGGCAACAACATGGCCGCGCCCGGAGGTTACTTCCGGCAACAACATGGCCGCGCCCGGAGGTTACTTCCGGCAACAACATGGCCGCGCCCGGGGACGGCTTCCGGCAACAACATGGCCGCGCCCGGGGACGGCTTCCGGCAACAACATGGCCGCGCCCGGGGACGGCTTCCGGCAACAATAAGATGGCGGCGCCCAGGCGAGCACGTGGTGCGGGGTCAAGATGGCGGTGCCCGCTACGAGTGACGTCACTTTTTTTAAAATGGCGGCGCCCATGGCCGGATTTTTTTTCTGGTTTTGGGCGGGTTTTTCGGGGTTTCCGAGGGTCCCGGTGGCCGCGGAAGGCTTTTCCGGTTCGCGTGAGGCCAGCGGCGTGGCGGGGACCCCCTTCTGGGGCGCGGGGTGGGTGCCGGGTTTTCGATCGGGCACTGGGACAGACGGCTATACCTGGGGGGTCCTTGTGGGGGTGTGTCGCTCTCGTGACGTCACGCGGTGGCGCTGTGCGTGCAGTGCGGCGCTGTGGACGGCAGGGGGCGCTGTAACGGGGAGCTGTAATTGCACTACGAGGAGTGGGACGGCAGGGGGCGCTGCTTCAGCGCTGTGGCCAACAACAGGGGGTGGCGCGCATGGGTGGGGGGGGGGTCCTTCGTGACGGCGGCTGGTGGATTGGCAGTTGGGGTGGGCGCTGCGTTGGGGGGGGGGCAGGTAGGGCTGGGGGGACAACAGGGGGCGGGTGCTTGGGTACTGGGCAGGGTTTTTCTGTACAAGGGATGGTGGTTGGGCGATGGGGGTGGCGTGCACGGCCAGGGGGGGCAGCTAGGGGTGGGTGCTTGGGTATGGGGGTGGTGCCTAGGGCCAGGTGTGAGTCATCATGCTTGATTGGGGGCAGCAGGGGAGTACTGATTAGGGGTGGGTGGGGTTCCTATATACTATATATAAAAAGAAGAAAAACTATATGTCTGGTGCAGCAGTAGAAAATTTCAGGCTCCCAGGGAGTAAATGCTTTGTTTTATAATTTTTTTTTTTTGCTTTACTCCCAGGGAGCCTGAAAGTTTCTACTGCTGCTTTTTTAAAACAAAAGCTAGAAAGGAAAACAAAGTTAGAAATAGAGAGAAAAAAAAAGAGAGAAGAGAGAGAGAGAGAGAGAGAGAAAGAAAGAGAGAAAGAAAGAGAAAAGAGAGAGAAAAGAGAGAGAAAAGAAAGAAGAGACAGAAGAAAAAAGTCAGAGACAAGACAGAAAAGAAAGAGAAAAATAGAGAGAAAAGAGAAAACCAGACAAAAGAGAGAAAAGAGAATGAGAGAGAGAAAAGAAAGGAGAGAGAGGAAAAGGAGAAAAGAAAGAAAATAGAGAAGAGAGAGTCACAAAAGAAGACAGAGAAAGACAAAAAGACAGAAGAAAAGACAGAGAAAAAAGAACACAGAGAAAAAAAAGAAGACAGAGAGACAGAGGATAAGAAAACACAGAGAGAGAAATCAAGACAGGGACAGAAAAGAAAAGGAGGGTGGAAAAACTGAAGAACAGGAGTTAAAAGAGAAAAAAAGTGGTTAGGATTAGAGTTACAGCAAAAACTCAGGGTAGAGTGAAAAAGGAAAAGACTAAGAGCAAAAAAAGACAAACCAAGGAAAAGGAGAACACAGACAGAAAAAGAAGCAAGAAGAGCACAGGTGAAAGTTAGAAATAAGGTGCAAAGAAAATAGAGAAATAGAACAGAGTTACAGAAGCAAGACAGCATCAGAAAGAGTGAGACACAGAAACAAAGGGTGGGAGACAGATGGAAGTTAAGTGAAAAATAGAAAAGGAAAGAAAGGAGCAAAAGGAAGAAACACAGAGGAAAAAAATTACAAAACCACACCAAAAAAAGACAGGAGCCGTGGGGGGAAGGGGGGGATTTAGGGAAGGGCAGGGGGTATCTTTATTAGAGGTGATGCAACTTTATTACAGGAAATCAGCAAAAGACATAGAAACAGTGCATACAAATGCAAGCGCAGATACAATCCATAGACACAACGATAAAATCTAATTCACGTACAAAGCAGTACAAAGCAGTACAAAGCAGTACAAAGCAGTACAAAGCAGTACAAAGCAGTACAAAGCAGTACAAAGCAGTACAAAGCAGTACAAAGCAGTACAAAGCAGTACAAAGCAGTACAAAGCAGTACAAAGCAGTACAAAGCAGTACAAAGCAGTACAAAGCAGTACAAAGCAGTACAAAGCAGTACAAAGCAGTACAAAGCAGTACAAAGCAGTACAAATATTAACACAAACTGATAACCTTTTCCTATTTCCATTACATGTTAATCTATGGTTACAGGAAACCCAAAACAACAAAACCACAGAGAAAACAACACTCACCCACCACAGACACTCGCTTCAAATAGCACACAAACCCACCAGCCCTCTCACCAAATCTACTAAATTAAACCCCAGCAATCATTGGTCCTCAGGAACGTGGTTCCCGGGAGCCCCCAAAAAATGCCTCCTGCCTGACGAAAACCCCGGTCCCTGGCCGTTCCGTGCCCGAACTTTGGCGATGAACGTCGCCTCGCGGACCGACCGGGAGCGAGGAAAAAAAAACCCAGCCGGGGGAAAAAAAAAAAAAACCCCCCGGCTGGGGATTTTTTATTCTAATTTTAAAAATGAGTTGAAAAACCTGAAAAGCAAACAGCATACAAGGTTACAACCCTACAGACCTTCAACAGGCACACACACACACACATACACACACTTCAGCTTACACACAAACACACACTACCTCCCACATCAACCGCTCCGCTAACCCTCAGCACACATGCCCACCGCTCCTCGGGAACGTGGTTCCCGGGAGCCCCCAAAAAATCCTCCTGCCTGACGAAAACCCCGGTCCCTGGCCGTTCCGTGCCCGAACTTTGGCGATGAACGTCGCCTCGCGCCTCGCGGACCGACCGGGAGCGAGGAAAAAAAAACCCAGCCGGGGGGAAAAAAAAAAAAACCCCCCGGCTGGGGATTTTTTATTCTAATTTTAAAAATGAGTTGAAAAACCTGAAAAGCAAACAGCATACAAGGTTACAACCCTACAGACCTTCAACAGGCACACACACACACACATACACACACTTCAGCTTACACACAAACCCACACTACCTCCCACATCAACCGCTCCGCTAACCCTCAGCACACATGCCCACCGCTCCTCGGGAATGTGGTTCCCGGGAGCCCCCAAAAAATCCTCCTGCCTGACGAAAACCCCGGTCCCTGGCCGTTCCGTGCCCGAACTTTAGCGATGAACGTCGCCTCGCGGACCGACCGGGACCGAGGAAAAAAAAACCCAGCCGGGGGGAAAAAAAAAACCCCCCGGCTGGGGATTTTTTATTCTAATTTTAAAAATGAGTTGAAAAACCTGAAAAGCAAACAGCATACAAGGTTACAACCCTACAGACCTTCAACAGGCACACACACACACACATACACACACTTCAGCTTACACACAAACACACACTACCTCCCACATCAACCGCTCCGCTAACCCTCAGCACACATTCGCACCGCTCCTCGGGAACGTGGTTCCTGGGAGCCCCCAAAAAATCCTCCTGCCTGACGAAAACCCCGGTCCCTGGCCGTTCCGTGCCCGAACTTTGGCGATGAACGTCGCCTCGCGGACCGACCGGGACCGAGGAAAAAAAAAACCCAGCCGGGGGGAAAAAAAAAAAACCCCCCCGGCTGGGGATTTTTTATTCTAATTTTAAAAATGAGTTGAAAAACCTGAAAAGCAAACAGCATACAAGGTTACAACCCTACAGACCCTCAACAGCCACACACACACACACACACACTCTCCAGCTTACACACAAACACACACTACCTCCCACATCAACCGCTCCGCTAACCCTCAGCACACATGCCCACCGCTCCTCGGGAACGTGGTTCCCGGGAGCCCCCAAAAAATCCTCCTGCCTGACGAAAACCCCGGTCCCTGGCCGTTCCGTGCCCGAACTTTGGCGATGAACGTCGCCTCGCGGACCGACCGGGACCGAGGTAAAAAAAACCCAGCCGCGGGGAAAAAAAAAAACCCCCCGGCTGGGGATTTTTTATTCTAATTTTAAAAATGAGTTGAAAAACCTGAAAAGCAAACAGCATACAAGGTTACAACCCTACAGACCTTCAACAGGCACATACACACACACATACACACACTTCAGCTTACACACAAACCCACACTACCTCCCACATCAACCGCTCCGCTAACCCTCAGCACACATGCCCACCGCTCCTCGGGAACGTGGTTCCCGGGAGCCCCCAAAAAATCCTCCTGCCTGACGAAAACCCCGGTCCCAGGCCGTTCCGTGCCCGAACTTTGGCGATGAACGTCGCCTCGCGGACCGACCGGGACCGAGGAAAAAAAAACCCAGCCGGGGGGAAAAAAAAAAAAACCCCCGGCTGGGGATTTTTTATTCTAATTTTAAAAATGAGTTGAAAAACCTGAAAAGCAAACAGCATACAAGGTTACAACCCTACAGACCTTCAACAGGCACACACACACACACATACACACACTTCAGCTTACACACAAACACACACTACCTCCCACATCAACCGCTCCGCTAACCCTCAGCACACATTCGCACCGCTCCTCGGGAACGTGGTTCCCGGGAGCCCCCAAAAAATCCTCCTGCCTGACGAAAACCCCGGTCCCTGGCCGTTCCGTGCCCGAACTTTGGCGATGAACGTCGCCTCGCGAACCGACCGGGACCGAGGAAAAAAAAACCCAGCCGGGGGGAAAAAAAAAAAAACCCCCCCGGCTGGGGATTTTTTATTCTAAATTTAAAAATGAGTTGAAAAACCTGAAAAGCAAACGTCACACACACGAGGTTAAATCCACTCACCCTGTGCTCACACACACAGAGACGAGCACACACAGACAAACACAGCCACAGGCTCTCACACATGCTCACACGCTCTGCCCGCTTACACGCTCGCTGCGGCCCTTACCTGAGACGCTGAAGAACGTGCTTCGACGCATCTTCTGGCTGCCCCTCCCTGACATCAAATGGTAGATTAGGGAAATCGGTAGCCTCGGGAACCTGTGAGACAACAGAAAGTGGTCAGCAACTGCCAATCTGACAGCCGGGAATTGTCCCCGCTCTGAATCGATAAGTTTTCTACCCAAAACCCCACAAAACACAAAGCAACAGGAAAATTTCTATAACTGTTCCACCTAACTATGACTAGCTGCCAGGGCAGGGCAGCTCCGACCATAAGTGGTACAACATAGGTACGCATAATATAAGCCAATGCACAAAGTGCCAGTACAGACAATAAAATGCAATGCACTTACATTATAAGTACATACAGTATAAGCCAACACAGGTACACACAATATAATCCAAGACAGGTACAACCAAGATAAGTACATACAGTATAAGCCAACACAGGTACATGCTAGATAAGCCAACAGAGGTACATGCAACATAAGTACATACAGTATACGCCAACACAGGTACATGCAACCTAAGTGCATACAGTAAAAGCTGACACAAGTACATGCAATATAAGCCAGCACAAGTACATACAATATAAGTACATACAGTATAAGCCAACACAGGTACATGCAACCTAAGTGCATACAGTAAAAGCTGACACAAGTACATGCAATATAAGCCGACACAGGTACATACAATATAGGTAGATAGATACAATATAAAACAGGACTTAAGATCACTCTGGAAGATGAATTCCTGAGACCTATACCCTTTCAGAAGATGGAACCCATAGAACTACTGCAGTCACGTCAGGAGGGTATAAGACACTACTCCAGAAGTCAAAGAAAATGTCATTGGGAAAAAAGGCACTACCGAAGCTGGTAGTGAGAAGGAAGACTGATGAGAACATCTTCTCTAATCCTACCTGGCTCAGAGTAAAAAGATAAAGAGGGCAGAATAAGGAAGATCCAGAAAGGCACATGAGTAGAATATAGGCAATATAGCACACATTAGTGCCGACAAAGCGTCGAGACGTAAGAAAGGCCTTAGGCGTGAAAGACAATGGACACACACAACATAACACAGATGCAGATGACCTGACGCAAAGGCAAGCAGGAACTTTCCCCTTAGGGATCTGATATTGCAAACGCAAGATGAGCCACAGGAAAGGAAGACCTGTGATGATGGCACGTGATGATGAAATGTAGCTCGCAAAAAGAAGTTAGTGTCAAAGCAGTTAGGAAGACCCTCCAGACGCTCGGCCAGCCGACGGAAGGAAGCGGACTGCCGGATGACCGTGGCGATAGCTCCGGACCCGAAGGCAAGCCCCTCGGGGAAAACGGCCGTGACTATGCCTAGTCGAGGAAAGCTGACGACGCAAAGTCCACGAGAACGTGCAGATGGGTCGGAACTGCCCTGCCCGGCAAAGGCTCTCGTGAGGCTGAGGACAAACCCTCTCTCTTTAATTTCAAAGAGCCCGTCCCACTACAGACCTCTCAGCTAAGCTGACGTGAAACTGCCCCCTGTGATACTAAAGGCTTTTCCCCTTCTCCCGACCGCCGCCCCGACACTTAGCTTTTGGAAGACGAGCAGACAAAATCCAGCCTCAGTCGGACGTGCGCGTTGAGATGTTCTCGATGTGTGTGCTTCGGTGCTGCCGCTTCCCAGCTGTGGCTACGAGCCTGCTCAGGGTACCTAAGATACAACAGAAAATGTGACTATTGCCCTCAAAAACAGTAATCCCTGGAACTCCTCCACACCGTGGCCCCAGCTCACCTCAAAACTTGATTTGACTAAGGAGGCATCCCAGAAGACACCTGCAAAAAGAAAATGTACACACTTAGCATGCTGCTACATAACGCTCCCCTATGACTCACCCTGCCTAAACACCGACTCACCTGCCCTCCTCTGTTCCTTGATCATGCTTAGGGCAGCGACAGCACCTGCAAGGAAACAAAGCAAAAAAGCATGCTGAGATACTGGGAAAACACAACCTCCCTACCGTGACAAGTAGGCCACACCGATACCTTAGGCTTGCACCCGCCTCGCATGAGCGGCCTCGGCCGGGATAGATCACAAGTGGACCACCTAAAAGAATAAAAAAAAAGAAAAGAAACAAGAGGAGACAGTTAGAGCTGCACCAGAAACTGAGACCTCAGCAATAAAACTGCGGGTGTACGCTACGCAATGCTCACCTTGCCCACTGGCCTGGACTGCAGCTCTATGCCTTGACTTCCTAAAAGGAAAGGCAAAAGAGCTGTGACAGCCAGAATTTATGCTTCCTCTACAGAGGAAAACAGTGACTGACCTGCTTGGGGGAATCCCCTCACCCTAGATGCGGGGCTCTGCCCTGGATTTGATCCTTCTGCATCTGAAAGACAGTTAGGAGAAAAGTCAAAGGGCTGCAGGAAAACTTAGAGGCTCCACACATGTCATGTCCATTTACAAATCCCATCTAGAGGCCAACTAGACCCCACATTACAAATTACAAGCCCCCGAGACGCCTCCAATTGCACCCGGCTACCGGGCAGGGCGGAGCAGCTCCGGCACAAATGTGTGCAGACACCCGTGACGCAGGACAGACAGGACAGGACAAACAAAGGGCACAACACACAGACAAAAATCTCTTGGCAAGGAAAATGGCTGCAAGGACTGAGAGAATGCAAAAGGAGATGACTGAGTTCAAACTGACGATCAGCTGCTGAGGCTCAGAGAACCCTGGAGGAAGAAGATGCTAACTGAAGGATTTATTCCAAGAACAGCAAAGATCGATGCCTAGGAATCCTATGGTCAGAATCCTCTGCCTGCCCTCACATTCTTACAAGTCCTAATCCACCATAATGGATCCAGGTGGGGCATAGCTGTCCGGACAGCTCAGAACAAGACCTGACAAGACACCTGACTGGATGCTTCCAAAGAGAGAACTTTTGACCAGGGAGCTCAGACAGGTATCAGAATCACATGTGTGGCCTGGGTGCCAGGACACGGAATGCAGAGATCACAGATGCTAACAAGGATGCCAGGGTTTCTGACAGGCCCCCCTAAGGTAAAAGACATTGCATACACAAACAACACATAATGCACAACAGACAAAGGACACGAGACACACCGGGACTGCTCTGCCCTGCGCACCGCAGCACTGGGATCAACAGTGAGACGTGGCTTTTATGGGGCCTAAGGGGCCACTTCATGAACACCGCCCAGCTCCAAACTGGACTCAAAAACACCTCCCAGTAATTCCCAAACCAGCACCGTGCCTTCATCCCCTCGGTGGGTCACAGCCCTCTACTTATCTCTCAGACATCTGGGAATGCCAGTCCATCTCAGGTTCAGAGAAAGGCCACCTCGTCAGGTGGGAAGCTGCTGATGGCACCGGGCCGGTGTCTCTCAGACAACTACATTAAAGAGAAACAAACATCAATGCCTGACCTTGGCACCGCATCGGCCACAACCCCACCACTCTGCTACTCACCGCGCTCCTAATAAGGCCCGGCATCTCCTAACCCTGACCCTCTGCCACATCTGGAATCCATCTGCACCTGAAAGAAAGTTAGAACATATGTCAAACACCACCAGGATAACTCAAAAGCTGCAAACACCTTATGTCAATCTAGGAAGAGCATCTAGAGCTCAAGTACATCCCACATTACAAATTTCAACTCCCCATGGTTTGTCCTATTGCAGCAGGCCAGGCAGCAGGGCAAAAGAGCTCCGGCACAAATACGCGCAGACACCCGTGACATGGAACGTGACCAACAGGGGGACGTGAAACACAACACATCATGCTTGCGGTGAGGGCCTCGAGGGAAGAGGGCAAAAGGGACCCCAAAGACACACCAGGTAACAGGCACACCTGACAACACCAGACAGACCGGAGCTGTTCTGCACTGCCCGCCTAAAAGCTGCCATCAAAAGTAGAGTCTCTCCCTTCACTTGTCCTAACATGCCCTTGGACAAGATTGCTTCTGCCTCCGCTATTTGTTAAAGCTGGACCAAAAACTCCCAATCTGCTACACTCCCATCTCCAGACCGAGGCCCCTGACTCATCTTTTGGATGATGAGTGATGGCAATCCACGTTGGTCCTGAAATGAGTCTGCCTCCGAGGGCCCCTGATAGCCTGTTAGCCTCTTGGTCAGCTACAATAAAGAAAACCAAAACAAAAGTATGAGTCCAAAATTATGGGGGACATATCCCAGCCAGTCAGGTACTTGCCCTTTCCTGACTGTGCCTGGCTCCCTCAGGCTCCAGCTTCATCCTGATTCCAAGGCTGTGGCCTGCATTAGGGGCGGCACCTGGGTAAGAGAAAGGCAAAGTTAAATGCCATTGCTGTAAGTGCAGTGGATGACCCTGTGCGCTGCAAGACATGCGAATGCCTCTGCTAGGCTGCTGAACAGCCTTGTGTGGGGGTCCCCCAAATAAACACCCTTTCGCACCCTGCTGCCTGCAAACCCCCTCCCAAGACCGCCTAAGTCGATACCTGATCACCCACCCTCTCCTAGGCAAAATCCTCAACTCACCTGAAGCCTCAATCTCAAACATCATCCTTGACACTGGGCAGATCTCTCTTGCGACATGACCAATCCGCTGAAATATTGTTGTGCTTGAGAGCTGAGCAATAAGAACCACTTCTCTCCGCTGCTCACCTTGGCTGCTGGCATCCAGATTGACTTCCTAAAAAGAAAGACAAAGAACAGTGCTGTAACACAGTCACCATACACACTTCTGCTGCAGAGACAAATGGGGCCTCACCTGCTTGGGGCAATCCGCCCACCCGGGATGGGGCCCTCTGGCACAGATTTAATCCATCTCAATCTGAAAAAAAAGGTAGGACAAGAGTCAAACTATTGCAGGATAACTGAGGAGCTCCAGATATCCTGTGTCCATCTACAAATCCCACCTAGAGTCCAACTACACCCCACATTACACATTCCAAGTCCCCGGGATTTCTACTATTGCACCAGGCTATGCGGCAGGGCAGAGCAGCTCCAGCACATACGTGTGCTGACACCCGTGACACAGGACAGGCAGGACAGGACACACAACGGGGACACAACAGGAACAGAAATCTCTTGGCAAGGAAAATGGCTGCAAGGACTGAGAGAATGCAAAAGGAGATGACTGAGTTCAAACTGACGGTCAGCTGATGAGGCTCAGAGAACCCCGGGGGAAGAAGATGCTAACTGAAGGGTTTATTCCAAGAACAGCAAAGATCGATGCCTAGGAATCCTGTGGTCAGAATCCTCTGCCTGCCCTCACATTCTTACAAGCCGTAATCCACCAAAATGGATCCAGGTGGGCATAGCTGTCCGGACAGCTCAAAACAAGACCTGACAAGACACCTGACTGGATGCTTCCAAAGAGAGAAGAGAGTCTGATGCCTGTCTGAGCTCCCCAGTCAAAAGTTCTGTGGCCGGGCTGCCAGGCCAGGGAATGCAGTGATCACAGATGCTAACAAGGATGCCAGGGTTTCTGACAGGCCCCCCTAAGGTAAAAGACATGGCATACACAAACAACACATAATGCACAACAGACAAGTGACACAAGACACACCGGGACTGCTCTGCCCTGCACTGCCCTGCCTCAGCACTGTGATCAAAAGTGAGACGTGGCTATTATGGGGCCTAAGGGGCCACTTCATGAACACCCCCCACCTCCAAATTGGACTCAAAAACCCCTCCCAGTAATTCCCAAACCAGCACCATGCCTTCATCCCCTCGGTGGGTCACAGCCCGCTACTTATCTCTCAGACATCTGGGAATGCCAGTCCGTCTCAGGTGCAGAGAAAGGCTACCTCGTCAGCTGGGAAGCTCCTGCTGGCACCGGGCTGGTGTCTCTCAGACAGCTACATTAAAAAGAACCAAACATCAGTGCCTGACCTTGGCACCGCATCGGCCAAAACCCCACCACTCTGCTACTCACCGTGCTCCTAAGAAGGCCCGGCACCTCCTAACCCTGACCCTCTGCCACACCTGCAATGCATCTGCACCTGAAAGAAAGTTAGAACATATGTCAAACACCACCAGAATAACTCAAAAGCTGCAAACACCTTATGTCAATCTAGGAAGAGCATCTAGAGCTCAAGTACATCCCACATTACAAATTTCAACTCCCCATGGTTTGTCCTATTGCAGCAGGCCAGGCAGCAGGGCAAAAGAGCTCCAGCACAAATATGGGCAGACACCCGTCACACGGAACGTGACCAACAGGGGGACGTGAAACACAACACATCATGCTTGCGGTGAAGGCCTCGAGCGGAGAAGGCAAAAGGGACCCCAAAGACACAGCAAGTAACAGGCACACGGGACAACACCAGACAGACCGGAGCTGTTCTGCACTGCCCGCCAAAAAGACGCCATTAAAAGTAGAGTCTCTCCCTTCACTTGTCCTAACATGCCCTTGGACAAGATTGCTTTTCCCTCCACTATTTGTTAAAGCTGGACCAAAAACTCCCAATCTGCTACACTCCCATCTCCAGGCCAAAGCCCCCGACTTATCTTTTGGATGATGAGTGATGGCAATCCACGTTGGTCCTGAAATGAGTCTGCCTCCGAGGGCCCCTGATAGCCTGTTAGCCTCTTGGTCAGCTACAATAAAGAAAACCAAAACAAAAGTATGAGTCGCGAATTATGGGGGACATATCCCAGCCAGTCAGCTACTTGCCCTCTCCTGAGTGTGCCTGGCTCCCTGAGGCTCCAGCTGCATCCTGATTCCAATGCTGTGGCCTGCATTAGGGGTGGCACCTGGGTAAGAAAAAGGCAAAGTTAAATGGCATTGCTGTGAGTGCAGTGGATGACCTTGTGTGCTGCGAGACATGGGAATGCCTCTGCTAGGCTTCTGAACAGCCTTGTGTGAGGGGGCCCTCAAATAAACACCCTTTCTCACCCTGCTGCCTGCAAACCCCCTCCCAAGACCTCCTACCTGGATACCTGATCACCCTCCCTCTCCCAGTCACAATCCTCAATGACCTGAACCTTCAATCTCAAACATCATCCTTGACACTGGGCAGATCTCTCTTGCGACATGATCCATCTGCTGAAAAATTGTTGTTCTTGAGAGCTGAGCAATAAGAACCACTTCTCTCCGCTGCTCACCTTGGCTGCTGGTATCCAGATTCATTTCCTAAAAAGAAAGACAAAGAACAGAGCTGTAACACAGTCACCATACACACTTCTGCTGCAGAGACAAATGGGGCCTCACCTGCTCGGGGCAACCCCCTCAACGGGATGGGGCCCTCTGGCACAGATTCAATCCATCTCAATCTGAAAAAAAAGATAGGGCAAGAGTCAAACTGTTGCAGGATAACTGAGGAGCTCCAGATATCCTGTGTCCATCTACAAATCCCACCTAGAGTCCAACTACACCCCACATTACACATTCAAAGTCCCTGGGATTTCTACTATTGCACCAGGCTATGCAGCAGGGCAGAGCAGCTCCAGCACAAATGTGTGCTGACACCCGTGACGCAGGACAGACAGGACATGACAAACAAAGCACACAACACACAGACAGAAATCTACCGGCAAAGAAAATGGTCGCAAGGACTGATAGAATGCAAAAGGACATGACCGAGTTGAAACTGATGGTGAGCTGATGAAGCTCAGAGAACCCTGGAGGAAGAAGATGCTAACTGAAGGATTTATTCCAAGAACAGCAAAACCACATGCCTAAGAATCCTATGGTCGGAATCCTCTGCCTGCCCTCACATTCTTACAAGTCCTAATCCACCATAATGGATCCAGGTGAGCATAGCTGTCCGGACAGCTCAAAACAAGACCTGACAAGACACCTGACTGGATGCTTCCAAAGAGAGAAGAGAGTCTGATGCCTGTCTGAACTCCCCAGTCAAAAGTTTTGTGGCCGGGCTGCCAGGCCAAGGAACGCAGAGATCACAGATGCTAACAAGGATGCCAGGGTTTCTGACAGGGCCCCCTAAGGTAAAACACATGGCATACACAAACAACACATAATGCACAACAGACAAGTGACACGAGACACACCGGGACTGCTCTGCCCTGCGCACCGCAGCACTGGGATCAAAAGTGAGACGTGGCTTTTATGGGGCCTAAGGGGCCACTTCATGAACACCCCCCACCTCCAAATCGGACTCAAAAACCCCTCCCAGTAATTCCCAAACCAGCACCGTGCCTTCATCCCCTCGGTGGGTCACAGCCCTGTACTTATCTCGCAGACATCTGGGGATGCCAGTCTGTCTCAGGTGCATAGAAAGGCCACCTCGTCAGCTGGGAAGGTCCTGCTGGCACCGGGCTGGTGTCTCTCAGACAGCTACATTAAAGAGAACCAAACATCAGAGCCTGACCTTGGCACCGCATCGGCCAAAACCCCACCACTCTGCTACTCACCGCGCTCCTAAGAAGGCCCGGCACCTCCTAACCCTGACCCTCTGCCACACCTGCAATGCATCTGCACCTGAAAGAAAGTTAGAACATATGTCAAACACCACCAGGATAACTCAAAAGCTGCAAACACCTTATGTCAATCTAGGAAGAGCATCTAGAGCTCAAGTACATCCCACATTACAAATTCCAACTCCCCAGGGCTTGTCCTATTGCAGCAGGCTACACGGCAGGGCAGAACAGCTCCGGCACAAATATGTGCAGACACCCGTGACACGGAACGTGACAAACAGGGGAACGAGAAACACGAGACATCATGCTTGTGGTGAGGGCCTCTAAGGGGAGAAGGCAAAAGGCATGCCAAAGACACACTAGGAAACACGGCACAGTGGACAACATGACGCAGACCGGAGCTGTTCTGCGCTGCCCGCCTGAAAGCTGCCATCCAAAGTAGAGCCTCTCCCTTTAGCTGTCCTAAGAGGCCCTTGGACAACATTGCCTTTCCCTCTGCTCATTTTTAAATCTGGCCCAAGAACTCCAAATCTGCTACTCTCCCATCTCCAGGCCGTGGCCCCCGACTTATCTTTTCAATGATGGGTGATGGGAATCCATGTTGCACCTGAAATAAGTCTGCCTCCGAGGGCCTCGTAATGGCCTGCGTGCCTCTTGGTCAGCTACAATAAAGAAAACCAAAACCAAAGTGTGAGTCCAGAGTTATGTGGGCCAAATCCCAGCAAGGCAGCTACTTGCCCTCTCCTGAGTGGGCCTGGCTCCCTCAGGCTCCAGCTTCATCCTGACTCCAAGGCTGCGGCCTTTATTCAGAATGGCAACTGGGTTAAACAAAGGGAATGTCGAATGGCATTCCTGTGACTGCAGTGGATGAACTTGTGTGAGAAAGACGTGAAAATGCCCCTGCTATGCATCTGAAAACCTTGGGTGGGGGAGCCCTCAAATAAACACCCTTTCACACCCTGCTGCCTACAAACACCCCCCCCCAAGAACTCCCAACTGGATACCTGCTCACCCTCTCTTCACCTACTCTCAATTCTCAAATCCCCTGAAGCCCCAATCGCACGCATCTTCTTGGACACAGGGACGATCCCTCTTATGACATGATTAATCTGCTGAAAAATGTACTGGAGTTGACACACCCTAGAATCTGTGAAAGCTGCCCTCCTACTAAAAACAATAGAAGAAAAAAAAAAAAAAAACAAACACAAGAACAAAACCAGAAACTACAAACGTACTTTACCCCCCCTAAACACAAAACTGAAAACCACAAACCTAAATACTCCCTGTATTCCACGGCGTTTTCTTCACTGTATTTCCCAAGCCTCTGTTACTTTGTCTAAAGGCCCAGAAACACCTGCTGAAAATGAGCTGAGATAAGCTAAAAGAGACTCTTCACTGAAATGAGAGGAGAGCTCTTACCCCAGCAGTTCCCAAGAAGGGAATGAAGGCCCTCAGCCAAGGCTGGGGTTAATATACCCCTGATAGTGCCCGCCTCTTGTTCCCATGATGCCCTGGAAAAGGGAGGGGACTAATCCCACCGGGTATAAAAGCCCTCAGAAGAGCTGCAGCAGTTTGGCTCCTCTGACTCAGATTCAAGAGGAGCAAAGGGCTTGTTAAAGAAGAAAGCTCTTCATAGAAAAAACAGTGCTTTCTATTTTCACAGCGACTACTTGCAGCAGAAGAACAAAAAACTGGTAAGACTTTAAACTTTTTCTTAAGGTTACATACATAGATACAGTGGGTGATATGCTGCTGCCTTACATAATTAGTCTTTGGTAATTGGTAAGTAGAACATCATGTAGGACAAAGTAGGGTGGAGAAGAATGATAAAGACATAAATAGTCTAAGTCTCATTGGGACTCCTAATTAGGCCTAACTGCATTAGAAATAAAAATGAGAAAAAAAAACCTCCTGGGTGGCTTATGTGTTAAGTACACGCCGGGCTCGCTCTTCTCTAAGATACCTGCTCCAAAGGCACGGAAAAAAAGTGGCCAGAAATGAATACTTAAATCCTAAAAATGCTGAAAAAGACACAGCTTCCTTCAAGTGAACCCATAAAAGTTAGACAGCGGGGCAGTTAGGTCCACTGAAACTGATAACATGACAAATAAACTGATTCTACCCTATAATTCGTTCTCCAAAAATATTGTGAAACGAAGGGTTCTCCTCAATTTAAATCCCTCAAGCAATGAAAAAACAGAATTTTTTCTGTCAATCAAAACCCTTAACAACGAGGGACAGCTGGGGAAGGTTTGCAGGAGGCACTTAAGACTCACAAAGCCACCTGACTTTGGGGTGGTGACGGCTTGTGTCTGTGAGACGTCTGGCGCGAGGCACGTTTTTCAGCAAGCGGCCGGCCGCTCTGGTCCGTAGACCTCTGAACAACAGTGCTGGCCCTTTTCCCTAGCAATGACAGCTAACTAACTCAGGTTCGAGATGGCAATTTGCAACAGGCACTTGGCACTACCAAAGTACCTTGAGGTGTCCCTGGTGCCAGCTGGAATCTGGAAGGCATACTTCACAAAATAGAATTTCGGCAGACACCGCACCGCTCCGGGCTACAGGCCCGTGAACACGAACACCGGCCCTTTCCCCTGGCAAACGAAACTCACCTGCCCGGGTTAGTTCAGAGGAGGCGCTTGGGACTGACTACGCGGCCTGATTTTGCAGAGGTGCCGGTGTGGGCTTGAGAGGCATCCTGTGCCATGCAAAATATGAGGAGCCGGCTTGGCACTCGTGGCGGCTGAGTCCTTACCAAAAATGCCACCCCGTTTCCTAGGTAAACAAAGCTAACCGTTCCGGGTTCCTGGTGTCCCTTTGCAGGAGGCGCTTTTTATTGTTAATGCAGCCTGAGTGTTCCCTGCTGCCGGCTTGGGTCTGCAAGGTATCTGGCGCAATGCGGAATTTTAGGAGCCAAACAGCCGCTCCAGGCTGCGGGCACCCAAACACCAAAGCAAGGTCTTTTCCCTGGAAAGAAAATGCAACAGACTACGTTCCCGATGGCAGATTGCGGGAGCGCCTTAAGACGCTCAAACCAGCCTGACCTGCAAGTTGTGCCAGCTTACGACCTTGAAGCATCCTGTGCAATAGGGAATTTCAACGGGCAGCGGAACATGCTGGGCCTGAGGTGCCTGAAAAAAAATGCTGACCCGTTGCCCTGGGAAACGACGCTCAACGGCGCAGGGTCCTGATGGCAGACTCCGGGAGACGCTGGGAGCTGTCAAAGTAGCCTGACTTTGCAGTGGTGGCGGCTAGAGTCCGGGAGGCAACCTCTGCAATGCAGAAGTTCAGCAGGCGGTGGGCCTCTCCGGACAACTGGCCCCTCAACACGGAGACCGGCCTTTTCCCCTATCGATCCACACTCACCGGATCACGTTCCAGATGGCAGATTACAGAAGCCACTTAGCGCTGTGAAAGCAGCTAGAGTTGGAACTGATTCCACCTGAGGTCTAGGGGGCACCTGCGCAAGGCAAAAGGTCGGTAGGCGGACGGCCCCTAGGACCTGAACGCAATAGGCAGCCCTTTACACAGGGAAGTGTAACTCACCGGCGGAGGTTCCTGATGGCAGACGGCAGGAGACGCGTGCTGAGGAAAAAGCAGCTGGAGTTGGAACTCGTGCCACCTTGGCTCGAAGAGGCATATTTGGCAATACAGAAATTTCAGCAGGCAGCCAGCAACTCCGGGCAAGGCCTCCTGAACACCAATGCCGGCCCTTTCCCAGAAGAAGACAACTCAGCATCCCAGGTTCCTGATGGAATATTGCTGGAGCCATTTGGGACCCTCGAACGAGACTGACTGTACGGTGGTGCCAGCTTGGGTCTGGGAGCCATCCTGCGCAATGCAGAATTTTAGCCGGCTGATGGCCACGAAGGGCCCCTGGGCCCTGAATGTGAACACCAGCCCTTTTCTCAGGTAAGCGTGACTCAGCTGCCAGGTTCCTGATGGGAGATAGGAGACACGTGCCGAGGCCAAAGCAGCTGGTATTGGGACAGGGGCCAACTGGGTCTGGGAGGCAGATTGGGAAATGCAGAAGTTCAGAAGGCAAACAGCCGGCCACTCCGGGCCAAACGCCCCTGAACACTAATGCTGACCCTTTTCCCAGGTAAAGAAAACCGAGCAACCCGGGTTCCTGATTTCAAATTGCTGGAGGCGCTTGGGAGTCTCAAACCGTCTCGACTCGGCACCTATGGCAACTTGGATCTGGGAGGCATCCTGCGCAATGCGGAATTTCAGGAGCTAGCCGTCCACTAAGGGCCCCCGGCCCCTGAACAGGAACGCCAGCCCATTTCTCAGGGAAGCGTTACTCAGCCACCCGGGTTCCTGATGGCAGATGGCAGGAGACACGTGCCGAGGGAAAAGGAGCTGGACTTGGAACTGGTGTCGGCTTGGGTCTGGGAGGCACATTTGGCAATGCAGAATTTCAGCAGGCAGTCAGCCGCTCGAGGCAAGACCTCCTGAACAACGCCAGCCCTGTCCCAGAAGAAGAAAACTCAGCAGCCCAGGTTCCTGATGGAATATTGCTGGAGCTATTTGGGACCCTCAAACCAGCCTGACTAGGCGGCGGTGGCAGCTTGGGTCCGGGAGGGATCCTGCGCAATACAGAATTTCACCAGACAGCCGTCCACAAAGGGCCCCTGCGCCCTGGACACAAATGCCACCCGTTACCCCAGGTAAGTGTAACTCACCAGCTCGGGTTCTTCATGGAAGATTGCTGGGGACATTCTGAACCTTCAAACCAGCCTGACTTTGCGGTGCAGGCAGCTAGGGTCTGGGAGGCATACTGTGCGATGCAGAATTTCAGATGGCAGACAGCCAGCCCCTCTGGACCAGAGGCTCCTAAACACTAGTGCTGTCCCTTTTCCCAGGTAAGCAAAACTCAGCCCCCCAGGTTCCTTGTTGCAGATTAGTGGAGGCACTTGGGACTCTCAAATGAGCTCGACGCGAGTGAGGTGGCAGCTTTGGTCGGGGAGGCATCCTGAGCGATGCAGAACTTCAGCAGGCAGACAGCCGGCTGCTCCGGGCCACGGGATCCTTAAAATTAGTCCTGTCCCTTTTCCCAGATAAGGAAAACTCAGCCACCCAAGTTCCTGGTGGCATATTGTTCGAGGCGCTTGGGACTCTCAAAAAGATCAACTAGGCACAGGTGGCAGCTTGGGGCTGGGACGCATCCAGACCAATGCAGAATTTCAGGACACAGCAGGCCACTACGGGCCACTAAGGGCCCGGGACACCAATGCTGCCCATTACACAGGGAAGTGTAACTCAGCAGCTCAGGTTCCTGAAGGAAGATTGCTGGAGCCACTTGGTACTCCCAAACCAGGTTGACTTTGCGGTGGTGGCAGCTGGGGTGCGGGAGGCATCCTGCCCAATGTGGAATTTCACCAGGCGGCCGGCCGCTAAGGGCCCCTGGGCACTGGACAAAAATGCCGCCCATTACGCAGGGAAATGTAACCCAGCCACCTGGGTTCCTGATGGCAGATGGCAGGAGACACGTGCCGAGGACAAAGCAGCTGGAGTTGGAACTGGTGCCGGCTTCGGTCTGGGAGGCACGTTTGGCAAAGCAGAAATATCAGCAGGCAGCCAGCCAATCCAGTCAGGGCCTCCTGAACACAAATGCCAGCCCTGTCCCAGAAGAAGAAAACTCAGCACCCCAAGTTCCTGATGGGAGATTGCTGAAGCCATTTGGGAGCCTCAAAGCCTCCTCACTCTGCAGCGGTGGCAGCTTGGGTCAGGGTGGCATCCTGCGTAATGCAGAAATTCAGCACACAGCAGGTCACTAAGGGCCCCTGGGCCCTGAAAAAAGATGCTGCCCTTTACACAGGGAAGTGTAACTCACCAGCTCAGGTTCTTGATGGCAGATTTTTGGGCCCATTTGGGACCCTCAAACCAGCCTGACTCTGCGGTGGAGGCACCTTGGTCTGGCAGGCATCCTGCGCAATGCGGAATTTCAGCAGGCAGACAGCCACTCCAGGCAAGACCTCCGGAACACCACTGCCAGCCCTTTCCCAGAAGAAGAAAACTCAGCAGCCCAGGTTCCTGATGGCATATTGCTGTAGGAGCTTGGGAGTCTCAAACAAGTTCGACTCAGGTGAGGTGGCAGCCTGGGTCTGGGAGGGATCCTGCGCATTGCAGAATTTCAGAATGCAACCGGCCACTAAAGGCCCCTGGGCCCGGTATACCAATAATGCCCTTTACACAGGGAAGTGGAACTCACCAGCTCCGGTTCCTGATGTCAGATTGGTGGAGCCATTTGGGACCCTCAAACCAGCCTGACTTTTAGGTGGTGGCAGCTTGGGTCTGGGAGGCATCCTGTGCAATGTGAAATTTCAGCAGCCATCCGGCCACTCCTGTCCCCAGCCTCCTGAAGACACATGCTGACCCTTTACCCAGGTGAGCAAAACTCAACCCCCAGGTTCCTAGTTGCAGATTGGTGGAGGCGCTTGGGACTCTCAAACCAGCTCGACTCGGCTGAGGTGGCAGATTGGGTCTGGGAGGCATCCTGCGCAATGTGGAATTTCAGAAGTCAGCCGGCCACTAAGGGCCCCTGGGCCCTGAAAACCAAAGCCGCCCTTTACACAGGGAAGTGTAACTCGCCAGCACAGGTTCCTGATGGCAGATTGCTGGAGTTACTTGGGACTCTCAAACCAGCCTGACTTTACGGTGGGGGCAGCTTGGGTCTGGGAGGCATCCTGCGCAATCTTAAATTTCAGAAGGCAGCCGGCCCCTCCGGTCCCCAGGCTCCTGAACAGTCATGCTGACCCTTTCCTCAGGTAAGCAAAAGTCAGGAGCCCAAGTTCCTGGTGGCATATTCCTCGAGGCGCTTGGGACTCTCAATCGAGCTCAACTCGGCTGTTGCAGCAGCTTGGGTCTGGGAGGCATCCTGCGCAATGTGGAATTTCAGAAGTCAGCCGGCCACTAAGAGCCCCCAGGCCCTGAAAACCAAAGCCGCCCTTTACACAGGGAAGTGTAACTCACCAGCTCAGGTTCCTGATGGCAGATTGCTGGGCCCATTTGGGACCTTCAAACCAGCCTGACTTTGCGGTGGTGGCAGCTTTGGTCGGGGAGGCATCCTGCGCAGTCTTAAATTTCAGAAGACAGGCGGCCCCTCCGGTCCCCAGGCTCCTGAACAGTCATGCTGACCCTTTCCCCAGGTAAGCAAAAGTCAGCAGCCCAAGTTCCTGGTGGCATATTCCTCGAGGCGCTTGGGACTCTCAAACAAGCTCGACTCAGCTGAGGTGGCAGCTTGGATCCGGGAGGCATCCTGCGCAATGGAGAACTTCAGCAGGCAGACGGCCGGCCACTCAGACCACAGGCCCCTGATCATTAGGGCTGACCCTTTCCCCACGTAAGCAAAAGTCAGCAGCCCAAGTTCCTGGTGGCAGATTGCTCAAGGCGCTTGGGACCCTCAAATGAGCTTGACTCAGGTGAGGTGGCAGCTTGGCTCTGGGAGGAATCCTGCGCCATGTGAAATTTCAGCAGGCAGCCGGCCACTCCAGGCCGCAGGTTCCTGAAAACTAATGCTGCCCCTTACCCAGGTAAGAAAACCTCAGCCCCCCATGTTCCTAGTTGCAGATTGGTGGAGGCGCTTGGGACTCTCAAACGAGCTCGACTCGGCTGAGGTGGCAGCTTGGCTCTGAAAGGCAGCCTGCGCAATGCAGAATTTCAGCAGACAGCCGGTCACTAAGGGCCCCTGAGTCCTCAACACCAGTGCTGCCCTTTACACAGGTAAGTGTAACTCACCAGCTCAGGTTCCTGATGGCAGATTGCTGGACACATTTGGGGGCCCTCAAAGCAGCCTGACTCTCCAGTGCTGGCAGCTTGGGTCTGGGAGGCATACTGCGCAATGCAGAATTTCAGCAGGCAGACGGCTGGCCACTCCGGGCCACAGGCTCCTGAACACTAGTCCTGTCCCTTTTCTCAGGTAAGCAAAACTCAGCCGCCCAGGTTCCTTGTTGCAGATTGCTGGTGGTACTTGGGACTCTCAAATGAGCTCGATTTGGCTGAGGTGGCAGCTTACATCTAGGAGGCATCCTGTGCAAGGCAGAATATCAGAAGTCACACAGACAGCCACTCCGGGCCACCGGCTCTCTAAAACTAATGCTGACCCTTTGCCCAGGTAAGCAAAACTCAGCCCCCCAGGTTCCTTGTTGCAGATTGATGGAGCTGCTTGGGACTCTCAAACGAGCTCGTCTCAGGTGAGGTGGCAGCTTGGGTCTGGGAGGCATCCAGGTGTTCCCCCCGACCCTGTGAGAAGCTCTCGCAGTCCTTCCATGAGACAGTGCCGGGAGCAGCCCATAAACCCCTCCACTCAGCAACTCCATGCAAAAGGGAGCTGAGGCAAAGCCTCCCCCTAAAACAGCCTCGCCCCGGCAGGAGCCGCCCCCTCATCATCCTCACACTCACACCTGGGCTGCTCCGAGCCCCCATCATCCTAACAGCTCATACCTGGGCTGCTCCCAGCCCCCATCATCCTCACACTCACACCTGGGCTGCTCCGAGCCCCCATCATATATTTTTCATATTTATATTCACATGTATATTTAGAATTTATATTACTGTATAATAAAAATTATATTATATATTGCATCTCTTCATGTTACTTACATAGATTTCTATTTCTATTTCTATTCATAGTTTGGTATTATATAATAAATATATAGAGATATAAAGATATATTTCTGTATGTCGATTTACATTTCTATAGTACTTATATTATTTAAAATAAAACCCCTGCCTCTAATGACATAAAAAGCTAAGACACCCCTTTCTTTAAAACACATTTAAAAGTTTAAAAATAATTTTGTTTGTCATAATTCTATTCACATCTATATTTGTAATTTTCATTTGTTATATTTATAGATATTATATATATTGGAGAGAATACCTTTTTATATAATAATAGATACATTCTTTTGACACAATATATTTCTTTTACTTCTATAAATATATATTAAATATTTATTGATATCGACATATATCTGATATATTTGCATTTCTAGTTTTATATTTTTTATGAAATCTCCAGCCCATACCCCAATAAAAGCCAAACAATCCCCAATTCATTTAAACTGTATTTAAACATAAATCCTGTCACAGCTGCATTGCACAGCAGTGCCCCAAGCTAATCTGACACTTGTTCATCTCCTGGACCTGAATCTGAACCCGCTCACCTTGATCGCACCTGGCAGAACCATTTTCGTACCTTTTTCTGGCATGTCTTGTTTTTGTTTTTTTTTGTCTTGAGTTTTTGTGCCCTTTATTGCCTCTCTTTCTTGCCTTGTTTCTTGGGGCTTTTACTCCCTTTTTCCTTGATTTTTTTCTGGCATTTCTTGGGGTTTTTTCTTCGTTTCTTCTTGCCCATTTTGGTGTTTATTCTGGTTTTTCCTTGCCCCCCTTGGGGGTTTTTTTTCAGTTTGTTTTTTTTTTTTTTTTTCCTTCCCCATCTTGGTTTTTTGTTGTGATTTTGTTTCTTGCCCATCTTGGGGTTTTTCTCTGGTCTGTTTTCAGGGATTTTTCTTGCCCATCTTGGTTTTCTTCTGTGGGTTTGTTTTTTGTTGTTTTTTTTTTTTCTTTTCTTTTTCTTTTTTTTCCCCCTAGGTTTCTCCTTGCCCTCCTTGTTTTTGGTTTTTTTTGTCTGTCTTCCTTCCTTCTTTCTTCCTTTCAGTTCCTTTCCTTATTTTCTTTTTTTCTTTCCCTGTATTTCTAATCTTGGTTTTCATTTCTAGCTTTAGAATAAAAAAGCAGCAGTAGAAACTTTCAGGCTATCTGGGATTAAAAAAACTCCAAAATGAAAATGATTTAAAGAAAACTATTTATTTCCTGGGAACCTGAAATTTTCTACTGCTGCACGTGACATAGAGCGTTTATTCCTTCTTATAGATAGTTGATATTTCATACTTACTTTATACAGCGCTCCCTGCTGTCTGCACAGGCGCACTGCAGGCACAGCGGTGCGGCGACGTTGAGTTCTGTTTAATGAAACTCGGCTTGGTTCAGCTTGGTTCGGCTCTTAGTCGAAACTCATTTAAGTTCGGCTCTTCGGAACAATTCGCACAGTAACGCTTTCGGCACCTTTTACGACAGTCGCGCTTTACGACACCTTTTACGACAGTCGCGCTTTACTGCACCTTTTACGACAGTCGCGCTTTACGGCACATTTTACGACAGTCGCGCTTTACGGCACATTTTACAACAGTCGCGCTTTACGGCCGTATTTACGACAGTCGCGCTTTACGACAGTCGCGCTTTACGGCAGTCTTTACGACAGTCGCGCTTTACGGCACCTTTTACGACAGTCGCCCTTTACGGCAGTCTTCACGACAGTCGCGCTTTACGGCAGTCTTTACGAGAGTCGCGCTTTACGACACCTTTTACGACAGTCGCGCTTTACGGCAGTCTTTACGACAGTCGCGCTTTACGGCACCTTTTACGACAGTCGCGCTTTACGGCAGTCTTTACGACAGTCGCGCTTTACGGCACCTTTTACGACAGTCGCGCTTTACGGCACCTTTTACGACAGTCGCCCTTTACGGCAGTCTTTACGACAGTCGCGCTTTACGGCACCTTTTACGACAGTCGCCCTTTACGGCAGTCTTTACGACAGTCGCGCTTTACGGCACCTTTTACGACAGTCGCGCTTTACGGCACCTTTTACGACAGTTGCCCTTTACGGCAGTCTTTACGACAGTCGCGCTTTACGGCAGTCTTTACGACAGTCGCGCTTTACGACACCTTTTACGACAGTCGCGCTTTACGGCACCTTTTACGACAGTCGCGCTTTACGGCAGTCTTTACGACAGTCGCGCTTTACGGCACCTTTTACGACAGTCGTGCTTTACGGCATCTTTTATGACAGTTTTTTTTCTTGCCCAGTTTGGAGTTTTTCCTGGGTTTTTTTGCCAGTCTTGCGGGGTTTTTTCCAGGTTTATTCTTGCCCATCTTGAATTTTTTTTTCTGGGTTTTTTTCTGGGTTTTTTCTTGCCCATCTTGGTGGTTTTTTTCCTTTTTTTTTTTCTTGGCTTTTTCAGGTTTTTTTCTGGTCCATCTTGCTTCTTTTCTTGCCCATCTTGGGGGGATTTTCTGTGATTTTTCTGGGTTTTTTGAGGATCTTCTCCTTGCCCATCTTGGTTTTTTTTTTTTGCGTTTTTTTCCTGCCAGTCTGGGGTTTTTGTTCTTGGTTTCTTTCTGGGTTTTTCCTTGCCCATCTTGGGATTTTTTTTCCGGTTTTTTTTCCTGGTTTATTTTTCCTGGTTTTTCCTGGTCCATCTTGTGGGGGTTTTTTGGGATTCTTCTTGCCCATCTTGAGGTTTTTTCCTGGTTTTCTGTGGGTGTTTTCTGCGTTTTTTCTTGCCCATCTTGGGGTTTTTTTCTGGGTATTCTCGCCCATGTTTGGTTTTTTTCCTTGGTTTTTTCTGGGTTTTCCTTGCCCACCTTCGGAGTTCTTCCGGTTTCTTTTTCCTGTTTTTTTTTTTTTTTTTTTTTTTTTCTGGGTTTTTTCTGGGCTTTTCTTGCCCATCTTGGGTTTTTTAGCTTTTTTTCCCGGGTTTGCTCTTGCCCCTCTTGAGATTTTTTCCCTGGGATTGTTCTGGGTTTTTTCTTGATTTTTTTCTTCCCCATCTTGCAGTTTTTTTCCTGGATTTTTGTGGGGTTTCTTTGTTGCCCATTTTGGGGTTTTTTCTGCTTTTTTCTGGGTTTTTCTTGCCCATCTTGGGTTTTTTTACTGGGTTTTTTGGGCCTTTTCTAGCCTATCTTGGAGTATTTTTCTGGGTTTTTACTTGGCCGGGACCAAAAAAAAAAAACAGCCAGGGTGGAAGGCAGCTGGGGATTTTTTATTCTCAATTTAACAATGAGTTGCAAAACCTGAAAAGCAAAAGTCATATACACAAGGTTAAATCCAGTCAGCATGCGCTCACACACGCAGAGACGAGCAGACAGACACAGCCACGTGCTCTCACACACACTCCTTCTTACACGCTCACTGTGGCCCTTCCCTGAGATGCTGAAGAAGGTGCTTTGACACATCTTCTGGCTGCCGCTCCTTGAGCTAAATGGCAGATCCTGGGGAAATCAGCAGCCTCGGGGACCTGTGAGACAACAGGAAGGGTCAACAAGTGGCTATCTGACAGCTAGGACTTGTCCCCACTCTGGACTGATGAATTTTCTACCCAAAATCCCACAAAAGACAGATGAACAGTAAAGTTGTTATAACTGTTCTACCTAACTGTGACTATGTGCCAGGGCAGGGCAGCTCCGATCATAAGTGGTACAGTCTACACACAATGTAAGCTGACGCATACAGTGCAAGTGTACACAGAGTGTAAGTACACACAATATAAGGCGACATGCTTACATGCAGTGTAAGTACAGACAATATAAGGCAATGCACTTACATTGCATGTACCTATGCTGGCTTATACTGTACGTACTTATACTGTATGTAAGTACATACAATATAAGCCAACATAGGAACATACAATATAAACCACGACTTAAGAAAACTCTCTGGAAGATTACTTATTGAGCCCTGTACCCTTTGAGAAGATGGAACCTATAGAACTACTGCAGTCACGTGAGGAGGGTGTAAGATGCTCCCTCTAGAAGTCCAAGAAAAAAAAGCACTACCAAAGCTGATAGTGAGAAGGAAGATGGATGAGAACATCTTGTCCCTGTGAGACATTCCTGTCTCAAAGAGTAAAAATGTAAAGATGCTGGAATAAGGGATATCCGGCAAGGAATGTGAGTAGAACATGGCACAGAAGAGAGCCGATAAAGCATTGAGATGTAACAAAGGCCTATGCCGTGGAAGACAATGGACACACACACCATCACATAGACACAGATGACATAACACAGAGACAAGTTGCAACTGCTTGGCACTTTCCCTTTAGGGACCCGAGAGTCCTAGCACAAGACGAGCCAGAGGCCAATGAGGCCAAGGGAAAGGAAGCCCTATGACAACAGCACGTGATGATGAAATGCAACTCATTAAAGGAAGTTAGGGCCAAAGCAGTTAGGAGGATGCTCGAGAGGCTCAGCAAGCCTAGAGAAGGAAGCGGACTGCCAGGTGACTGCAGCTACAGCTCCGGACCTGAAGGCGAGCTCCACGGGGGAAAGAGCCGTGACGACGTCAAGTCGAAGAAGGCTGATGACACAAAGTTCACGAGAATGTGGAGATGGGTAGGAATTGCCCTGCCCGGCAAAGGCTCTGGTGAGGCTGAGGAGAAACCCTCTCCCTTTACTTCCAGGGAGCCTGTCCCACTACAGACCTCTCTGCTAAGCTGACATCAGATTGCCTCCTGTGATAGTAAAGGCTTTTCCCCTTCTCCCAACCACTGGCCCCGACACTTAGCTTTTGGAAGACAAGCAGACAAAATCCATCCTCGGTCGGACGTGGACGTTGAGACGTTCTCAATGTGTGCGCTTCGGTGCTGCCGCTTCCAAGCTGTGGCTACAAGCCTGCCCAGGGTACCTAAGGCAAAACAGAAAACGTGACTATTGCCCTCAAAAACAGTAATCCCCGGGACTCCTTCGCACCCCTGCCCCAGCTCACCTCAAGTCTTGATTTGACTCCAGAGGCCGCCCGGAAGATACCTGCAAAAAGAAAATGTACACACTTAGCATGCTGCTGCATAACACTCACCTAGGAATCAGCCCGCCTAAACTCCGAGTCACCTGCCCTCCTCTCTTCCCCGGCATGCCTAGGGCAGCGACAGCACCTGCAAAGAAACAAAGCAGAAAAGCATGCTGAGATACTGTGAAAACACAACCTCCCAACCCTGACAAGTATGCTACACTGATACCTTAAGCTTGAACCCACCTGGCATGGGCATGCTGGGCTAGGATAGATGGCAAGCAGTCCATCTAAAATAAAAAGAGGAATAATACGTACCTAGAGCTGCACCAGAAACTGAGACCTCAGCAATAACAACTGTTTCGGTACCCTACTCAATGCTCACCTTGCCCACTCAGCCTTGACAGCTGCTCTCTGCCTTGACTTCCTAAAAATAAAGACAAAGAGCAGAGCTGCAGCAGCCACAATTTATGCTTCCTCTGCAGAGACAAACAGTGACTGACCTTCACAGGGGAATCCCCTCACCCAGAATGGGGGGCTCTGCCCTGGATTTATCCTTCTGCAACTAAAAGAAAGTTAGGATGAAAGTGAAAGGGCTGCAGGATAACTTATGGGCTCCACGTATCCTGTGTCCATCTACAAATCCCATCTAGAATCCAACTACACATTACAAATTCCAAGTCCCTGAGACTTCTCATATTGCACCAGGATATGCCGCAGGGCAGAACAGCAGCTCCAGCACAAATGTGTGCAGACACCCGTGACACAGGACAGACAAGACGTGACAAACACTGGGGACACAACAGGAACGGAAATCTCTTAGCAAGGAAAATGGCTGCAAGGACTGAGAGAATGCAAAAGAAGAAGAGTTGAAGCTGATGGCGAGCTGATGAGGCTCAGAGAACCCTGGAGGAAGAAGATGCAAACAGAATGATTTATTCCAAAAACTGCAAAGATGGATGCCCGAGAATCCTACAGTCAGAATCCTCTCCCTAACCTCACATCCTTACAAGTCCTACTCTGCTATAATGGATCATTGCGCAGCACGGTTGTCCGTACAGCTCAGAACAAGACATGACAAGACATCTGACTGGACGCTTCTAAAGAGAGATGCATTTCTGCTGCCTGTGTGAGCTCCCAAGTCAAAAGATCTATGGCATGGGTGCCAGGGCGAGGAACGCTGAGATCACGGATGCTAGGAAAGGTTTCTGAGAGGCCCCTCACAGGGCTAAGATAAGAGACATGAGATATCCAGGCAACACACAATACACAAAAGACAAGTGACACGAGACACACCGGGACTGCTCTGCCATGCTGCGCACCTCAGCACTGTGACCAAAAGGGAGACTTTGCTTTTATGGGGCCTAAGGGGCAACATCTTGGCTAACCTCATTGCCAGAGCCAACTCAGACCCCCACCTCAGGGAGTCCTGAAAAAGCACCCCACGTTCATCCCCTCTGAGGGTTGCAGCCCTCTGCTTATCTCTCAGACATCAGGGGATGCCTGTGTCAGGTGCAAAGAAAGGCCACCTCGTCACCTGGGAAGGTCCTGCTGGCACCGGGCTGGTGTCCCTCAGACAGCTAGATTAAAGAGAACCAAACATCAGTGCCTGACCTTGGCACCGCATCGGCCAAAACCCCACCACTCTGCTACTCACTATGCTCCTAGGAATGCCCAGCACCTCCTAACCCTGACCCTCTGCCATGGATGCAATGCATCCACACCTGAAAGAAAGTTAGAACATATGTCACACACCTCCACAATAACTTTAACTTTCAAGCTGGAAACACCTTATGTAAACCTAGGAATAGCACCTAGAGCCCAAGTACAGCCCACATTACAAATTTCAACTCCCCAGGGTTTGTCCTACTGAAGCACGCCATGCAGCAGGGCAGAACAGCTCCGGCACAAATACCTGCAGACACCCGTGACACAGAACGTGACAAACAGGGGGACACCAAACACAACACATCATGCTTGTGGTGAGGGCATCGAGGGAAGAGGGCAAAAGGGACCCCAAAGACACACTAGGGAACACAGCACACCAGACAACAGGACACAGACCGGAGCTGTTCTGCACTGCCCGCCTGAAAGCTGCCATCAAAAGAAGAGCCTCTCCCTTTAGCTGTCCTAACAGGCCCTTGGAGAAGAATGCTTTTCCCTCTGCTGGTTTTTAACTCTGCCCCAAGAACTCCCAACCTGCTACACTCCCATCGCCAGGCCATGGCCCCCGACTTATCTTTTGGATGATTGGTGAGGGGAATCCACGCTGCACCTGAAATGAGTCTGCCTCGGAGGGCTCTGTGATGGCCTGTTAGCCTCCCAGTCAGCTACAATAAAGAAAACCAAAACCAAAGTATGAGTTCAGACTTATGTGGGCCAAATCCCAGCAAGGCAGCTACTTGCCCTTTCCTGAGCGTGCCTGGCTCCCTCAGGCTCCAGCTTCATCCTGAATCCAAGGATGTGGCCTTCCATAGGAGTGGCACCTGGGTTAGAGAAAGGCAAAGTTAAACGGCATTCCTGTGAGTGCAGTGGATGACCTTGTGTGCTGTAAGACATGGCAATGCCTCTGCTAGGCTTCTGAACAGCCTTGGGGGGAGGGGCCCTCAAATAAACAAAAACACCCTTTCTCACCCTGCTGCCTGCAAACCCCCTCCCAAGAACTCCTAACTGGATACCTGAACACCCTCCCTCTCCCAGTCACAATCCTCAACTCACCTGAAGCCTCAATCTCAAACATCATCCTTGACACTGGGCAGATCCCTCTTGTGACATGATGAATCTCCTGAAAAATGGTTGTGCTTCAGAGCTGAGCAATAACAACCACTTCTCTCCCCTGCCCACCTTGACTGCTGGCATCCAGATTGACTTCCTAAAAAGAAAGACAAAGAACAGAGCTGTAACACAGTCACCATACACACTTCTGCTGCAGAGACAAATGGGGCCTCACCTGCTCGGGGCAATCCCCTCACCCGGGACGGGGCCCTCTGGCACAGATTTAATCCATCTGAATCTGAAAAAAAAGGTAGGACAAGAGTCAAACTGTTGCAGGATAACTGAGGAGCTCCAGATATGATGTGTCCATCTACAAATCCCATCTAGAGTCCAACTACACCCCACATTACAAATTCCAAGTCCCCAGGACTTCTCCTATTGCACCAGGCTGTGCGGCAGGGCAGAGCAGCCCCGGCAAAAATGTGTGCTGACACCCGTGACACAGGACAGACAGGACAGGACAGACAACAGGGACACAACAGGAACAGAAATCTCTTGGCAAGGAAAATGGCAGCAAGGACTTAGAGAACGCAAAAGGAGATGACTGAGTTCAAACTGACGGTCAGCTGATGAGGCTCAGAGAACCCTGGAGGAAGAAGATGCTAACTGAAGGATTTATTCCAAGAACAGCAAAGATCGATGCCTAGGAATCCTATGGTCGGAATCCTCTGCCTGCCCTCACATTCTTACAAGTCCTAATCCACCATAATGGATCCAGGTGGGGCATAGCTGTCCGTACAGCTCAGAACAAGACCTGACAAGACACCTGACTGGATGCTTCCAAAGAGAGAAGAGAGTCTGATGCCTGTCTGAGCTCCCCAGTCAAAAGTTCTGTGGCCCGAGTGCCAGGCCAAGGAATGCAGTGATCACAGATGCTAACAAGGATGCCAAGGTTTCTGACAGGCCCCCCTAAGGTAAAAGACATGGGATACACAAACAACACATAATGCACAACAGACAAGTGACACGAGACACCCCGGGACTGCTCTGCCCTGCACACCTCAGCACTGGGATCAAAAGTGAGACTTGGCTTTTATGGGGCCTAAGGGGCCACTTCATGAACACCCCCCACCTCCAAATTGGACTCAAAAACGCATCCCGGTCATTCCCAAACCAGCACCATGCCTTCATCCCCTCTGTGGGTCACAGCCCTCTACTTATCTCTCAGACATCTGGGGATGCTGGTCCCTGTCAGGTGCAAAGAAAGGCCACCTCGTCAGCTGGGAAGGTCCTGCTGGCACCGGGCCGGTGTCTCTCAGACAGCTAGATTAAAGAGAACCAAACATCAGTGCCTGACCTTGGCACCGCATCGGCCACAACCCCACCACTCTGCTACTCACCGCGCTCCTAAGAAGGCCCGGCACCTCCTAACCCTGACCCTCTGCCACACATGGAATGCATCTGCACCTGAAAGAAACTTACAACATATGTCAAACACCACCAGGGTAACTCACAAGCTGCAAACACCTTATGCCAACCTAGGAATAGCATCTAGAGCCCAAGTACAGCCCACATTACAAATTTCAACTCCCCAAGGCTTGTCCTACTGCAGCAGGCCATGGGCAGGGCAGAACAGCTCCGGCACAAATACCCGCAGACACCCGTGACACAGAACGTGACAAACAGGGGGACATGAAACACGACACATCATGCTTGTGGTGAGGGCCTCGAGGGAAGAGGGAAAAAGGGACCCCAAAGACACACCAGGTAACACAGCACACGAGACAACACCAGACAGACACCAGAGCTGTTCTGCACTGCCCGCCTGAAAGCTGCCATCCAAAGTAGAGCCTCGCCCTTTAGCTGTCCTAAGACGCCCTTGGAGAAGATTGCTTTTCCCACAGCCAATTTTTAAATCTGGCACAAGAACCCCCAACCTGATACACTCCCATCTCCAGGCCGTGGCCCCCGACTTATCTTTTGGATGATTGGTGATGTGAATCCACGCTGCACCTGAAATGAGTCTGCCTCGGAAGGCTCTGTGACGGCCTGTGAGCCTCTCGGTCAGCTGCAATAAAGAAAACCAAAACCAAAGTGTGAGTCCAGAGTTATGTGGGCCAAATCCCTGCAAGTCAGCTACTTGCCCTTTCCTGAGTGTGCCTGGCTCCCTCAGGCTCCAGCTTCATCCTGATTCCAAGGCTGTGGCCTTCATTAGGGGTGGTACCTGGGTAAGAGAAAGGCAAAGTTAAATGGCATTCCTGTGAGTGCAGTGGAGGACCTTGTGTGCTGCAAGACATGGCAATGCCTCTGCTAGGCTGCTGAACAGCCTTGTGGGGGGGCCCTCAAACAAACAAATAAAAACCCTTTCTCACCCTGCTGCCTGCAAACCCCCTCCCAAGAACTCCTAAACTGGATACCTACTCACCCTCCCTCTCCCAGTCACAATCCTCAACTCACCTGAAGCCTCAATCTCAAACATCATCCTTGACACTGGGCAGATCCCTCTTGTGACATGATGAATCTGCTGAAAAATTGTTGTGCTTGAGAGCTGAGCAATAACAACCACTCCTCCCCGCTGCCCACCTTGACTGCTGGCATCCAGATTGATTTCCTAAAAAGAAAGACAAAGAACAGAGCTGTAACACAGTCACCATACACACTTCTGCTGCAGAGACAAATGGGCCTCACCTGCTCGGGGCAATCCCCTCACCCGGGACGGGGCCCTCTGGCACAGATTTAATCCATCTCAATCTGAAAAAAAAGTTAGGACAAGAGTCACACTGTTGCAGGATAACTGATGAGCTCCAGATATGATGTGTCCATCTACAAATCCCATCTAGAGTCCAACTACACCCCACATTACAAATTCCAAGTCTCCGAGACTTCTCCTATTTCACCAGGCTATGCGGCAGGGCAGAGCAGCCCCGGCACAAATGTGTGCAGACACCCGTGACACAGGACAGACAGGACAGGACAGGACAGACAACGGGGACACAACAGGAACAGAAATCTCTTGGCAAGGAAAATGGCTGCAAGGACTGAGAGAATGCAAAAGGAGATGACCGAGCTGAGACCGATGGTGAGCTGATGAGGCTCAGAGAACCCTGGAGGAAGAAGATGCTAACTGAAGGATTTATTCCAATAACTGCAAAGATCGATGCCTAGGAATCCTACTGTCAAAACCCTCTACTTAACCTCGTAATATTACAAGTCCTAATCCACCATAACGGATCCAGGTGGGGCATAGCTGTCCCTACAGCTCAGAACAAGACCTGACAAGACACCTGACTGGATGCTTCCAAAGAGAAAAGAGAGTCTGATGCCTGTCTGAGCTCTGAGTAAAAAGTTCTGTGGCCTGGGTGCCAGACCAGAGAATTCAGAGGTCACAGATGCTAACGATGATGCCAGGGTTTCTGGCAGGCCCCCCTAAGATAAAGACATGGCATACACAAACAACACATAATGCACAACAGACAAGTGACACGAGACACACCGGGACTGCTCTGCCCTGCACACCTCAGCACTGTGATCAAAAGTGAGATGTGGCTTTTATGGGGCCTAAGGGGCCACTTCATGAACACCCCCCTCCCCCAAAATTGGACTCAAAAACCCCTCCCAGTAATTCCCAAACCAGCAACCCACATTCATCCCCTCTGTGGGTCACAGCCCTCCACTTATCTCTCAGGCATCTGGGGATGCCAGTCTGTGTCAGGTGCAAAGACAGGCCGCCTCGTCACCTGGGAAGGTCCTGCTGGCACCGGGCTGGTGTCCCTCAGACAGCTAGATTAAAGAGAACCAAACATCAGTGCCTGATCTTGGCACCACATCGGCCAAAACCCCACCACTCTGCTACTCACCGCGCTCCTAAGAAGGCCCGGCACCGCCTAACCCTGACCCTCTGCCACACATGGAATGCACCTGAAAGAAAGTTAGAACATATGTCAAACACCACCAGGATAACTCACAAGCTGCAAACACCTTACGCCAACCTAGGAATAGCATCCAGAGCCCAAGTACACCCCACATTACAAATTCCAACTCCCCAAGCCTTGTCCTACTGCAGCAGGCCATGCGGCAGGGCAGAACAGCTCCGGCACAAATGTGTGCACATACCCGTGACACAGAACGTGACAAACAGGGGGACATGAAACACGACACATCATGTTTGTGGTGAGGGCCTCGAGGGAAGAGGGAAAAAGGGACCCCAAAGACACACCAGGGAACACGACACACGAGACAACACCAGACAGACACCGGAGCTGTTCTGCACTGCCCGCCTGAAAGCTGCCATCAAAAGTAGAGCCTCGCCCTTTAGCTGTCCTAAGATGCCCTTGGAGAAGAATGCTTTTCCCTTTGCTAATTTCTGAATCTGCCCCAAGAACTACCAACCCACTATTCTCTCATCTCCAGGCCGTGGCCCCCAACTTATCTTTTGGATGATCGGCGATGTGGATCCACGTTGCACCTGAAATGAGTCTGCCTCAGAGGGCCTCGTGAGCGCCTATGAGCCTCTTGGTCAGCTACAATAAAGAAAACCAAAACCAAAGTGTGAGTCCAGAGTTACGTAGGCCAAATCCCACCAAGGCAGCTACTTGCCCTTTCCTGAGTGTGCCTGGCTCCCTCAGGCTCCAGCTTCATCCTGATTCCAAGGATGTGGCCTTCCATAGGAGTGGCACCTGGGTTAGAGAAAGGCAAAGTTAAATGGCATTCCTGTGAGTGCAGTGGAGGATCTTGTGTGCTGTAAGACATGGCAATGCCTCTGCTAGGCTTCTGAACAGCCTTGGGGGGAGGGGCCCTCAAATAAACAAATAAACACCCTTTCTCACCCTGCTGCCTGCAAACCCCCTCCCCCAATAACTCCTAAACAGGATACCTACTCACCCTCCCTCTCCCAGTCACAATCCTCAACTCACCTGAAGCCTCAATCTCAAACATCATCCTTGACACTGGGCAGATCCCTCTTGTGACATGATGAATCTGCTGAAAAATTGTTGTGCTTGAGAGCTGAGCAATAACAACCACTCCTCCCCGCTGCCCACCTTGACTGCTGGCATCCAGATTGATTTCCTAAAAAGAAAGACAAGAGCTGTAACACAGTCACCATACACACTTCTGCTGCAGAGACAAATGGGCCTCACCTGCTCGGAGCAATCCCCTCACCCGGGACGGGGCCCTCTGGCACAGATTTAATCCATCTCAATCTGAAAAAAAAGTTAGGACAAGAGTCACACTGTTGCAGGATAACTGATGAGCTCCAGATATGATGCGGCCATCTACAAATCCCATCTAGAGTCCAACTACACCCCACATTACAAATTCCAAGTCTCCGAGACTTCTCCTATTGCACCAGGCTATGCGGCAGGGCAGAGCAGCCCCGGCACAAATGTGTGATGACACCCGTGACACAGGACAGACAGGACAGGACAGGACAGATAACGGGGACACAACAGGAACAGAAACCTCTTGGCAAGGAAAATGGCTGCAAGGACTGAGAGAATGCAACAGGAGATGACTGAGTTCAAACTGACGGTCAGCTGATGAGGCTCAGAGAACCCTGGAGGAAGAAGATGCTAACTGAATGCAGTTATTGGAATAAATCAAAGATGGATGCCTAGGAATCCTACAGTCAAAGCCCTCTACCTAACCTCGTAATATTACAAGTCCTCATCCACCATAACGGATCCAGGTGGGGCATAGCTGTCCCTACAGCTGAGAACAAGACCTGACAAGACACCTGACTGGATGCTTCCAAAGAGAGAAGAGAGTCTGATGCCTGTCTGAGCTCCCCAGTCAAAAGTTCTGTGGCCCGGGTGCCAGGCCAGGGAATGCAGAGATCACAGATGCTAACAAGGATGCCAAGGTTTCTGACAGGCCCCCCTAAGGTAAAAGACATGGAATACACAAACAACACATAATGCACAACAGACAAAGGACACGAGACACACCGGGACTGCTCTGCCCTGCATACCGCAGCACTGGGATCAAAAGTGAGACTTGGCTTTTATGGGGCCTAAGGGGCCACTTCATGAACACACTACCCCCCCTCCCCCAAAATTGGACTCAAAAACCCCTCCCAGTCATTCCCAAACCAGCACCATGCCTTCATCCCCTCTGTGGGTCACAGCCCTGTACTTATCTCGCAGACATCTGGGGATGCTGGTCCCTGTCAGGTGCATAGAAAGGCCACCTCGTCACCTGGGAAGGTCCTGCTGGCACCAGGCTGGTGTCTCTCAGACAGCTAGATTAAAGAGAACCAAACATCAGGGCCTGATCTTGGCACCGCATCGGCCACAACCCCACCACTCTGCTACTCACCGCGCTCCTAAGAAAGCCCGGCACCTCCTAACCCTGACCCTCTGCCACGCCTGGAATGCAGCTGCACCTGAAAGAAAGTTAGAACATATGTCAAACACCACCAGGATAACTCACAAGCTGCAAACACCTTATGTCAATCTAGGAAGAGCATCTAGAGCCCAAGTACAGCCCACATTACAAATTCCAACTCCCCAGGGTTTGTCCTACTGAAGCACGCCATGCAGCAGGGCAGAACAGCTCCGGCACAAATACCTGCAGACACCCGTGACACAGAACGTGACAAACAGGGGGACATGAAACACGACACATCATGCTTGTGGTGAGGGGAGAAGGCAAAAGGGAACCCAAAGACACACCAGGTAACACAGCACACGAGACAACACCAGACAGACCAGAGCTGTTCTGCACTGCCCGCCTGACATCTGCCATCAAAAGTAGAGCCTCTCCCTTTACCTGTCCTAAGAGGCCCTTGGAGAAGAATGCTTTTCCCACAGGCAATTTTTAATTCTGGCACAAGAACTCCCAACCTGATACACTCCCATCTCCAGGCCGTGGCCCCAAACTTATCTTTTGGATGATAGGCGATGGGAATCCACGCTGCACCTGAAATGAGTCTGCCTCGGAAGGCTCTCTGATGGCCTGTTAGCCTCTCAGTCAGCTACAATAAAGAAAACCAAAACCAAAGTGTGAGTCCAGAGTTATGTGGGCCAAATCCCACACAGGCAGCTACTTGCCCTTTCCTGAGTGTGCCTGGCTCCTTCAGGCTCCAGCTTCATCCTGATTCCAAGGCTGTGGCCTTCCTTAGGAGTGGCACCTGGGTAAGAGAAAGGCAAAGTTAAATGGCATTCCTGTGAGTGCAGTGGAGGACCTTGTGTGCTGCAAGACATGGCAATGCCTCTGCTAGGCTTCTGAACAGCCTTGCGGGGGGGGGCCTCAAATAAACAAACAAACACCCTTTCTCACCCTGCTGCCTGCAAACCCCCTCCCAAGAACTCCTAACTGGATACCTGATCACCCTCCCTCTCCCAGTCACAATCCTCAACTCACCTGAAGCCTCAATCTCAAACATCATCCTTGACACTGGGCAGATCTCTCTTGCGACACGATGAATCTCCTGAAAAATTGTTGTGCTTGAGAGCTGATCAATAACAACCACTCCTCCCCGCTGCCCACCTTGACTGCTGGCATCCAGATTGATTTCCTAAAAAGAAAGACAAAGAACAGTGCTGTAACAGTCACCATACACACTTCTGCTGCAGAGACAAATGGGCCTCACCTGCTCGGGGCAATCCCCTCACCCGGGACGGGGCCCTCTGGCACAGATTTAAGCCATCTTAATCTGAAAAAAAAGGTAGGACAAGAGTCACACTGTTGCAGGATAACTGATGAGCTCGAGATATGATGTGTCCATCTACAAATCCCATCTAGAGTCCAACTACACCCCAAATTACAAATTCCAAGTCCCCAGGACTTCTCCTATCGCACCAGGCTGTGCGGCAGGGCAGAGCAGCCCCGTCCCAAATGTGTGATGACACCCGTGACACAGGACAGACAGGACAGACAACGGGGACACAACAGGAACAGAAATCTCTTGGCAAGGAAAATGGCTGCAAGGACTGAGAGAACGCAAAGGGAGATGACCGAGCTGAGACCGATGGTGAGCTGATGAGGCTCAGAGAACCCTGGAGGAAGAAGATGCTAACTGAATGCAGTTATTGGAATAAATCAAAGATGGATGCCTAGGAATCCTACAGTCAAAACCCTCTACCTAACCTCGTAATATTACAAGTCCTAATCCACCATAATGGATCCAGGTGGGGCATAGCTGTCCGTACAGCTCAGAACAAGACCTGACAAGACACCTGACTGGATGCTTCCAAAGACAGAAGAGAGTCTGATGCCTGTCTGAGCTCCCGAGTCAAAAGTTCTGTGGCCCGGGTGCCAGGCCAGGGAATGCAGAGATCACAGATGCTAACAAGGATGCCAAGGTTTCTGACAGGCTCCCCTAAGGTAAAAGACATGGGATACACAAACAACACATAATGCACAACAGACAAAGGACACGAGACACACCGGGACTGCTCTGCCCTGCACACCTCAGCACTGGGATCAAAAGTGAGACTTGGCTTTTATGGGGCCTAAGGGGCCACTTCATGAACACCCCCCACCTCCAAATTGGACTCAAAAACCCCTCCCAGTAATTCCCAAACCAGCACCATGCCTTCATCCCTTCTGTGGGTCACAGCCCTCTACTTATCTCTCAGACATCTGGGGATGCTGGTCCCTGTCAGGTGCATAGAAAGGCCACCTCGTCACCTGGGAAGGTCCTGCTGGCACCGGGCTGGTGTCTCTCAGACAGCTAGATTAAAGAGAACCAAACATCAGTGCCTGACCTTGGCACCGCATCGGCCAAAACCCCACCACTCTGCTACTCACCGCGCTCCTAAGAAGGCCCGGCACCTCCTAACCCTGACCCTCTGCCACACGTGGAATGCATCTGCACCTGAAAGAAAGTTACAACATATGTCAAACACCACCAGGGTAACTCACAAGCTGCAAACACCTTACGCCAACCTAGGAATAGCATCTAGAGCCCAAGTACAGCCCACATCACAAATTCCACTCCCTATGGTTTGTCCTACTGCAGCAGGCCATGGGCAGGGCAGAACAGCTCCGGCACAAACGGGTGCACACACCCGTGACACAGAACGTGACAAACAGGGGGACAAGAAACACGACACATCATGCTTGTGGTGAGGGCCTCGAGGGGAGAAGGGACAAAGAGACCCCAAAGACACACTAGGGAACACGGCACACGAGATAACACCAGACAGACACCGGAGCTGTTCTGCACTGCCCGCCTGAAAGCTGCCATCAAAAGTAGAGCCTCGCCCTTTAGCTGTCCTAAGAGGCCCTTGGAGAAGATTGCTTTTCCCACAGCCAAATTTTAATTCTGGCACAAGAACTCCCAACCTGATACACTCCCATCTCCAGGCCATGGCCCCCGACTTATCTTTTGGATGATGGGTGATGTGAATCCACGCTGCACCTGAAATGAGTCTGCCTCGGAAGGCTCTGTGATGGCCTGTGAGCCTCTCGGTCAGCTGCAATAAAGAAAACCAAAACCAAAGTGTGAGTCCAGAGTTGTGTGAGTCCAGAGTTATGTGGGCCAAATTCCTGCAAGTCAGCTACTTGCCCTTTCCTGAGCGTGCCTGGCTCCCTCAGGCTCCAGCTTCATCCTGATTCCAAGGCTGTGGCCTTCATTAGGGGTGGCACCTGGGTAAGAGAAAGGCAAAGTTAAATGGCATTCCTGTGAGTGCAGTGGAGGACCTTGTGTGCTCTAAGACATGGCAATGCCTCTGCTAGGCTTCTGAACAGCCTTGTGTGGGGGGGGCCTCAAATAAACACCCTTTCTCACCCTGCTGCCTGCAAACCCCCTCCCAAGAACTCCTAACTGGATACCTGATCATCCTCCCTCTCCCAGTCACAATCCTCAATCACCTGAAGCCTCATTCTCAAACATCATCCTTGACACTGGGCAAATCCCTCTTGTGACATGATGAATCTCCTGAAAAATGGTTGTGCTTGAGAGCTGAGCAATAAGAACCACTTCTCTCCCCTGCCCACCTTGACTGCTGGCATCCAGATTGACTTCCTAAAAGAAAGACAAAGAACAGAGCTGTAACACAGTCACCATACACACTTCTGCTGCAGAGACAAACGGGGCCTCACCTGCTCAGGGCAATCCCCTCACCCGGGACGGGGCCCTCGGGCACAGATTTAATCCATCTCAATCTGAAAAAAAAGTTAGGACAAGAATCAAACTGTTGCAGGATAACTGAGGAGCTCCAGATATCCTGTGTCCATCTACAAATCCCACCTAGAGTCCAACTACACCCCACATTACAAATTCCAAGTCCCCAGGACTTCTCCTATTGCACCAGGCTGTGCGGCAGGGCAGAGCAGCCCCGTCCCAAATGTGTGCTGACACCCGTGACACAGGACAGACAACACAGGACAGGCAACGGGGACACAACAGGAACAGAAATCTCTTGGCAAGGAAAATGGCTGCAAGGACTGAGAGAATGCAAAAGGAGATGACCGAGCTGAGACCGATGGTGAGCTGATGAGGCTCAGAGAACCCTGGAGGAAGAAGATGTGAACTGAAGGATTTATTCCAAGAACAGCAAAGATCGATGCCTAGGAATCCTATGGTCAGAATCCTCTGCCTGCCCTCACATTTTTTACAAGTCCTAATCCACCATAATGGATCCAGGCGGGGCATAGCTGTCCGTACAGCTCAGAACAAGACCTGACAAGACACCTGACTGGATGCTTCCAAAGACAGAAGAGAGTCTGATGCCTGTCTGAGCTCCCCAGGCAAAAGTTCTGTGGCCCGGGTGCCAGGCCACGGAATGCAGAGATCACAGATGCTAACAATGATGCCAGGGTTTCTGAAAGGCCCCCCTAAGGTAAAAGACATGGGATACACAAACAACACATAATGCACAACAGACAAAGGACACGAGACACACCGGGACTGCTCTGCCCTGCACACCTCAGCACTGGGATCAAAAGTGAGACTTGGCTTTTATGGGGCCTAAGGGGCCACTTCATGAACACCCCCCACCTCCAAATTGGACTCAAAAACCCCTCCCAGTCATTCCCAAACCAGCACCATGCCTTCATCCCCTCTGTGGGTCACAGCCCTCTACTTATCTCTCAGACATCTGGGGATGCTGGTCCCTGTCAGGTGCAAAGAAAGGCCACCTCGTCAGCTGGGAAGGTCCTGCTGGCACCGGGCTGGGGTCTCTCAGAAAGCTAGATTAAAGAGAACCAAACATCAGGGCCTGACCTTGGCACCGCATCAGCCAAAACCCCACCACTCTGCTACTCACCGCGCTCCTAAGAAGGCCCGGCACCTCCTAACCCTGACACTCTGCCACACGTGGAATGCATCTGCACCTGAAAGAAAGTTAGAACATATGTCAAACACCACCAGGGTAACTCACAAGCTGCAAACACCTTATGCCAACCTAGGAATAGCATCCAGAGCCCAAGTTCACCCCACATTACAAATTCCCACTCCCTATGGTTTGTCCTACTGCAGCAGGCCATGGGCAGGGCAGAACAGCTCCGGCACAAACGGGTGCACACACCCGTGACACAGAACGTGACAAACAGGGGGACACCAAACACAACACATCATGCTTGTGGTGAGGGCCTCGAGGGGAGAAGGGAAAAGGGACCCCAAAGACACACCAGGGAACAGGGCACACGAGACAACACCAGACAGACCAGAGCTGTTCTGCACTGCCCGCCTGAAAGCTGCCATCAAAAGTAGAGCCTCGCCCTTTAGCTGTCCTAATAGGCCCTTGGAGAAGATTGCTTTCTCCTCTGCTCATTTTTAAATCTGTCCCAGGGATTCCCAACCTGCTACTCCACCATCTCCAGGCCGTGGCCCCAAACTTATCTTTTGGATGATGGGTGATGGGAATCCACGCTGCACCTGAAATGAGTCTGCCTCGGAGGGCCTCGTTAGCGCCTATGAGCCTCTCAGTCAGCTACAATAAAGAAAACCAAAACCAAAGTGTGAGTCCAGAGTTATGTGGGCCAAATCCCTGCAAGGCAGCTACTTGCCCTTTCCTGAGCGTGCCTGGCTCCCTCAGGCTCCAGCTTCATCCTGATTCCAAGGCTGTGGCCTTCATTAGGGGTGGTACCTGGGTAAGAGAAAGGCAAAGTTAAATGGCATTGCTGTGAGTGCAGTGGATGACCTTGTGTGCTGTAAGACATGGCAATGCCTCTGCTAGGCTTCTGAACAGCCTTGGGGGGGGGGGGGGGGGGCCTCAAATAAACAAATAAACACCCTTTCTCACCCTGCTGCCTGCAAACCCCCTCCCAAGAACTCCTAACTGGATACCTGCTCACCCTCCCTCTCCCAGTCACAATCCTCAGCTCATCAGAAGCCTGAGTCTCAAACATCATCCTTGACACTGGGCAGATCCCTCTGAAGACATGATGAATCTGCTGAGAATCTGTTGTGCTTGACACAGCTTGGAATTTCAGGGAGTCTCACTCCTCCATTAAAGGAAAAAAAAAAACAAACAAAAAAAACAATAACAACAACAACAACAAAAAAATAACTAAACCAGAAAACAAAAATAAAAAAACCCAAAACACCTAAATCCCCCCCCCAAAAAAAAAAATACAGAAACCACCAAAAAATCAAAGAAAGCAACGAAAACCAACCAAAAACCCCAAAAAGAAAACCTAAGAAACCAAAATTTCCACCAAAAAAAAAATCCAACAACAAAAAAAAAAAACAGAGCAAAACCAAAAATTACAAAGGCACTTTACCACCCCTAAACACAAAACCCAGAATCACAAACCTAAATATCCCCTGTGTTCTATGCTGGTTTCTTCACAGAATCTTCCAAGCCTCTGTGCTTTAGATGCCCAGAAACACCTGCTGAAAAGAAGCTGAGACGAGCTGAAAAAGCCTCTTCGCTGAAATGGGAGGAGAGCTCTTACCCCAGCACATCCCCGAGAGGGAATGAAGCCCTTCAGCCACGGCTGGGGTTAATATACCCCTGATTGTGCCCCGCCTCTCGTTCCCATGGCACCCAGGAAAAGGGAGGGGGCTAATCCCACCAAGCCCTCAGAGCAGCTGCAGCTGTTTAGCTCTGACTCACATTCAAGGGCAGTAAAGGGCTTGTTATAGAAGAAAACTCTTCAGAAAAGTAACAGTGCTTTCTTTTTTACAACAACTACTTGGAGCAGAAGAACAGAAAACTGGCAAGATATAAAACTTTGTGGTAAGGTTACATAGCTGGATAAATTGGGTAATTGGGTAATTTGCTGTTACCTTATATAATTATTCTGTGTTTAACAAAAGCCATCTAATAAATTCACACCCAAAACTCCAGCAGCCCAACTGGCCCTACCAAATCTCTATGTTTATGCATACAGTAAACAAAACCAAAATCCCAGTAATACCGATCAGAAGTCTGTGAAAGAAACCTATTGAAATTGATCCTACCTCAAATACAAAACAACCCATCCAAAGTTAGCTTCACTCAAAAAACAATTTACACAGAGTTAATAACACCAAGAAATAAAACAACACACGATATACCACCAATGAATATAATAGTGAAGAAAAAAGAAACCACTTTTTTTTTTTTTTTTTTTAATTTAAACTAACTTCTTTTATTATCTAGAACAAAAGCTTTTCCCAGGACTGTAACAACTTCTTCTCCTTCTTCTTCTTCTAAAATGTCCCTTCTCATTCCCAAATTCCTTACAACTTCTGAATTTACATCCAAGCAAAAAGCAAAATTGGTGCACTTGTGCATTCGATGCTCCTGTCAGATTCTCTGTTTCTCTCCACATCTTCTTACACTTTCAGTCTTCACGCTGTCCTGCCGTGATGAGTTTGACGGACGAATTGGTAAACGTTAGGAGAGGATTTCCCTGCCTCCCTCCCCAGAGCTGGTTTCCTTAGTGCATTTCACTCAATCCCAAGCCGGCAATGATGCACGCTCACCTCAAGGCTCACAGCTGCTCGGCTAAATTCGGCTGTAATCGGCTAAACTCGGCCACTGTCATCTGCATTCGGCTGGACTCTACCCTTCGGCACGGCTCGGCTCGCTTCGGCCCAACTCGGAGCCGCTCTGTGCGCTCGGCACGGCTCGCCTCGCTTCGGCCGAACTCGGAGCCGCTCTCTGCGCTCGGCGCGCCTCGGCTCGCTTCGGCCCAACTCGGAGCCGATCAGTGCGCTCGGCGCGCCTCGGCTCGCTTCGGCCGAACTCGGAGCCGATCAGTGCGCTCGGCGCGCCTCGGCTCGCTTCGGCCCAACTCGGAGCCGATCAGTGCGCTCGGCGCGCCTCGGCTCGCTTCGGCCCAACTCGGAGCCGATCAGTGCGCTCGGCGCGCCTCGGCTCGCTTCGGCCCAACTCGGAGCCGCTCTCTGCGCTCGGCGCGCCTCGGCTCGCTTCGGCCCAACTCGGAGCCGATCAGTGCGCTCGGCGCGGCTCGCCTCGCTTCGGCCGAACTCGGAGCCGCTCTCTGCGCTCGGGGCGCCTCGGCTCACTTCGGCCCAACTCGGAGCCGATCAGTGCGCTCGGCGCGGCTCGCCTCGCTTCGGCCGAACTCGGAGCCGCTCTGTACAATCGGCGCGGCTCGGCTCGCCTCGCTTCGGCCGAACTCGGAGCCGCTCAGTGCGCGCGGCGCGGCTCGCCTCGCTTCGGCCGAACTCGGAGCCGCTCTGTGCGCTCGGCGCGGCTCGCCTCGCCTCGCTTCGGCCGAACTCGGAGCCGCTCTCTGCGCTCGGGGCGCCTCGGCTCACTTCGGCCCAACTCGGAGCCGATCAGTGCGCTCGGCGCGGCTCGCCTCGCTTCGGCCGAACTCGGAGCCGCTCTGTACAATCGGCGCGGCTCGGCTCGCCTCGCTTCGGCCGAACTCGGAGCCGCTCAGTGCGCGCGGCGCGGCTCGCCTCGCTTCGGCCGAACTCGGAGCCGCTCTGTGCGCTCGGCGCGGCTCGCCTCGCCTCGCTTCGGCCGAACTCGGAGCCGCTCAGTGCGCGCGGCGCGGCTCGCCTCGCTTCGGCAGAACTCGGAGCCGCTCTGTACGTTCGGCGCGGCTCGGCTCGCCTCGCTTCGGCCGAACTCGGAGCCGCTCAGTGCGCTCGACACGACTCCGCTCGGCTCCCTGAGGGCGGGCAAGCGGCGGCGCCTCACGTTAAACTCGCCCGGTTCGGGGCTCTCCTGCTGCCGCGTCCCGCGGGCGGCCCGGCCATCGCACGGACACGATCGGGAGCGCGGCGTGGCACAGGAGCTTATTAGGCTGTGACCGCACTCGCGCTAATTAGCGCGCACGAGAGCAGCGGGCTCGGTTCGGCTGAGCTCGGCTCCGTTCAGGCAGCCTCGCAAGCCTGGCCTCGGTTCGCTCGAGGCCGTCAGGTTCGGCCGGTCTCGCCTTGGTTCGGCTGAGCTCGTTCCATTCGGCCGAAGGCGGCGTCGTTCGCTCGTGTTTTTACAAATATCTTTCTATATTGACTGTATATTTCTATCTTTAGTTTTGTACTTCTATAATACTTCCATTATTCCAAATAAAAACCCCGTCCCTAACCAAATAAATAAAAAAACCCCTTCTTTTAAAGGATATTGAAATATTTTTTATTTATACTTTGTATAATTATACATTCATATTTTAATTTATCGTTTCTTTGGATGTATTACATTAATAATGATATCTATTATATATATAAAATTTTAAAATAGATTTAAATTATGTATAATATCTACTGCTACAATTAATTTTTTCTTATATTTTTAATTTTTATATTTATCTGTATGTATTTATTATATATTTCTAAACTTAGATTTCTACCTTTATTTGTATTTATAATTCTTACAATCAAAACCCTGCCTATGGACCAATAAAGAAAACCCGCTTTATTTAAGTATTTTTAAAATATTTTCATGCTTATAATTGTCATATTTATATTTAAAATTTGTTCAATATTAGATGAGAACACACCTGCTCCTGCACCCCAGTGGGGCTCCTTCTCCTGGGGACCTTGGGGCGCCCCAACGGCATCAGAGCCCCGAGTCTTCACCCCCTTCTCCTCTATTTAGAAACTACACTGGAACTTCTTTCTGGAAACAAAGACATTACCTAAATCCTCTCCCCGTGTCCCAGACAGATAGATATTCAGTTATTAGTTGGCTGGGCAGCAGTTTCTTAAATAGAATGATAAACAAGATGTGAACATTTCAGCTACAAGCAAATAGGCAAATCTGAACAAGGTACTGATGGCCAGCCACTGAACTTATTTTGAAGCAATTTTTTAAACAACAAAATACTGATACCACAAAAATAAAGCAAAAAGCTAACTACTGGCTAAGAAAAAATTAACTTTTGACAGCAACAACATTCCAAATACACAGGCTTTTTCCCGATGTCATACCTTATAACTACCTCTCTTGGGAATTCTCATCATGTATCCCAAAAGGAATAAATACCTCAGAGCGTCCTAAAGCAAAAAGTAGCACACATGAGCTCCTCACACTCCCGGGAGGCCGGCACAGCGTGCACTGAGTCTGCAATGAATTCTGCTCAGTGAGGGTCTGCAAACAAAGGTTCAACTGATGAACTGAACTGATTTTAAAGGGAGGTTTTCTAAGCACAGAAGCACAACAAAGAACAAGCAAAAACAATTCTTAAAAAAACCCGTAGGAGAGCAGAAAAGAAGGGGCGCTCCCCAAATGAAAGCCTTCGACTGATGGGAAAGGACAATTTCGACCTCCATTCAAACCCTTGAAAAGGAGGGACACCAGGGCTGCCCCCTCCATTTAAACCCGAGGGTGTTGAAAATGGGGTGGCTGCCTTCAAATCAAACCCATAATACCACAAGAATACTTTTCCCATTCCCCTTAGAATAGAACGCAGGGATTCCCTGTCACCCCCGGGATACCCCGAACAGCCTGGAAAAGGCAGCTTTTCCTGCAATCAACACCCTTAAAACCACAAGTGAAGAGGGATCCCCTCAGTTCAAACACAGACAATAAGAGAAGAGGAGCTGCTTCCTTCTCCTTAATCCCTTTTGTCCTCATAAGCTCCACTTTTGTTCCTGGGGATCCGGGGAGGGACTGGCAAGATGAAATTGGAAAGGGGAAGGAGAAAAGTCCCCGCTCCAAACCCACACGGGCTCACCTGTTCGGCTGCTGCTCCCCGGCACAAAGATTCGTCCCTCGGCGCCTCCTTTAAGCGATGCTCCACGTACCCAAGCGCGGATCCAGGTGGTGCCCCCGACCCTGTGGGAAGCTCCCGCAGTCCTTCCATGAGACAGCGCCGGGAGCGGCCCATAAACCCCTCCACTCAGCAGCTCCGTGCAAAAGGGAGCTGAGGCAAAGCCTCCACCTAAAACAGCCTCGCCCTGGCAGGAGCCGGCCCCTCATCATCCTCACACTCACACCTGGGCTGCTCCAAGCCCCCATCATCCTCACACTCACACCTGGGCTGCTCCGAGCCCCCATCATCGTCACAGCTCACACCTGGGCTGCTCCGAGCCCTCATCATCGTCACAGCTCACACCTGGGCTGCTCCGAGCCCTCATCATCCTCACACTCACACCTGGGGTGCTCCGAGCCCCCATCATATATTTTTCATATTTATAGTCGCATGTATATTTAGAATTTATATTACTGTATAATAAAAATTATATTATATATACCTCTCTTCATGTTACTTTACATAGATTTCTATTTCTATTTCTCTTCATAGTTTGGTATTATATCTTTATATCTCTATATATTTATTATATATTTCCGTATGTCGATTTACATTTCTATAGTACTTATATTATTTAAAATAAAACCCCTGCCTCTAACGAAATAAAAAGCAAAGACACCCCTTTCTTTAAAACACATTTAAAAGTTTAAAAATAATTTTGTTTGTCATAATTCTATTCACATCTATATTTGTAATTTTCATTTGTTATATTTATAGATATTATATATATTGGAGAGAATACCTTTTTATATAATAATAGATACGTTCTTTTGACACAATATATTTCTTTTACTTATATTTTTATGTATTAAATATTTATTGATATCGACATATATATGATATATTTGCATTTCTAGTTTTATATTTTTTATGAAATCTCCAGCCCATACCCCAATAAAAGCCAAACAATCCCCAATTTATTTAAACTATATTTAAACATAAATCCTGTCACAGCTGCATTGCACAGCAGTGCCCCAAGCTAATCTGACACTTGTTCATCTCCTGGACCTGAAACTGAACCCGCTCACCTTGATCGCACCTGGCAGAACCATTTTCGTACCTTTTTCTGGCATGCCTTGTTTTTGGTTTTTTTTGTCTTGAGTTTTTGTGGCCTTTATTGCCTCTCTTTCTTGCCTTGTTTCTTGGGGCCTTTACTCCCTTTTTCCTTGATTTTTTTCTGGCATTTCTTGGGTTTTTTCTTTGTTTCTTCTTGCCCATTTTGGTGTTTTTTCTGGTTTTTCCTTGCACCCCTTGGGTTTTTTTTTTCTGTTTTGTTTTTTTTTTTTTTTTCTTTTCCTTCTGGGTTTTTCTTTGCCATCTTGGTTTTTTGTTCTGATTTTTTTTTCTTGCCCATCTTGGGTTTTTTCCCTGGTCTGTTTTCAGGGATTTTTCTTGCCCATCTTGAGGTTATATTCTGGGCTTTTTCTTGCCCATCTTGGGGTTTTTTTTGCGGAAGGGGGGTGGTTTTCCTGCCCATCTCGAGGTTTTTTTCTGTGGGTTTGTTTTTTGTTGGGTTTTTTTTCTTTTCTTTTTTTTCCCCCTAGGTTTCTCCTTGCCCTCCTGGTTTGTTTTCTTTCTTTCTTTCTTTGTCTGTCTTTCTTTCTTTCTTTCTTTCTTTCTTCCTTCCTTCCCTTCCTTCCCTTCCTTCCCTCCCTTCCTTCCTTTCCTTCCCTTCCTTCCCTTCCTTCCCTCCCTTCCTTTCCTTCCTCCCTTCCTTTCTCCTTTCCTTCCCTGTATTTCTAATCTTAGTTTTCCTTTCTAGCTTTAGAAGAAAAAAGCAGCAATAGTAACTTTCAGGCTACCTGGGATTAAAAAAACTCCAAAACAAAAATGATTTAAAGAAAACTGTTTATTCCCTGGGAGCCTGAAATTTTCTACTGCTGCACGTGATATAGAGCTTTTATTTCTTCTTATAGATAGTTGATATTTTATACTTACTCTATACAGCGCTCCCTGCCGTCTGCACCAGTGCACTGCAGGCACAGCGCTGCGGCGTCGTTCGGTTCTGTTTAATGAAACTCGGCTGAATTCGGCTTGGTTCGGCTCTTGGTCTAAACTCGTTTAAGTTCGGCTCTTCGGCCGAACTTGGCACGGTTGGCTAAACTTGGTCATATTCGGCACATTGTGTAAATGCGGCTCAAGTCGGCTACACACGGCTATCGGTTCCAGTCGGCTATGATCGGCTCTTGGTGTAAACTCGGCTCTTTCCGGCCACACTCGGCTCTTCGGGGAAACTCGGCTCTTTCCGGCCACACTCGGCTCTTCGGGGAAACTCGGCTCTTTCCGGCCACACTCGGCTCTTCGGGGAAACTCGGCTCTTTCCGGCCACACTCGACTCTTCGGCTCTTCGGAACTATTCGGCCCGGCTCGGCTCCCTCAGGGCGGGAAAGCGGACGTGAGAGGACCCCGGCACAGCGAGGCGTTTACCCAGATGCCTCTCACAAACCCGCCAAAATACGCCCGCCCGCGGAGCCCCTGAGCCCACAGCATGTCTCGGGTACACATGAAACGCCACAGAAAAATCCGTCGGGGCCGCCATGACGTCGGTATTCCGCGCAGGCAGTGCAGTTAAACACCCACACGGTCCTCCACTTCCCCGCCCTTTTCGCCGCCATGCTGAGAAGGTCAAACAAAACTCCGCGACATCGCCCACGCGCCACTCCCAAGCTGGCCGCCTCTAGCTGCACGGCTGCAGTACCGCGCTCTGCCCACAAGGCGGCAGCACTGCCGCCCGCCCCAGCCGGGGGCGCAGCGCGCCTCGGGGCTGCGGCAGCGAAGGCGGCAAAAAAGAACAGGGGCGACCCCCGCCGAAAACTGCTCTGAAATAAATGCCCCAAAACAAGCGGGAAGAGGGAAAAAAACCGTCTGCCTCTAATCTAATAGGATAAAAGACAAAACAAAACAAAACACAACACAAAAAAATTATTAAAAAAAATATTTAAATATTTTTTAAAATATTTTTTCATATTAATATTCACATTTCTATTTACAACGTATATTGATGTACACTGTCCATTTATACATTTCTTTTTATAAATACATTTCTATTCCATATTGCATATATCCCTAAAACTTAAATTTATTTGTATATTTTTATAAATATTTTCACATAGTAAGTATACATTTCTGTTACGATTTTTACTTCGGTAACACTTGGATTATTTAAAATAAAACCTTTGCCTCCATCCACATTAAAGCCAAAAAGAACCCCTTTCTTCAAAACTGTACTTAAATATCTTTTAAATTCTATTTTTCAGGTTCATATTCACATTTACATTTAAAATGTATACTTATGTATACTGTTATTTGTATTCTTCATTACATCTCTTCCTATTATTTGTATTTATTTATATTTTGTGTTTATATATATATTTATATCTTAATTGTATATCTCAATATTTAGAAATATATAACAATAATATCTACATTCATATTATTTAAAATAAAAACCCTGCCTCTAACACAAGAATAAAAAAAACCCAACCCTTTGTTTTAAACAATATTTAAATAGATTTTATCCTCATGTTCAATTTTTATATTCATATTTGTATTTATAATGTATATTAATGTATATTGCTTACTTATAAACTTATCTTTACCAATGTCAAGTTATAAATAAATTTATATTCTATATTACCTGCGATGTGAGTAGGTATTTATATTTTTTATATATTTATATTCATATTTTTTATATTGATTAAATATTTCTGCGTCAAGATTTTTACTTCTGGAACACTTGCAATATTCAAAATAAAAACCCTGCCTCTACTTAAATAGAAGTCAAAACATTCCCTTTCTCTTAAACTATATTTCCATATTTTTATATTTATATTCCCATTTATAATTTATAATGCCATATAATGTTATTTATATTCTATGCTACAACTCTTCATATTACTTACATATATTTATATTTAAATTTCTATTCATAGTTTAGCAATTTCTCTTTATATATTTATTATATATTTCTATCTTAAGATCCACATTTCTATATTGCTTATATTATTTAAAATAAAACTCCTGTCTCTAACCAAATAAAAACCAAGGACACCCCTTTATTTGAACCAGATTTAAAATTTAGGAAGTAAATTTATTTTTCAAAATTATAATGATATTGATATGAATATTTTTATTTACTTTTATTAATAGATATTATATATATTAGAGAGAATACCTTCTAATATAATCATAGATATATATTTTCTGTATTATATATATTTTCTTACTTATATTTGTTTAAATTAAATATGTATAGATATTTGTATTTCTATATATATTTGTATATCTGAATTTATATTTTATTGCTATCATTTAAAAACCCCAGCCTATAACCTAATAAAACCACCCAATTTACTTTAACTCTATTTAAATATTTTTATATTTACAATCTATATTTATATATCTTTGTGTATATATATATATATATAAAATAGACTATCATTTACCTATATGATAATATGTTACAATTATATACCATGTATTATAGTTTTATGTATGTATCTGTTATCTATATTTATGTTTACCACTCTAATGTTATATTTATTTTTAAATGTATATTTATTTCTATTTTCATCTCTACATTAAACCATGTCAGTTCATTAACCCGACGCACCAGAGCCACAACAATACTGTACCTTTGTCAGCACCGGCACGCAGCACACGCCCATCCCATCGCAGCACAGCAAAACAAAACCTATTTCTGTTACTAACGGAACAAATATCCCACAACGTCACTGAACCCTAATAAAAACTCAAATAAACCTAACTGTAAATAAATTTTAGATCCCACTATAAAGTAGCCCAAAACCTCCGCACATGCTCATCATAAACTTCCTCCTAAACCAGTATCTCAAAAACCCCAAAAAACTCAAACACACCTTGAAAATGACACAACTGCTAATAAAAACAAACACCCATTAAAAATTAAATCAAACCAACGCACTAGACTCAAAACTGCACAACTGACCCTAAACATTACTAAAAAAAGTCCCCAAAGCTCTACCTTTATGTTAATGCACAAATAATAACATGTAATCTATAAAAGTTATTTCAAAAAATTAAAAAAAATAATTAAAACCATGAAAATAAAAAACCTAAACTATTAAAATATTAAAAAATATCACTACCTAAATTAAAAAACATATTGCCTATAAAAACCCACCATATAAATGCCCCTGTCCCAAAAAATAAAAATAAAAAAAAATATTGAACCACAAAGAAATCAGAACTTAGGAACACCAAAACCATAATGTTCAAAAAGTCACACCACATCCCTTATCATACACCAACTACAAACAAGATAAAGCAATACAATGAATTCTTAAAAACCACCTTAAAACCACTACATTGAAAAACATTTCAAAAATTAAAAACTGCATCTAACAAAAGCCATCTAATAAATTCACACCCAAAACTCCAGCAGCCCAGCTGGCCCTACCAAAGCTCTAGGTTTATACATACAGTAAACAAAACCAAAATCCCAGTAATACCCATCAGAAATCTATGAAAGAACCCTACTGAAATTAATCCTGCCTCAAATACAAACCAACCCATCCAGAAAGTCAGCTTCACTCAAAAAACAATTTACACAGAGTTAATAATACCAAGAAATAAAACAACACACCATATACCACCAATGAATATCATAGTGAAGGAAAAAAAAAACACTACATTTTTTCCTTTTTGTTTTTTAAACTAACTTCTTTTATTAGCTAGAACAAAAGATTTTGCCAGGACTGTAACAACAACAACAACCTCTTTTTCTTCTTCTCCTTCTGAAATGTCCCTTCTCACTCCCAAATTCCTCTCAACTCCTGAGTTTACATCCAAGCAAAAAGCAAAATTCCTGCACTCGTGCGTTCGCTGCTCCTGTCAGATTCTCTGTTTCCCTCCACATCTTCTTACACTTTCAGTCCTCACGCTGTCCCGCCGTGATGAGTCTGACAGAAGAATTGGCACATGTTAACAGAGCATTTCCCTCCCTCCCTCCCTCCCTCTGCTTTCCTCAGCGCATTTCAATCCATCCCAGGCCTGCAGTGATGCACGCTCACCCCAAAGCTCACAGCAAGCATGCAGCAGCTCAGGCTCACTCGGCTCCAGGGCCCAGAGCCTGCAGGCCCTGCAGCTGCCACACGGATGGACCTGGTTCCCTCCCCGGGTGCCCAGAGGGAAACCTGAGGGCAGGCGTCCACCCCGAGGGTGCACCCGCAGCCCCGGGCAGTCGCCGGCTGCTCTCTGGGGACCAGACCCTCCCTGCAGGCCACACTGCCTCGTCCTCTCCCACCCTGGGGGACAGGCACCTCCAGGGTCTGTGACCAGCCCCCTTCCGTCAGCATCCAGGGGCTCTGTCAGAGCCAGAGGGCTCAATTCGTGGTGAGTACCGATGGCACACAAATGGCAGCCCGAGGAAATCGTGTTCTGGCCTCTAAGTGCTTGGGACAGGGTCTGATTTTTTGTTTTGTACTTGTATGAAGATTAGTACAACAGGGCTCTGATGGATGACATGGCAACACAGAACTAAAAACTCCTCGATAGGATTACATCAACTTCAAGGAAAAGACAAAAGCTTAGGACCCTTCTGAAATCTACTTTTAATCCAAAGCACGGGGATTGTCAGCATGCTGCACCTTCCAGCTTTTCAAAGCAGCTTCCCTCTCAAGACCAGGAAACATTGATTTCTACAGAAACAATGGGCAACCCCCAGGCTAATCTCAGCACTACTGTTTAATAGGGGACCTGCCAGCGTGCCAGTCCAGCTTCAAGTGTGCTTTACTTCAGTCTAACGTCCCCACAAAATTCTTCTCACATCTTCCAACCCTGAAATCTTATTTTCCCCTAAAGCTTCTCTTCATTAGCAATTTCCAAGTAACATGGTATTTTTACAACATTCAAAAATGTCATGCTGGACTGTGCTAGAGAGCAATCTGCAAATATAAGCTTAGCAAAGTTTGAATTGCCTTGTCCAGAGAAAAAACCTACAAGTGAACACCTACACCTGCCTACAAAGAGCTAACAAGCCCCTGGCAGCTGCCAGCATCAAAGCACAGCGGATGTTTCTAATACAGGGTAAGGATAACAACATCACCTTCTGTTCTCTCCAGCTTCTTTTCCCTGCAGTCATATTTTGCTTCTTATGATTTTTTTAGTCTCTGTATCTTCTTGGACAGCACCGAGCCCGACGACAAGGATACGAGAGTCTTTCCCTGCCGGACAGAGAGAACCAGGAAAACAGTTAAAATAAGAACAGGGCAGTTTGAAATTCATACTTGCAACGAGAAGCAGCGCCTAACCAACAGAACAAAAGTAAACAAAGCACGACACCTCCCTGGGGACAGAAGACTCACAAACTCTCCAGGATTCACAATTCTAGCGACCAAACCCTTCAGGACAGCAGCCAAGTGTCCCCTGGGGTGGTGCTGCACCAAAGAACCATCTGAGAGGTTCCAAAGAGTGAAATGCACAATATTTTGCAAAGACAAAAAATGTTGCAAAATAACAAAAATACAATAGATGTAAACTACAGGGCAAGAGTAGAAGTGTTAACTTTGGGAGCTGGAACCATCCAGGTGAGCCCCTGATAACTGGATCCTCACCAGAGTTTGAACCCTTCAGGACACAGAAGGGTTTTCCCCAGGAATTTCACAGACTGAGTTTTGATAGAAGCACGCTCGCCGGATCCTCAGAAACGTCACCCATTCTCCAGGTGTCTGGAGAGAACTGCAAATGGCTCTCACGTAGTTGGAGCTAGTTCTGTAAGGTCTCAGGGTGAATTTCACCAGATGCAACCAAACTGGGCAACTCCCAGTGGGACAGAAGGAACCCAAAGCTTGGGTAAGCAGAGCTGCAGCAAATACTGAGGAAACAAACATAACAGCATAAAAAATAATAAACCATCCTTTTTGTTTCCTCTTGCTTTTGTTTTTTTTTCTTATTCAGATCAGCATAGCAATTAAAGAGAAGGTGAAAAACTCACCATTACTGAACATTTCATCACCTGTAAGCTGAGCATCCTTAGCATAGGGGACTCCAAAGTTAAAATTCACCGGTCCCTGGGAAATGAAACCAAATATCGTATGGTAAACAATCAAACAGCAGACATAAAAATTTGTTTCCGCTAAGGACTTTCAGGTACGTATGTATCTTTGCATTACACATTAGAACATACACTTTATACCATCACCTAATACATAATAATTTACCTTTAAATTTTGATAGTATAGCATGAATTTTTAACTTAAACTGGTGATCTATTATTATTCAGTTGGTGCCTAAAGTTATTTCTGCTGTCACGTTCAAAAAAACATGAATTTTTTTTACTGGAATGAGCAATTGATTTCAAAGTCATCACAAGCCCACCAAAACACAAACCTGGGTTCACTGGACGGGCCTGTGAGCTAGAAGTAGTTAGGCTTGTACTTCCCTCTTGTTCTTCCAGAACCAATAAATCCTGTCAACAAAACCAGGATCTTTAGCCCGCTGCTGTGAAAGATTCTACAAGGATGATGGTTTGATTTGTGTTTAGAAGTTTTGATTTGAAATGGCCAGTTCAATGGATAAAGACAGTTTACGTAGTATTACATTACTATTATTATTATTTCTATTGTTATTTTTACTAGTACTACTGCTATTGTTATCACCTGCTACTGGAAGAAACAAACCAGTAGTACCTATACTTAATTACTTTTATTTCCAGAAAATAATAAAGAAAAAGAACCAAACCAAAAAAAGTCACTTCCTACCTTTTATATCAAGGGATGAAAAATTTCTCTTGGGCTCTTCTCCAATTTATCAAGACTCATAGCACTGAAAGGCAAACAAAACAGTGCTTTATAGAAGGCCAAGTGCACGTTTCAAGGCTGAACCACTAACTGATTGCAGTGACAGCACTTACAACATGAATCGTTCCCAGAGCCTCTGTGAAATGGAATGTTCTGTTTCTTTCCCAAAACACTAACTTCCAACACTTCCTAATCGTATTTTGTATTTTAAAACAAAAGAAGTTAGTGAGACTCTGTGAGGAGGTCAGGTTTAAATTTATTTCCTTCCAAAGCTCAGAGCTCTGTTCCATCACCCTTCCCTTTGGCTCTACACTGGATCATGGTGAGCAGTTGAGGAGTGCTCAAGAACCAATTCTATTTCTCTCTTTTTCTAGTTCTCTCTATTCCTAAATCATTCAAGACAAGTCAAATGAAAAATGACAAGTTCAGCATCAAAGTCACACTTTTTCCCTTTGTCTGGTCAAGAACAGGCTCTAAATCCACTTATTGCTGCCTTCAAGGTTTAAGACTTGCAAAACCATTTTTACATGTTTTACAGGTTTATCATAAAACCCACAGAACGCAAGCTCTGAATTACAGGAAAAGGTACACAGGCAAATATCTAAAGGGATCACTTATTTGTAAATACATACCTTGATAGAGAGCGCACTGAGAACCTTTCCGCGGTACTCTAAGGGAGACGTATTTTCTCAGTACCCTGTAAACAAGAAAAGCTACGATATATTACAGGACATCCCCACTTTTTCTACATATTCAAATAGGATTTTTAATAAAAACAGTTCAGTTACAAAAGAAGGAAGAAAACCAAGCTAATTTTACTCAGCTGTATTTACTGCCGATTTAGAGAAAAATGCCGGGCCGCGTCGCCCGTTGCGTCACACGCCGCGCCAGCAGCAAGGCCTGCCGGGAGTTGGAGTCTCGGGCTGACAGCCACTCATGTGCCGCGATAGCCGTTGCGTCACACGCCGCGCCGGCAGCACGGCCTGCCGGGAGTTGGAGTCTCGGGCTGACAGCCACCGCTCCGTCCCCCGGGAGCCACCGGGACCTGCACTCCCTCCCGGGCATCAAACGGCTCCTTCGCCCCAGGGCGGGGAAGGACCTGAGGCAGCACCGCTCTTCCCGGATGCCCTCTCTTTTTCCCTCCAACTCTTTTTACTTTTTTCACCCTGTTTTTCACCACTTCCCTTCCCTCTTCCTCTCCTGCTTCCCTTCCTTCCCTTCCCCTTCCCCTTTCTTGTATTTCTGATCTTGGTTTTCCTTTCCACCTTTAGAATAAAAAAGCAGCAGTAGAAACTTTCAGGCTACCCGGGAGTAAAAAAAAAAATCCAAAACGAAAATGATTTAAAGAAAACTATTTATTCCCTGGGAGCCTGAAATTTTCTACTGCTGCACGTGACACAGAGCTTTTATTCCTTCTTATAGATAGTTGACATTTTATATATATTTATCGTTTATATTGATGTATTATATTAATAACTATATATAATATGCACCTTATTCAAAAAATATACGGGAAATATTTTTTAAATTATTTACCATATCTACTGCTACAACTTATTTTTCCTTATATTTCTAATTTTTATATAAATCTTTAACGTGTTTATGATATATTTCTATACTCATATTTCTACCTTTATATTATTTGTATTTGTAATTTTTACACGAAAACCCCTGCTTTGGCAAAGAAAAAACAAAACCATCCATTATTTTAAACTACCTAAATGTTTTTTTATATTTGTATTTATCATAATATACAACAAATGATAGATAGAGATAGATAGATAGATATATCACATCCGTATTTATATCTATTTTATATCCATTTCCTATAATATTTTTCATAAAATATATGCAGTATCACTTGTATTATATATTGTATCAATTTATGTTATTTTATATTTACAATTTATTATTAATTTTTTATATATCTGCATATAGTTGCAATACATTTATATATTTGTATTTTTGTTTGGGTTGTATTTACATTTATATTCTCTATTCATATATCTATAAACATACACAATACTCTATTAAAATTAGAATAACTTATTGTAACATATAATGACTCATGTTACATGTTAAATTTTAGAAATTGACCGAATATATAAAAATAAAATTGGCTCATTCCCATTGCTACACATCTATTTCTTTTGTTTCAATACAGTTAGAGTCATAATTGTATATTTAAAATCCAATTCCTAAATGAAATGACAGAACAAACAGCATCAAATTCCCACCAATATCTTCCAAAAACATCAAGATACCTCCAACAGCCAAACAAGTGTCAGCGAAAAAACAAAGAACACTCTTTTCAATAACAATTCTCATCACGACAGAAAAATGGAACCAAAATAAAAGAAAATCCTATAGAAACACACACAGCAAATTACAAAAAGTACTAAAAAAAAGTCAAACCAATCTACTAAACTCAAGACAGTGCCACTCACCCTGAACGACGTTACTAAAAAAAAATAAAAAACAACAAAATTCTACCTCTACACTAACTCAAGGAATAAACAATCCTCTGTAAAAATAACTTTAAAACCTGAACTAATTAACAAAATGGAAAAACATCTCAACCACTAAAAACTAAGAAATTAACTACCCAAATAAATAAATACTTTAAAAACCCACCATATAAATACCCAAAAAAACCCCTGATAAACAATACGCAAATACATTAAAAGACAACAACAACAACAACAAAAAAAGAAAATAAAGAAAGCAACAACAAGAATAATACCAAAAACCAAATAAACTGAAATCTGCAACAAAAAACTTATTCCCAACTGAATAAACCCATAGTGCCTCAAGCTATCAAAATAAAAATACCACCTAGAAACAAACACAAAGACTAAAGACAAACGTAACCATAAACAATGTCCCCCAAATTACCCGTAACCATAAAACATACACTACAATCAAACAAACCAAACAAATAAAAGCCCTGGAAGACGATAAACACACATGCAATTATCGAGATTAAAAACCCGCTGCTATGAAGGACAGGACGCTTCCCCAAGCCCCCCAAAACAAACACTACACACTCACGCTAATAAAAGCCACCGCAACAGAATTAAAATGCGAACCGCTGCTTCGCGCTACGACCCGTAAAAAACATTGCGCGCCCTTCTAAACATAATACCCCGGCAAAAAAATATATATCCGACTACAAAACTCAATCCAAAACAAACCATTATCATCCCTACCGGCACCGAGAACCGTGCCCACTCAGGAAGAACACCGTATCCCTTAGCGGACACCCGCTGCAAACCGAACCCAGCGATGCCATCAACGCCTCCAAAGCGCCTCCGAGCCACGGCACCGCCGAACTTGGAGCGGCCGAACCCCGCGCTCGCTGCCGGCCCCGGACGGAGCGCGGCTCCCGGCAGGAAAGCGGCTCCTGCGGCGGCTGCTCCGGCACGCGGGGCCGGCGCCGTCCCGGGGAGCCCCGCCCGCTGCCCCTGCCCGGCGGGGCCGGCACCGGGCCCGGGGCTACCGGCGGCGCCCGAGCCCCGCGCCCGGAGCGGACGGAGCGGCCGGCACCGCCCGGGCCGGCGCAGCAGCGCCCGCGCCGCCTCTGCCGCCCTTGGCCGGCCCGGCCCGGCTCCGCTCGGCTCGCACCGGCGCGGCTCCGCCACTGCCGCCCTCGGCCGGCCCGGCCGCGCCGAATCCCCCGTGCGCCCCGGCAGCTGTCCGGGCCGTGCCAGCAGCGCTCCCGAGCGGGAACGTTCCGGGCCGGGCCGCGGGCACGGGCAGCGCCCTCCAATGCAGCGGCACAGCCCCATTGCAGCCCTGCAAACGCTGCCGGAGCTGCGGCTTCCCGCAAGCCAGCCCCGAAACCGCAGACGGAGCGCACCTCACTTCAACAAGGGCAAAGAAATGTGTTCTCCCCTAAAATTTCACCCCCTAGGAGAGCAGAAAAGTAGGGGCGCTCCCCAAATGAAAGCCTTCGACTGATGGGAAAGGGCGATTTCGACCTCCATTCAAACCCTTGAAAAGGAGGGACACCAGGGCTGCCCCCGCCATTTAAACCCGAGGGTGGTGCAAATGGGGTGGCTGCCTTCAAATCAAACCCATAATGCCACAAGAATACTTTTCCCATTCCCCTTAGAATAGAACGCAGGAATTCCCTGTCACCCCCGGGATACCCCGAACAGCCTGGAAAAGGCAGCTTTTCCTGCAATCAACACCCTTAAAACCACAAGTCAAGAGGGATCCCCTCAGGTCAAATGCAGACAATAAGAGAAGAGGAGCTGCTTCCTTCTCCTTAATCCCTTTTGTCCTCGCAAGCTCCATTTTTGTTCCTGGGGAACCGGGGAGGGACTGGCAAGATGAAATTGCAAAGGGGAAGGAGAAAAGTCCCCGCTCCAAACCCACACGTGCTCACCTGTTCGGCTGCTGCTCCCCGGCACAAAGATTCGTCCCTCGGCGCCTCCTTTAAGCGATGCTCCACGTACCCAAGCGCGGATCCAGGTGGTGCCCCCGACCCTGTGGGAAGCTCCCGCAGTCCTTCCATGAGACAGCGCCGGGAGCGCCCCATAAACCCCTCCACTCAGCAGCTCCATGCAAAACGGAGCTGAGGCAAAGCCTCCCCCTAAAACAGCCTCGCCCCGGCAGGAGCCGGCCCCTCATCATCCTCACACTCACACCTGGGCTGCTCCGAGCCCCCATCATCCTCACAGCTCATACCTGGGCTGCTCCGAGACCCCATCATCCTCACACTCACACCTGGGCTGCTCCGAGCCCCCATCATATATTTTTCATATTTATATTCGCATTTATATTTAGAATTTATATTACTCTATAATAAAAATTATATTATATATTGCATCTCTTCATGTTACTTGCATAGATTTCTATTTCTATTCATAGTTTGGTATTATATCTTTATATCTCTATATATTTATTATATATTTCTGTATGTCGATTTACATTTCTATAGTACTTATATTATTTAAAATAAAACCCCTGCCTCTAACGAAATAAAAAGCAAAGACACCCCTTTCTTTAAAACACATTTAAAAGTTTAAAAATAATTTTGTTTGTCATAATTCTATTCACATCTATATTTGTAATTTTCGTTTGTTATATTTATAGATATTATATATATTGGAGAGAATACCTTTTTATATAATAACATATAGATTCTTTTGACACAATAGATTTCTTTTACTTATATTTATATGTATTAAATATTTATTGATATCGACATATATATGATATATTTGCATTTCTAGTTTTATATTTTTTATGAAAACTCCAGCCCATACCCCAATAAAAGCCAAACAATCCCCAATTTATTTAAACTATATTTAAACATAAATCCTGTCACGGCTGCATTGCACAGCAGTGCCCCAAGCTAATCTGACACTTGTTCATCTCCTGGACCTGAAACTGAACCCGCTCACCTTGATCGCACCTGGCAGAACCATTTTCGTACCTTTTTCTGGCATGTCTTGGTTTTTTTTTTCTTTTGTCTTGAGTTTTTGTGGCCTTTACTGCCTCTCTTTTTTTCTGGCACTTCTTGGGGTTTTTTCTTCGTTTCTTCTTGCCCATCTTGGTGTTTTTTCTGGTTTTTCCTTGCCCCCCTTGGGGGTTTTTTTCAGGTTTTTTTTTTTTTTCCAGGTTTTTCCTTTTCTGGATTTTTTCTTCGCCATCTTAGTTTTTTGTTGCGATTTTTTTTCTTGCCCATCTTGGGGTTTTCCTCTGGTCTGTTTTCAGGGATTTTTCTTGCCCATCTTCGTTTTTTTTTTTTGTTGTTGGTTTTTCTTTTCTTTTCTTCTTCTATTTTTTTTCCCCCTAGGTTTCTCCTTGCCCTCCTGGTTTTTGGGTTTTTTTACCTACCTACCTACCTACCTACCTACCTACCTACCTACCTACCTTCCTTCCTTCCTTCCTTCCTTCCTTCCTTCCTTCCTTCCTTCCTTCCTTCCTTCCTTCCTTCCTTCCTTCCTTCCTTCCTTCCTTCCTTCCTTCCTTCCTTCCTTCCTTCTTTTTTCCTTTCATTTCCTTTCCTTATTTTCTTTTTTTCTTTTTCTTTCTTTCTTTCCCTGCATTTCTAATCTTGGTTTTCCTTTCTAGCTTTAGAATAAAAAAGCAGCAGTAGTAACTTTCAGGCTACCTGGGAGTAAAAAAACCTCCAAAACGAAAATGATTTAAAGAAAACGATTTATTCCCTGGGAGCCTGAAATTTTCTACTGCTGCACATGACATAGAGCTTTTATTCCTTTTTATAGATAGTTGATATTTTATACTTTATACAGCGCCCCCTGCCTTGTGCACGGGCGCTCTGCAGGCACAGCGATCCCTGCCGTCTGCACAGGCGCACTGCATGCAGAGCGCTGCGGCGTCGTTCGGTTCTGTTTAATGAAACTCGGCTGAATTCGGCGTGGTTCGGCTCTTGGTCTAAACTCGTTTCAGTTCGGCTCTTCGGCTAAACTCGGTCGTATTCGGCACATTGTCTAAATGCGGCTCAAGTCGGCTACACTCGGCTATCGTTTCCAGTCGGCTATCATCGGCTCTTGGTGTAAACTCGGCTGTTTTCGGCCGCACTGGGCTCTTCGGCTCAACTCGGCTGTTTCCGGCCACACTCGGCTCTTCGGTGAAACACGGCTGTTTTCGGCCACACTCGGCTCTTCGGGGAAACTCGGCTTTTTCCGGCCACACTCGGCTCTTCGGGGAAACTCGGCTCTTTCCGGCCACACTCGGCTCTTCGGGGAAACTCGGCTCTTTCCGGCCACACTCGGCTCTTCGGGGAAACTCGGCTCTTTCCGGCCACACTCGACTCTTCGGCTCTTCGGAACTATTCGGCCCGGCTCGGCTCCCTCAGGGCGGGAAAGCGGACGTGAGAGGACCCCGGCACAGCGAGGCGTTTACCCAGATGCCTCTCACAAACCCGCCAAAATACGCCCGCCCGCGGAGCCCCTGAGCCCACAGCATGTCTCGGGTACACATGAAACGCCACAGAAAAATCCGTCGGGGCCGCCATGACATCGGTATTCCGCGCAGGCAGTGCAGTTAAACACCCACACGGTCCTCCACTTCCCCGCCCTTTTCGCCGCCATGCTGAGAAGGTCAAACAAAACTCCGCGACATCGCCCACGCGCCACTCCCAAGCTGGCCGCCTCTAGCTGCACGGCTGCAGTACCGCGCTCTGCCCACAAGGCGGCAGCACTGCCGCCCGCCCCAGCCGGGGGCGCAGCGCGCCTCGGGGCTGCGGCAGCGAAGGCGGCAAAAAAGAACAGGGGCGACCCCCGCCGAAAACTGCTCTGAAATAAATGCCCCAAAACAACCGGGAAGAGGGAAAAAAACCGTCTGCCTCTAATCTAATAGGATAAAAGACAAAACAAAACAAAACACAACACAAAAAAAATTATTAAAAAAAATATTTAAATATTTTTAAAAATATTTTTTCATATTAATATTCACATTTCTATTTACAACGTATATTGATGTACACTGTCCATTTATACATTTCTTTTTATAAATACATTTCTATTCCATATTGCATATATCCCTAAAACTTAAATTTATTTGTATATTTTTATAAATATTTTCACATAGTAAGTATACATTTCTGTTACGATTTTTACTTCGGTAACACTTGGATTATTTAAAATAAAACCTTTGCCTCCATCCACATTAAAGCCAAAAAGAACCCCTTTCTTCAAAACTGTACTTAAATATTTTATAAAATTCTATTTTTCAGGTTCATATTCACATTTACATTTAAAATGTATACTTATGTATACTGTTATTTGTATTCTTCATTACATCACTTCCTATTATTTGTATTTATTTATATTTTGTGTTTATATATATATTTATATCTTGATTGTATATCTCAATATTTAGAAATATATAACAATATCTACATTCATACTATTTAAAATAAAAACCCTGCCTCTAACACAACAATAAAAAAAAACCGAACCCTTTCTTTTAAACAATATTTAAATAGATTTTATCCTAATGTTCAATTGTTATATTCATATTTGTATTTATAATGTATATTAATGTATATTGCTTACTTATATATTTATCTTTACCAATGTCAATTTATAAATAAATTTATATTCTATATTACATCCGATGCGAGTAGGTATTTATATTTTTTATATTTTTTTATTCATATTTTTATATGGATTAAATATTTCTGCGTCAAGATTTTTACTTCTGGAACACTTATAATATTCAAAATAAAAACCCTGCCTCTACTTAAACAAAAGCCAAAACATTCCATTTCTTTTAAACGATATTTACATATTTTTATATTTATATTCCCATTTATAATTTATATTGCCATTTAATGTTATTTATATTCCATGCCACAACTCCTCATATTACTTACATATATTTATATTTAAATTTATATTCATAGTTTAGCAATTTCTCTTTATATATTTATTATATATTTCTATCTTAAGATCCACATTTCTATATTGCTTATATTATTTAAAATAAAACTCCTGCCTCTAACCAAATAAAAACCAAGGACACCCCTTTATTTGAACCAGATTTAAAATTTACGAAGTAAATTTATTTTTCAAAATTATAATGATATTTATATGGATATTTTTATTTATTTTATGCATAGATTTTATCTATATTAGAGGGAATACCTTCTAATATAATCATAGAAATATATTTTCTGTATTATACATATTTTCTTACTTATATTTGTTTAAATTAAATATGTATAGATATTTGTATTTCTATATATATTTGTATATCTGAATTTATATTTTATTGCTATCATTTAAAAACCCCAGCCTATACCCTAATAAAACCCCCCAATTTACTTTAACTCTATTTAAATATTTTTATATTTACAATCTATATTTATATATCTTTGTGTATATATATATAAAATAGACTATCATTTATCTATATGATAACATGTTACAATTATATACCATATATTATAGTTTTATGTATGTATCTGTTATCTATATTTATGTTTACCACTCTAATGTTATATTTATTTTTAAATGTATATTTATTTCTATTTTCATCTCTATATTAAACCATGTCAGTTCATTAACCCGACGCACCAGAGCCACAACAATACTGTACCTTTGTCAGCACCGGCACGCAGCACACGCCCATCCCATCGCAGCACAGCAAAACAAAACCTATTTCTATTACTAACAGAACAAACATCCCACAACGTCACTGAACCCTAATAAAAACTCAAATAAACCTAACTGTAAATAAATTTTAAATCTCACTATAAAGTAGCCCAAAACCTCCGCACATTCTCATCATAAACTTCCTCCTAAACCAGTATCTCAAAAACCCCAAAAAACTCAAACACACCTTGAAAATGACACAACTGCTAATAAAAACAAACACCCATTAAAAATTAAATCAAACCAACGCACTAGACTCAAAACTGCACAACTGACCCTAAACATTACTAAAAAAAGTCCCCAAAGCTCTACCTTTATGTTAATGCACAAATAATAACATGTAATCTATAAAAGTTATTTCAAAAAATTAAAAAAAATAATTAAAACCATGAAAATAAAAAACCTAAACTATTAAAATATTAAAAAATATCACTACCTAAATTAAAAAACATATTGCCTATAAAAACCCACCATATAAATGCCCCTGTCCCAAAAAATAAAAATAAAAAAAAATATTGAACCACAAAGAAATCAGAACTTAGGAACACCAAAACCATAATGTTCAAGAACTCACACCACATCCCTTATCATACACCAACTACAAACAAGATAAAGCAATACAATGAATTCTTAAAAACCACCTTAAAACCACTACATTGAAAAACATTTCAAAAATTAAAAACTGCATCTAACAAAAGCCATCTAATAAATTCACACCCAAAACTCCAGCAGCCCAGCTGGCCCTACCAAAGCTCTAGGTTCATACATACAGTAAACAAAACCAAAATCCCAGTAATACCCATCAGAAATCTATGAAAGAACCCTACTGAAATTAATCCTGCCTCAAATACAAACCAACCCATCCAGAAAGTCAGCTTCACTCAAAAAACAATTTACACAGAGTTAATAATACCAAGAAATAAAACAACACACCATATACCACCAATGAATATCATAGTGAAGGAAAAAAAAAACACTACATTTTTTCCTTTTTGTTTTTTAAACTAACTTCTTTTATTAGCTAGAACAAAAGCTTTTGCCAGGACTGTAGCAACAACTTCTTTTTCTTCTTCTCCTTCTGAAATGTCCCTTCTCACTCCCAAATTCCTCTCAACTCCTGAGTTTACATCCAAGCAAAAAGCAAAATTCGTGCACTCATGCGTTCGCTGCTCCTGTCAGATTCTCTGTTTCCCTCCACATCTTCTTACACTTTCAGTCCTCACGCTGTCCCGCCGTGATGAGTCTGACAGAAGAATTGGCACATGTTAACAGAGCATTTCCCTCCCTCCCTCCCTCTCTCCCTCCCTCCCTCCCTCCGCTTTCCTCAGCGCATTTCAATCCATCCCAGGCCTGCAGTGATGCACGCTCACCCCAAAGCTCACAGCAAGCATGCAGCAGCTCAGGCTCACTCGGCTCCAGGGCCCAGAGCCTGCAGGCCCTGCAGCTGCCACACGGATGGACCTGGTTCCCTCCCCGGGTGCCCAGAGGGAAACCTGAGGGCAGGCGTCCACCCCGAGGGTGCACCCGCAGCCCCGGGCAGGCATGGAGTCGCCGGCTGCTCTCTGGGGACGACACCCTCCCTGCAGGCCACACTGCCTCGTCCTCTCCCACCCTGGGGGACAGGCACCTCCAGGGTCTGTGACCAGCCCCCTTCCGTCAGCATCCAGGGGCTCTGTCAGAGCCAGAGGGCTCAATTCGTGGTGAGTACCGATGGCACACAAATGGCAGCCTGAGGAAATCGTGTTCTGGCCTCTAAGTGCTTGGGACAGGGTCTGATTTTTTGTTTTGTACTTGTATAAGATTAGTACAACAGGGCTCTGATGGATGACATGGCAACAGAGAATTAAAAACTCCTCGACAGGATTACATCGACTTCTAGGAAAAGACAAAAGCTTAGGACCCTTCTGAAATCTACTTTTATTCCAAAGCACGGGGATTGTCAGCGTGCTGCACCTTCCAGCTTTTCAAAGCAGCTTACCTCTGAAGACCAGGAAACATTGATTTCTACAGAAACAATGGGCAACCCCCAGGCTAATCTCAGCACTACTGTTTAATAGGGGACCTGCCAGCGTGCCAGTCCAGCTTCAAGTGTGCTTTACTTCAGTCTAACGTCCCCACAAAATTCTTCTCACATCTTCCAACCCTGAAATCTTATTTTCCCCTAAAGCTTCTCTTCATTAGCAATTTCCAAGTAACATGGTATTTTTACAACATTCAAAAATGTCATGCTGGACTGTGCTAGAGAGTAATCTGCAAATATCAGCTTAGCAAAGTTTGAATTGACTTGTCCAGAGATAAAACCTACAAGTGAACACCTACACCTGCCTACAAAGAGCTAACAAGCCCCTGGCAGCTGCCAGCATCAAAGCACAGCGGATGTTTCTAATACAGGGTAAGGATAACAACATCACCTTCTGTTCTCTCCAGCTTCTTTTCCCTGCAGTCATATTTTGCTTCTTATGATTTTTTTAGTCCCCGTATCTTCTTGGACAGCACCGAGCCCGACGACAAGGATACGAGAGTCTTTCCCTGCCGGGCGGAGAGAACCAGGAAAACAGTTAAAAAAAGAACAGGGCAGTTTGAAATTCGTACTTGCAACGAGAAGCAGCGCCTAACCAACAGAACAAGAGTAAACAAAGCATGATACCTCCCTGGGGACAGAAGACTCATAAACTCTCCAGGATTCACAATTCCAGCCACCAACCCCTTCAGGACAGCAGCCAAGTGTCCCATGGGGTGGTGCTGCACCAAAGAACCATCTGAGAGGTTCCAAAGAGTGAAATGCACAGTATTTTGCAAAGACAAAAAATCTTGCAAAATAACAAAAATACAATAGATGTAAACTACAGGGCAAGAGTACAAGTGTTACCTTTGGCAGCTGGAACCATCCAGGTGAGCACCTGATAACGGGATCCTCGCCAGAGTTTGAACCCTTCAGGACACAGAAGGGTTTTCCCCAGAAATTTCACAGACTGAGTTTTGATAGAAGCACGCTCGCCGGATCCTCAGAAACGTCACCCATTCTCCAGGTGTCTGGAGAGAACTGCAAATGGCTCTCACGTAGTTGGAGCTAGTTCTGTAAGGTCTCAGGGTGAATTTCACCAGATGCAACCAAACTGGGCAACTCCCAGTGGGACAGAAGGAACCCAAAGCTTGGGTAAGCAGAGCTGCAGCAAATACTGAGGAAACAAACATAACAGCGTAAAAAATAATAAACCATCCTTTTTTTTCTCTTGCTTTTGTTTTTTTTTCTTATTCAGATCAGCATAGCAATTAAAGAGAAGGTGAAAAACTCACCATTACTGAACATTTCATCACCTGTAAGCTGAGCATCCTTAGCATAGTGGACTCCAAAGTTAAAATTCACCGATCCCTGGGAAATAAAGCCAAATATCGTATGGTAAAAAATCAAACAGCAGACATAAAAATTTGTTTCCTCTAAGCACTTTCAGGTACGTATGTATCTTTGCATTACACATTAGAACATACACTTTATACCATCACCTAATACATAATAATTTACCTTTAAATTTTGATAGTATAGCATGAATTTTTAACTTAAACTGGTGATCTATTATTATTCAGTTGGTGCCTAAAGTTATTTCTGCTGTCACGTTCAAAAAAACATGAATTTTTTTTACTGGAATGAGCAATTGATTTCAAAGTCATCACAAGCCCACCAAAACACAAAGCTGGGTTCACTGGACGGGTCTGTGAGCTAGAAGTAGTTAGGCTTGTACTTCCCTCTTGTTCTTCCAGAACCAATAAATCCTGTCAACAAAACCAGGATCTTTAGCCCGCTGCTGTGAAAGATTCTACAAGGATGATGGTTTGATTTGTGTTTAGAAGTTTTGATTTGAAATGGCCAGTTCAATGGATAAAGACAGTTTACGTAGTATTACATTACTGTTATTATTATTTCTATTGTTATTTTTACTAGTACTACTGCTATTGTTATCACCTGCTACTGGAAGAAACAAACCAGTAGTACCTATACTTAATTACTTTTATTTCCAGAAAATAATAAAGAAAAAGAACCAAACCAAAAAAAGTCACTTCCTACCTTTTATATCAAGGGATGAAAAATTTCTCTTGGGCTCTTCTCCAATTTATCAAGACTCATAGCACTGAAAGGCAAACAAAACAGTGCTTTATAGAAGGCCAAGTGCACGTTTCAAGGCTGAACCACCAACTGATTGCAGTGACAGCACTTACAACATGAATCGTTCCCAGAGCCTCTGTGAAATGGAATGTTCTGTGGAACTGCCGTTTCTTTCCGAAAACACTAACTTCCAACACTTCCTAATCGTATTTTGTATTTTAAAACAAAAGAAGTTAGTGAGACTCTGTGAGGAGGTCAGGTTTAAATTTATTTCCTTCCAAAGCTCAGAGCTCTGTTCCATCACCCTTCCCTTTGGCTCTACACTGGATCATGGTGAGCAGTTGAGGAGTGCTCAATAATCAATTCTATTTCTCTCTTTTTCTAGTTCTCTCTATTCCTAAATCATTCAAGACAAGTCAAATGAAAAATGACAAGTTCAGCATCAAAGTCACACTTTTTCCCTTTGTCTGGTCAAGAACAGGCTCTAAATCCACTTATTGCTACCTTCAAGGTTTAAGACTTGCAAAACCATTTTTACATGTTTTACAGGTTTATCATAAAACCCACAGAACGCAAGCTCTGAATTACAGGAAAAGGTACACAGGCAAATATCTAAAGGGATCACTTATTTGTAAATACATACCTTGATAGAGATCGCACTGAGAACCTTTCCGTGGGACTCTAAGAGACGCATGCTTTCTGAGCACCCTGTAAACAAGAAAAGCGACGATATATTACAGGACATCCCCACTTTTTCCACATATTCAAATAGGATTTTTAATAAAAACAGTTCCGTTACAAAAGAAGGAAGAAAACCAAGCTAATTTTACTCAGCTGTATTTACTGCCGATTTAGAGAAAAATGCCGGGCCGCGTCGCCCGTTGCGTCACACGCCGCGCCAGCAGCAGGGCCTGCCGGGAGTTGGAGTCTCGGGCTGACAGCCACTCATGTGCCGCGATAGCCGTTGCGTCACACGCCGCGCCGGCAGCACGGCCTGCCGGGAGTTGGAGTCTCGGGCTGACAGCCACCGCTCCGTCCCCCGGGAGCCACCGGGACCTGCACTCCCTCCCGGGCATCAAACGGCTCCTTCGCCCCACGGCGGGGAAGGACCTGAGGCAGCACCGCTCCTCCCCAATGCCCTCTCTTTTTCCCTCCAACTCTTTTTACTTTTTTCACTCTGTTTTTCACCACTTCCCTTCCCTTTTCCTTTTCCTTTTCCCTTTCCCTTCCCTTTCCTTTCCCCTTTCTTGTATTTCTAATCTTGGTTTACCTTTCCACCTTTAGAATAAAAAAGCAGCAGTAGAAACTTTCAGGCTACCCGAGAGTAAAAAAAAAAATCTGCAAAACGAAAATGATTTAAAGAAAACTATTTATTCCCTGGGAGCCCGAAATTTTCTACTGCTGCACGTGACACAGAGCTTTTATTCCTTCTTATAGATAGTTATATTTTACATATATTTATAGTTTATATTGATGCATTATATTAATAACTATATTTAATATGCACCTTATTCAAAAATATACGGGAATTTTTTTTTATTATTTACCATATCTACTGCTACAACTTATTTTTCCTTATATTTCTAATTTTTATATAAATCTTTAATGTGTTTATGATATATTTCTATACTTATATTTCTACCTTTATATTATTTGTATTTGTAATTTTTACACTAAAACCCCTGCTTGGGCAAAGAAAAAACAAAACCATCCATTATTTTAAACTACCTATTTTTTTTTTATATTTATATTTATCATAATATACAACAAATGATAGATATATATAGATAGATCACATCCATATTTATATCTATTTTATATCCATTTCCTATATTATTTTAAAAAAATATACACAGTATTACTTGTACTATATATTGTATCAATTTATGTTATTTTACATTTACAATTTATTATTAATTTTTTATATATCTGCATATAGTTGCAATACATTTATATATTTGTATTTTTGTTTGGGTTGTATTTACATTTATATTCTCTATTCATATATCTATAAACATACACAATACTCTATTAAAATTAGAATAACTTATTGTAACATATAATGACTCATGTTACATGTTAAATTTTAAAAATTGACCGAATATATAAAAATAAAATTGGCCCATTCCCATTGCTACACATCTATTTCTTTTGTTTCAATATAGTTAGAGTCATAATTGCATATTTAAAATCCAATTCCTAAATGAAATGACAGAACAAACAGCATCAAATTCCCACCAATATCTTCCAAAAACATCAAGATACCTCCAACAGCCAAACAAGTGTCAGCAAAAAAACAAAGAACACTCTTTTCAATAATAATTCTCATCACGACAGAAAAATGGAACCAAAATAAAAGAAAATCCTATAGAAACACACACAGCAAATTACAAAAAGTACTAAAAAAAAGTCAATCCCATCTACTAAACTCAAGACAGTGCCACTCACCCTGAACGACGTTACTAAAAAAAATAAAAAACAACAAAATTCTACCTCTACACTAACTCAAAGAATAAACAATCCTCTGTAAAAATAACTTTAAAACCTGAACTAATTAACAAAATGGAAAAACATCTCAACCACTAAAAACTAAGAAATTGACTACTCAAATAAATAAATACTTTAAAAACCCACCATATAAAAACCCACGTTCCCAAAATAAACCATGATAAACAATACGCAAATACATTAAAAGACAACAACAACAACAACAAAAAAAGAAAATAAAGAAAGGAACAACAAGAATAATACCAAAAAACACAGATAAACTGAAATCTGAAACAAAAAACTTATTCCCAACTGAATAAACCCATAGTGCCTCAAGCTATCAAAATAAAAATACCACCTAGAAACAAACACAAAGACTAAAGACAAACGTAACCATAAACAATGTCCCCCAAATTACCCGTAACCATAAAACATACACTACAATCAAACAAACCAAACAAATAAAAGCCCTGGAAGACGATAAACACACATGCAATTATCGAGATTAAAAACCCGCTGCTATGAACGACACGACGCTACCCCAAGCCGCCCAAAACAAACACTATACACTCACGCTAATAAAAGCCACCGCAACAGAATTAAAATGCGAACCGCTGCTTCGCGCTACGACCCGTAAAAAACATTGCGCGCCCTTCTAAACATAATACCCCGGCAAAAAAATATATATCCGACTACAAAACTCAATCCGAAACAAACCATTATCATCCCTACCGGCACCGAGAACCGTGCCCGCTCAGGAAGAACACCGTATCCCTTAGCGGACAGCCGCTGCAAACCGAACCCAGCGATGCCATCAACGCCTCCAAAGCGCCTCCGAGCCACGGCACCGCCGAACTTGGAGCGGCCGAACCCCGCGCTCGCTGCCGGCCCCGGACGGAGCGCGGCTCCCGGCAGGAAAGCGGCTCCTGCGGCGGCTGCTCCGGCACGCGGGGCCGGCGCCGCCCCGGGGAGCCCCGCCCGCTGCCCCTGCCCGGCGGGGCCGGCACCGGGCCCGGGGCTACCGGCGGCGCCCGAGCCCCGCGCCCGGAGTGGACGGAGCGGCCGGCACCGCCCGGGCCGGCGCGGCAGCGCCCGCGCCGCCTCTGCCGCCCTTGGCCGGCCCGGCCCGGCTCCACTCGGCTCCGCACGGCTCGCACCGGCGCGGCTCCGCCACTGCCGCCCTCGGCCGGCCCGGCCGCGCCGAATCCCCCGTGCGCCCCGGCAGCTGTCCGGGCCGTGCCAGCAGCGCTCCCGAGCGGGAACGTTCCGGGCCGGGCCGCGGGCACGGGCAGCGCCCTCCAATGCAGCGGTACAGCCCCATTGCAGCCCTGCAAACGCTGCCGGAGCTGCGGCTTCCCGCAAGCCAACCCCGAAACCGCAGACGGGGCGCACCTCACTTCAACAAGGGCAAAGAAATGTGTTCTCCCCTCCAATTTCACCTCCTAGGAGAGCAGAAAAGTAGGGGCGCTCCCCAAATGAAAGCCTTCGACTGATGGGAAAGGGCGATTTCGACCTCCATTCAAACCCTTGAAAAGGAGGGACACCAGGGCTGCCCCCGCCATTTAAACCCGAGGGTGGTGCAAATGGGGTGGCTGCCTTCAAATCAAACCCATAATACCACAAGAATACTTTTCCCATTCCCCTTAGAATAGAACCCCCTGGATACCCCTAACAGCCTGGAAAAGGCAGCTTTTCCTGCAATCAACACCCTTAAAACCACAAGTCAAGAGGGATCCCCTCAGGTCAAACGCAGACAATAAAAGAAGAGGAGCTGCTTCCTTCTCCTTAATCCCTTTTGTCTTCATAAGCTCCATTTGTGTTCCTGGGGAACCGGGGAGGGACTGGCAAGATGAAATTGCAAAGGGGAAGGAGAAAATTCCCCGCTCCGAACCCACACGGGCTCACCTGTTCGGCTGCTGCTCCCCGGCACAAAGATTCGTCCCTCGGCGCCTCCTTTAAGCGATGCTCCACGTACCCAAGCGCGGATCCAGGTGGTGCCCCCGACCCTGTGGGAAGCTCCCGCAGTCCTTCCGTGAGACAGCGCCGGGAGCGCCCCATAAACCCCTCTGTTGTGGTGTGCTGTAATGTCCCATTTTGGCCTTCCAGGTCACTTTCCCAGGTGTGCCTATGTCTCTCTCCCTTCCCCCTTACCCCCATGCTGAGTGAGTCCTGTCACTCAGACCTAACGTTCCAGCAAGGCGTCGTGTGGTTGGTCAAGTTTAAAGGATGCCCCTATGCCCAGAGGTCATTGGCCTGTCTGGGTGTCATCTTCCCCTGAGACCCTGCCCCTCTCACCTGGTTGGTGGCTCACCTGTACCTCCCCTCCCCCTGTCCCTGAGCTTAAAAAGGTGATCAGACCATGCGGTCTTGGTTCTGTTGGAGCAGGTCCTCACGTTCAGACCTCTGTAACCATGGAATAAACCTCTGGACATGAAACCCTCCAGCAGAATCCTCTCCTTTTTCTCTTCACCATCGCCTGAAGCTATCCTCCTGAGGTAACGGGGTCCCTTACAAGCCTGGACTTGTTCGGTGCCCAGCTGCAACCACCAGCAAGCTAAGGTATCTCTGCAGTGACACACCGCAGTTGCTGCCTTTGGCCCAGCAGCGAGGGTCAGACTGGCCCAGGCACAATCTAACTGGTAATATTGGGAGCCACTTTTTCTCCAATATTTGGCGTCCCTGAGGCGGGCAAAGCGACTCTGCAGCCGAAGACAGACCTGCAGTGCCTTGGAGAAGCTTCTGGCAGCCGTGCATCCAGCTGAAAGGGGCTTTGGTTTATTCGCCCTCGGCTAGAGACTTAGGGAATATTCCCAGAAGAAGTTTCGTGGACTGTTCGGCGCCTCTGGAAAGCCCAGCTCCTTTCTGGTGGGCAGATTTTCCAGAGGGAGGACAGGGTAGCCTCTCTCGCCCAAGAGAGGTCCTGTTCCGGTGAAGAGACCTGCCTGTACCCAGCCAGCTACAGCTTCCATTTTGGGTGAGTATCTCTGCTCTCGGTAGGGCAGGATCTCAAAAACAGACTCTGCCGTGAGTTCTGTTCCTTTTTGCATTTGCATTTTTGGCTGCGCAGCCCCACAGACGGGAATTCATTGATTTCTAGCTATTAGCTTTCTGCCGCGTGTTTTGCTGTCTTTTCGAATTCGCGCGGGAGCTCTCTCTCTCTTCCTTTTGGCTCTGCAAGCTCGGCTCTCTCCACGTGGTCGGGAGATCTTTCTCTCTCTCTCTGTGCGGGGGAGGGGGGTGTTCTCTGCACACGCGGCGCGGGGGGCCCCGGTTTCGGCTTGCCGCGTGGCGTGGCTGCTCTCTCTGCTCCGCGGGGGGGTGCATTCCACGGCGGGGGAGGCTTTGTTTCTGCCTCTGCTCGGCAGGGCGTGCCCTGCTGCTGCTGCCCGGGAATTTGAAAAGCAGTATATACAGCTGCATTGTGAAGCTTTTGTCGGCTCGTTATCCCTTTCCATCTGTGGTTTTTTTTTTTTTGAAATCGGTAGCTGATTTTGGCTTTGTTTTTGGTCAGGCGGGATTTAGTACTTTGCTTTTTACATCTAACATGGGTTTGAAACTCAGCATTGTACAAAAAGGAGTGTATTATAATATTGTTAGCATTTTAAATAGTAGTAATGTGAAGTTCTCAAAGGGAAAATTGAAACAGTTTATAAGATGGCTTTTCCTCCACTTCCCACAAATCTCCCCTGAAGAAATCCACAACATTCAATTCTGGGATAAAGTTGCAAATGAATTGATAACCTTAGGACAATCTGGCAATGCCCCCTCGGCTAAATTTGTGTTTTGGAGTTTACAAATTCGTACAGCATTGCTCAAACAAAAGGAAATGGAGAAAAAGCCAAATGTAAAGCCATGTACCTCTACTCTCCCTGTTTCTCCCTCTCCTAGTTCTAAAACCCCTAAACCTCTTTCCCCAAAACTTAGTATTTTAAACAGATCAAACTCATTGGGAAGTCGACGCCCAAATTCTGTTGAAATGCCTGAGTTGCCCTCTCCACAAGGCCCTGGCCAGCCTGCGTGGAATCTTTCCCAATCCCTTGTGTCCCCTCCTCTGAAACCCACAGCACGTGGTAGCTTTGCAGAGAGTAGTGTTACCCAAAATGGCCCCCAGTCCCTAGGGGGTCCACAAGATGGTGGATGCCACGTGGCATCTTCCCAAACCTGGTCTTCTTCTTCCCAAAATCCCCTTAAGCATCCCAAAACTCCAGCCCCATCCCCCTCTCCTCCTGTTCCTCGTGACACCTTTCCCCCTCCCCCTCCCTTTCCTGCAATACCCTCAGCTCCGCCCCTCTACTCCTCCCAGGGGGCGTCTGCTGACGTGATGTCACCAGGTGTCCCCGCCCCCTGCCTGCCCCTTGACCCCGCCCCCTGTTCCCACGGTTTCCCCGCCCCTTGCCGGCCCCCTGTCCCCGCCCCCTGTCCCCGTTGCGTCTCCGCCCCCTCCCCGGGTTCCCACGGTGGGGACACACCCACTGCCATCCCCCAAACCTGTGTCTGTGATCCCAATGCTTCTGTTTCAAGGGATACAGAGCAGGGAACAGCAGACCCAATGCATAGTCCCATGTTGTCACTGGCTCCTGTTACCTTTCAGACTGCTGCTCAGGGGGGAGCAGTTCCAACTGCTAATTGGAGTTCTTTTGGACGGCAATTGATTAAAGAGATCTGTAAGTCTCATAAAGAATATGGTCCACACAGTCCATATTTCCGTGGCCTTTTACATTCTGAATTGAGTAGGACTGTAGTGATTCCACATGATTTAAAACAGCTTTTTTCCTGTCTAATGACCTCCACGGAATTTAAATTATGGGAAATAGCATGGAAACAAATGCTAAAAGATGCTCTCCCAGGCTTGCATGCTGATCCAAACACAGCCAAAGACAACAGTGGTAACCCTATCACCATTGAGCTCCTCTGTGGTGAGGGCCAATGGTCTTCTCCCTCGATCCAAGCTACTGCAATTCCTGCAGAAACACTCGAAAAAGTAAAGGAAGCAGCTGAAAAAGCATTCTTTTCCCTACAACCTGAGGGGCCTTTTGAGCCCTATAGTAAAATTAAACAGCTACCATCAGAGCCTTTTTTGAAATTTGTAGAAAGGTTAACTAGAGCTATTGAAATACAAGTTAAAAAAGAGAATGCTAGGGAAGCAATTTTAGAGGAATTGGCGTTTACAAATGCAAATGAACAGTGTCAAGCGGCAATCCTGAGCCTTCCTCTCGAACCTACCCCTACGTTAAAGGACATGCTTCTAGTGTGTAACAGGAAAGTGCCTCTGATGACTGTGGCTGAAGACACCAGACCAAGGCTGCTGCCAAGACCACCTCAGCGTGTCGCCGTTGCCAGCCCTGCGCCTTTTCCCTCAGCACATCAGTACCCTGGGCAGCAGCGGAGACCAGCAATGGTTGAGCCCACAAAACCATGCCTGCTTTGTAACAACCTAGGGCACTGGAGTAACCAGTGCCCCCTGAAAAGGGAATTTGATGAATTTAGAAATGGCAGGGGAGGAGAACTACAAGCCCTCCCTGGGGGTCAACAACAACAAAAAAACTGAAGAGCCAGCGCCGGCCTGCCAGGCGCATAGACACAAAAAGAGCAGGCCAAGGGAATAAGGGTAGCAAAACAAATCAAGCGCGCGATAATATTAATGATTGTGTAAGTGAAGCAGGTGCTTCAAAGACTGTGTATGATTTAAGTGATCCTGTGTTAACCACATCTTCTGTCAATGAGCCTTACAGGTTGCAGCTGACTGAGTCACTCCATCTGGAGGACACTGATTGGAATTTTGTGTCTGTAAATCCTGAACAGAAAGGTACTTGGAGCCGGATTCGTTGTAAGTACATCGTCATTGGGGACACCAAACACACACCACAAGAGATCGAAATTGCTCCGGGAATGACAACATCAGATCCTGAGCAATTCGTTCTCGGCCTGCGTTGTTTCCACCCACCCCTGTTTCTTCCCAAGGGACAAATTGTTGCACAAGCTATCCCTGTGCCATCTTTACCTGAAAATATCAAAAAACAAGGGCCCACAGTCGCCCGGGTCCAAGTTATTGGAAAAGACAAACCCAAATTATGGTGTAATGTCAGTGGGGGTGGGGAGTCTAAACGCATTGAGATGCTTGTAGACACAGGTGCAGACTGCACAGTAATTCCGGTACAAGACTGGCCAGCACATTGGCCTTTGCAAAATGTTGCCGGTCACCTTCAAGGTGTAGGAGATCTGCAATTGGCAAGACAATCCAAAAGCATTATTCAATTTGAGGGACCAAACGGACAATTGGCTAATATCCGTCCATTTGTGTTGGATTATTCAGAACCTTTGTTAGGGAGAGATTTAATGGCCCAGTGGGGTGTCACAATTGATATTCCAGACTCTCCACAGCATATTTGTACAGCAGTCACTGAACAACAGCGCCCCACCCCAAAACTGAAGTGGATAACAGACAAACCAGTTCAGGTGAAACAGTGGCCGCTAAGTAAACAAAAAATAAAGGTGCTTGAAGAACTAGTGGAAGAGCAACTAAAAAAGGGCCACATTGTGGAGACCATGTCCCCATGGAACTCTCCAGTGTTTGTCATCCAAAAAGCTGACAAAAAGAGATGGCGGCTCCTCTGCGACCTCCGACAAATTAATAATGTAATTGAAGATATGGGTTCTCCCCAGCCTGGTATGCCATCCCCAACAATGCTTCCCCAAGATTGGAAATTAGCTGTTATTGATATTAAGGATTGTTTTTTCCAAATCCCCTTGCACCCTGACGATGCACCGCGTTTTGCATTCTCAGTCCCTTCTATTAATATGGAATCCCCTATGAAAAGGTACCATTGGACCGTTCTTCCTCAGGGATTAAAGGTATCTCCAGCTATTTGCCAGTGGTATGTGTCTTCCCTGCTTTCCCCAGTACGTGCAGCCGCAGAGAAGGCCATCATCTATCATTATATGGATGATATCCTTGTGTGTGCCCCCAATGATGATTTACTCACGCATGCGCTTGACCTAACGATCGATGCATTGATTGTTGCAGGGTTCGAGCTCCAGGAAAAGAAAATTCAAAAGATGCCACCTTGGAAGTATTTGGGCTTAGAAATTGGAAATAGGACCATTGTTCCTCAAAAATTAGAAATCAATCCAAAGATCAAGACCCTTGCGGATGTCCACAAGTTGTGTGGGTCTTTGAATTGGGTAAGACCATGGCTCGGTCTGACTAATGAAGACCTTGCCCCTCTTTTCAATTTATTGAAAGGGGGAGAGGACCCAGGTGCTCCTAGGTCTATTACCCCAGAGGCACAGAAAGCTCTAGAAAAGGTTCAGATTGCAATGTCCACAAGACAGGCCAACCGATGCCGGCCTGACCTGCCATTCAAATTTATCATTCTAGGTAAGTTGCCACACCTCCATGGAATTATTTTCCAGTGGGAGGAAAAACAAACACCTAAGGCAAAGAACACACCAAAAAAGGACCGGGACCAGAGGGACCCTCTCTTGATCATAGAATGGGTTTTCCTCAGTCACAAAAGGTCCAAGAGACTGACAAAGCCTCAGGAGCTGGTAGCAGAACTGATCCGGAAAGCAAGGACCCGGATCAGGGAGTTAGCAGGATGTGATTTTAAGTGCATTCACATTCCAGTTGAGTTAAAATCAGGTCAAAATACTATGAAAATACTGGAACAGTTGTTTCAAGAAAATGAAGTGTTGCAGTTTGCTCTGGATTCCTACTCAGGACAAATTTCGGTAGCGCGGCCCGCTCACAAATTGTTCGAACAAGATGTTCAATTTACCTTAAAACTGAGAAGTGCTCTAAGTAGGAGACCTTTAAAAAGGGCTCTAACTGTCTTCACAGATGCATCCGGGAGGTCCCACAAGTCTGTTATGACTTGGAAGGATCCTCAAACCCAGACAGACATTGCTGAGGTGGAAGGTTCACCTCAGGTTGCTGAATTGGCTGCGGTTGTTAGGGCCTTTGAAAGGTTCTCAGAACCATTTAATCTGATTACAGACTCTGCATATGTGGCAGGAGTAGTATCCAGGGCAGATCAAGCAATACTGCAAGATGTGTCTAACATCGCACTTTTCGAATTGCTCTCAAAGCTGGTAAAGTTAGTCACTCACCGAGAGCAACCATTTTATGTGATGCATGTCAGATCACACACTGACTTGCCGGGGTTTATCGCTGAAGGCAACAGAAGGGCAGATGCTCTTGCTGCACCTGCAGTGATGGCCACTCTCCCAAATGTTTTTGAACAGGCAAAAATCAGCCACCAGCTTTTCCACCAAAATGCACCTGGCCTGGTTCGTCAGTTTAACATCACTCGAGAACAGGCCAAAGCGATTGTGGCCACATGCCCAAATTGCCAACAACATGCACTCCCTACAGTGAGTACGGGAGCAAACCCAAGGGGACTGAACAATTGTGAACTGTGGCAAACAGATGTAACACACATACAGTCTTTTGGACGGCAGAAATATGTTCATGTTAGTGTAGATACCTTTTCTGGAGCAGTCTATGCTTCTGCCCACACAGGAGAATCATCTATTGATGCTACTAAGCACCTCTTGCAGGCTTTTTCTTTCATGGGCATCCCCAAGGAGCTGAAAACTGATAATGGGCCTGCTTACAAATCCAAGGAATTTGGGAGCTTCCTGCAGCAATGGGGAGTAGAGCACAAAACTGGCATCCCCTACTCCCCTACAGGTCAAGCCATTGTAGAAAGAACTCACCGTGATATTAAAAGGGTCCTGGACCAGCAACAACAGGTTCTGAAGGTAGAACCTCCCCACATCCGGTTATCCAGGGCGCTATTCACAATAAATTTTCTGAATTGTTCTTTTGACAGCCTGAACCCACCCATCCTACGCCACTTTGGGGGGAGCAATCATAGGTTAATTAAGGAAAAACCTCCAGTTTTAGGAAAGGACCCTGAGACTTGGAAAATGGTGGGACCTTACAAATTGGTTACTTGGGGACGTGGATATGCCTGTGTGTCCACCCCCTCTGGTTTAAGGTGGGTTCCTTCCAAATGGGTAAAGCCCTATGTTCCCAAGGTATCAGAGAAATCTACAGAAGCACCCCAGGTTGCTCATGCTGCCTGGAGAAGAAAACGCCGCACGCGTTCTCTGGAGGAAATTCCATTTAAGCCTCCTATCTGGAATAGTTTATAATATATATTTGTTTCAAGTTTTTGTGGCAGTTTAGATCCCACTGTTCGTGTGTAGCCTCGAGACACCATGAGACCGAGCCTGCTTCTCGTCCTACTCGTGATCATCCCACCTGTGACCTCCTGCATAGTGCCTCAGCCCAAACCACATATGGACTACCTTGACAAAGGCTCTCAGACATCAACAGAGAAACTGACAACAGGCTGAGTGGACTGTTCAAGGGCTGGGGACTCTCGGGCTGGTTGGGATCTATTCTGAAAACTGTGTTTTTAGTGCTGTTTATTTTAGTTATAGTTATTGTAGTTTTTAGCATTGTTTTTGGACTAATCAAACGCATGGTTCTCAAGTTAGTTTCAAGCTCATCTCCCCCTCCTGAGGTCTACCATTTGGAAGCCCTCCGTGCTCCAATGGATGACCTAGAAGCCTCAGTGGAAAACACTGACCCTCCTGTAGAGGAAGAACTGATTTACCAACCATGGTTTGGCAATCATTCTGCACCACAAACATAGTCCTCTTCTTTTTAAACAAAACTAGGGGGAGATGTTGTGGTGTGCTGTAATGTCCCATTTTGGCCTTCCAGGTCACTTTCCCAGGTGTGCCTATGTCTCTCTCCCTTCCCCCTTACCCCCATGCTGAGTGAGTCCTGTCACTCAGACCTAACGTTCCAGCAAGGCGTCGTGTGGTTGGTCAAGTTTAAAGGATGCCCCTATGCCCAGAGGTCATTGGCCTGTCTGGGTGTCATCTTCCCCTGAGACCCTGCCCCTCTCACCTGGTTGGTGGCTCACCTGTACCTCCCCTCCCCCTGTCCCTGAGCTTAAAAAGGTGATCAGACCATGCGGTCTTGGTTCTGTTGGAGCAGGTCCTCACGTTCAGACCTCTGTAACCATGGAATAAACCTCTGGACATGAAACCCTCCAGCAGAATCCTCTCCTTTTTCTCTTCACCATCGCCTGAAGCTATCCTCCTGAGGTAACGGGGTCCCTTACAAGCCTGGACTTGTTCGGTGCCCAGCTGCAACCACCAGCAAGCTAAGGTATCTCTGCAGTGACACACCGCAGTTGCTGCCTTTGGCCCAGCAGCGAGGGTCAGACTGGCCCAGGCACAATCTAACTGGTAATATTGGGAGCCACTTTTTCTCCAATACCCCTCCACTCAGCAGCTCCATGCAAAAGGGAGCTGAGGCAAAGCCTCCCCCTAAAACAGCCTCGCCCCGGCAGGAGCCGGCCCCTCATCATCCTCACACTCACACCTGGGCTGCTCCGAGCCCCCATCATTCTAACAGCTCACACCTGGGCTGTTCCGAGCCCCGATCATCCTCACACTCACACCTGGGCTGCTCCGAGCCCCAATCATATATTTTTCACATTTATATTCGCATTTATATTTAGAATTTATATTACTCTATAATAAAAATTATATTATATATTGCATCTCTTCATGTTACTTGCATAGATTTCTATTTCTATTCATAGTTTGGTATTATATCTTTATATCTCTATATATTTATTATATATTTCTGTATGTCGATTTACATTTCTAAAGTACTTATATTATTTAAAATAAAACCCCTGCCTCTAACGAAATAAAAAGCAAAGACACCCCTTTCTTTAAAACACATTTAAAAGTTTAAAAATAATTTTGTTTGTCATAATTCTATTCACATCTATATTTGTAATTTTCATTTGTTATATTTATAGATATTATATATATTGGAGAGAATACCTTTTTATATAATAATAGATACATTCTTTTGACACAATAGATTTCTTTTACTTATATTTATATGTATTAAATATTTATTGATATCGATATATATATGATATATTTGCATTTCTAGTTTTATATTTTTTATGAAAACTCCAGCCCATACCCCAATAAAAGCCAAACAATCCCCAATTTATTTAAACTATATTTAAATATAAATCCTGTCACAGCTGCATTGCACAGTAGTGCTCCAAACTAATCTGACACTTGTTCATCTCCTGGACCTGAAACTGAACCCGCTCACCTTGATCACACCTGGCAGAACCATTTTCGTACCTTTTTCTGGCATGCCTTGTTTTTGGGTTTTTTTGTCTTGAGTTTTTGTGACCTTTATTGCCTCTCTTTCTTGCCTTGTTTCTTGGGGCTTTTACTCCCTTTTTCCTTGATTTTTTTCTGGCACTTCTTGGGGTTTTTTCTTCGTTTCTTCTTGCCCATCTTGTTGGGTTTTTTTAGTTTTTCCTGTTTTTCCTTGCCCCCCTTGGGGTTTTTTTTTTTCAGGTGTTTTGTTTTTTGGGTTTTTTTCCTTGGATTTTCTTGGCCTTCTTTTTTTTTCTTTTCTGGATTTTTTCTTCCCCATCTTGGTTTTTAGTTCTGATTTTATTTCTTGCCCATTTTGGGGTTTTTCTCTGGTCTGTTCTCAGGGATTTTTCTTGCCCATCTTGGGTACTTTTCTGTTTTGTTTTGGTTTTTTTTTTTTTTTTTCTCTGCCTTTCTTACGTTTTATTCTGGTTTATTTTTTTTTTTGGGATTTTTCTCGCCCATCTTGGGGGTTTATTCTGGGCTTTTTCATGCCCATCTTGGGGTTTTCTTCTGCGTTTTTTTCTTGCCCATCTTGTTCTTGTTTTTCGGGGTTTTTTTTCTTTTTTTTTTTTTTTTTTTTTTTTGTCTTTATTTTGTTTTATTCCTGTTTTTATTTCTGTGGTATTTCTGGGATTTTTCTTGCTCATCTTAGATTTTTCAGGGAGGGAGGTTTCTCACCCATCTCGAGGTTTTTTTTTTTTTATGTGGGTTTGTTTTTTTTTGTTTTTATTTTTTTTTTCCGTAGGTTTCCCCTTGCCCTCCTGGTTTTTGGGTTTTTTGTCTGTCTTCCTTCCTTCCTTCCTGTCCTTCCTTCTTTCTTCCTTTCATTTCCTTTCCTTATTTTTTTTTTCTTTTTCTTTCTTTCTTTCCCTGCATTTCTAATCTTGGTTTTCCTTTCTAGCTTTAGAATAAAAAAGCAGCAGTAGTAATTTTCAGGCTACCTGGGAGTAAAAAAAACTCCAAAACGAAAATGATTTAAAGAAAACGATTTATTCCCTGGGAGCCTGAAATTTTCTAATGCTGCACATGATATAGAGCTTTTATTCCTTCTTATAGATAGTTGATATTTTATACTTTATACAGCGCCCCCTGCCGTGTGCACCGGCGCACTGCAGGCACAGCGATCCCTGCCGTCTGCACAGGCGCACTGCAGGCACAGCGCTGCGGCGTCGCCTTTTACGACAGTCGTGCTTTACAGCAGTCGCGCTTTACGACAGTCGCGCTTTATGGCACCTTTTACGACAGCGCTTCTTTACGGCACCTTTTACGACAGTTTTGCTTAACGGCACCTTTTACGACAGTCGCGCTTTACGACAATCTTTACGACAGTCGAGTCGCGCTTTACGGCACCTTTTACGACAGTCGCGCTTTACGGAACCTTTTACGACAGTCTTGCTTTACGGCACCGTTTACGACAGTAGCGCTTCATGGCACCTTTCACGACAGTCGCGCTTTACGGCACCTTTTACGACAGTCGCGCTTTACGGCCGTATTTACGACAGTCGCGCTTTACGGCCGTATTTACGACAGTCGCGCTTTACGGCCGTATTTACGACAGTCGCGCTTTACGGCACCTTTTACGACAGTCGCGCTTTACGGCACCTTTTACGACAGTCGCGCTTTACGGCCGCATTTACGACAGTCGCGCTTTACGGCACCTTTTACGACAGTCGCGCTTTACGGCCGTATTTACGACAGTCGCGCTTTACGGCCGTATTTACGACAGTCGCGCTTTACGGCACCTTTTACGACAGTCGCGCTTTACGGCCGTATTTACGACAGTCGCGCTTTACGGCCGTATTTACGACAGTCGCGCTTTACGGCCGTATTTACGACAGTCGCGCTTTACGGCACCTTTTACGACAGTCGCGCTTTACGGCACCTTTTACGACAGTCGCGCTTTACGGCACCTTTTACGACAGTCGCGCTTTACGGCCGTATTTACGACAGTCGCGCTTTACGGCCGTATTTACGACAGTCGCGCTTTACGGCACCTTTTACGACAGTCGCGCTTTACGGCACCTTTTACGACAGTCGCGCTTTACGGCACCTTTTACGACAGTCGCGCTTTACGGCCGTATTTACGACAGTCGCGCTTTACGGCCGTCTTTACGACAGTCGCGCTTTACGGCCGTATTTACGACAGTCGCGCTTTACGGCCGTATTTACGACAGTCGCGCTTTACGGCACCTTTTGCGACAGTCGCGCTTTACGGCCGTATTTACGACAGTCGCGCTTTACGGAACCTTTTACGACAGTCTTGCTTTACGGCACCGTTTACGACAGTAGCGCTTCATGGCACCTTTCACGACAGTCGCGCTTTACGGCACCTTTTACGACAGTCGCGCTTTACGGCCGTATTTACGACAGTCGCGCTTTACGGCCGTATTTACGACAGTCGCGCTTTACGGCCGTATTTACGACAGTCGCGCTTTACGGCACCTTTTACGACAGTCGCGCTTTACGGCACCTTTTACGACAGTCGCGCTTTACGGCACCTTTTACGACAGTCGCGCTTTACGGCCGTATTTACGACAGTCGCGCTTTACGGCCGTCTTTACGACAGTCGCGCTTTACGGCCGTATTTACGACAGTCGCGCTTTACGGCACCTTTTACGACAGTCGCGCTTTACGGCACCTTTTACGACAGTCGCGCTTTACGGCCGTATTTACGACAGTCGCGCTTTACGGCCGTATTTACGACAGTCGCGCTTTACGGCCGTATTTACGACAGTCGCGCTTTACGGCACCTTTTACGACAGTCGCGCTTTACGGCACCTTTTACGACAGTCGCGCTTTACGGCACCTTTTACGACAGTCGCGCTTTACGGCCGTATTTACGACAGTCGCGCTTTACGGCCGTCTTTACGACAGTCGCGCTTTACGGCCGTATTTACGACAGTCGCGCTTTACGGCACCTTTTACGACAGTCGCGCTTTACGGCACCTTTTACGACAGTCGCGCTTTACGGCCGTATTTACGACAGTCGCGCTTTACGGCCGTATTTACGACAGTCGCGCTTTACGGCCGTATTTACGACAGTCGCGCTTTACGGCCGTATTTACGACAGTCGCGCTTTACGGCACCTTTTACGACAGTCGCGCTTTACGGCACCTTTTACGACAGTCGCGCTTTACGGCCGTATTTACGACAGTCGCGCTTTACGGCCGTATTTACGACAGTCGCGCTTTACGGCACCTTTTACGACAGTCGCGCTTTACGGCCGTATTTACGACAGTGGCGCTTTACGGCCGTATTTACGACAGTCGCGCTTTACGGCCGTATTTACGACAGTCGCGCTTTACGGCCGTATTTACGACAGCCGCGCTTTACGGCACCTTTTACGACAGTCGCGCTTTACGGCCGTATTTACGACAGTCGCGCTTTACGGCCGTATTTACGACAGTCGCGCTTTACGGCAGTCTTTACGACAGTCGCGCTTTACGGCCGTATTTACGACAGTCGCGCTTTACGGCACCTTTTACGACAGTCGCGCTTTACGGCACCTTTTACGACAGTCGCGCTTTACGGCCGCATTTACGACAGTCGCGCTTTACGGCCGTATTTACGACAGTCGCGCTTTACGGCCGTATTTACGACAGTCGCGCTTTACGGCACCTTTTACGACAGTCGCGCTTTACGGCCGTATTTACGACAGTCGCGCTTTACGGCCGTATTTACGACAGTCGCGCTTTACGGCACCTTTTACGACAGTCGCGCTTTACGGCAGTCTTTACGACAGTCGCGCTTTACGGCACCTTTTACGACAGTCGCGCTTTACGGCCGTATTTACGACAGTCGCGCTTTACGGCCGTATTTACGACAGTCGCGCTTTACGGCACCTTTTACGACAGTCGCGCTTTACGGCACCTTTTACGACAGTCGCGCTTTACGGCACCTTTTACGACAGTCGCGCTTTACGGCCGTATTTACGACAGTCGCGCTTTACGGCACCTTTTACGACAGTCGCGCTTTACGGCACCTTTTACGACAGTCGCGCTTTACGGCCGTATTTACGACAGTCGCGCTTTACGGCACCTTTTACGACAGTGGCGCTTTACGGCCGTATTTACGACAGTGGCGCTTTACGGCCGTATTTACGACAGTCGCGCTTTACGGCACCTTTTACGACAGTCGCGCTTTACGGCCGTTTTTACGACAGTCGCGCTTTACGGCACCTTTTACGACAGTCGCGCTTTACGGCCGTATTTACGACAGTCGCGCTTTACGGCCGTATTTACGACAGTCGCGCTTTACGGCACCTTTTACGACAGTCGCGCTTTACGGCCGTTTTTACGACAGTCGCGCTTTACGGCACCTTTTACGACAGTCGCGCTTTACGGCCGTATTTACGACAGTCGCGCTTTACGGCACCTTTTACGACAGTCGCGCTTTACGGCACCTTTTACGACAGTCGCGCTTTGCGGCCGTATTTACGACAGTCGCGCTTTACGGCACCTTTTACGACAGTCGCGCTTTACGGCCGTTTTTACGACAGTCGCGCTTTACGGCCGTTTTTACGACAGTCGCGCTTTACGGCACCTTTTACGACAGTGGCGCTTTACGGCCGTATTTACGACAGTCGCGCTTTACGGCACCTTTTACGACAGTCGCGCTTTACGGCCGTTTTTACGACAGTCGCGCTTTACGGCACCTTTTACGACAGTCGCGCTTCACGGCCGTATTTACGACAGTCGCGCTTTACGGCCGTATTTACGACAGTCGCGCTTTACGGCACCTTTTACGACAGCCGTGCTTTACGGCCGTATTTACGACAGTCGCACTTTACGGCCGTATTTACGACAGTCGCGCTTTACGGCACCTTTTGCGACAGTCGCGATTTACGGCCGTATTTACGACAGTGGCGCTTTACGGCAGTATTTACGACAGTCGCGCTTTACGGCCGTATTTACGACAGTCGCGCTTTACGGCACCTTTTACGACAGTCGCGCTTTACGGCCGTCTTTACGACAGTCGCGCTTTACGGCCGTATTTACGACAGTCGCGCTTTACGGCCGTATTTACGACAGTCGCGCTTTACGGCCGTATTTACGACAGTCGCGCTTTACGGCACCTTTTACGACAGTGGCGCTTTACGGCCGTATTTACGACAGTGGCGCTTTACGGCCGTATTTACGACAGTGGCGCTTTACGGCCGTATTTACGACAGTCGCGCTTTACGGCACCTTTTACGACAGTCGCGCTTTACGGCCGTTTTTACGACAGTCGCGCTTTACGGCACCTTTTACGACAGTCGCGCTTTACGGCCGTATTTACGACAGTCGCGCTTTACGGCCGTATTTACGACAGTCGCGCTTTACGGCCGTATTTACGACAGTCGCGCTTTACGGCACCTTTTACGACAGTCGCGCTTTACGGCCGTTTTTACGACAGTCGCGCTTTACGGCACCTTTTACGACAGTCGCGCTTTACGGCACCTTTTACGACAGTCGCGCTTTACGGCCGTATTTACGACAGTCGCGCTTTACGGCACCTTTTACGACAGTCGCGCTTTACGGCACCTTTTACGACAGTCGCGCTTTACGGCACCTTTTACGACAGTCGCGCTTTACGGCACCTTTTACGACAGTCGCGCTTTACGGCCGTATTTACGACAGTCGCGCTTTACGGCACCTTTTACGACAGTCGCGCTTTACGGCCGTATTTACGACAGTCGCGCTTTACGGCACCTTTTACGACAGTCGCGCTTTACGGCCGTATTTACGACAGTCGCGCTTTACGGCCGTATTTACGACAGTCGCGCTTTACGGCCGTATTTACGACAGTCGCGCTTTACGGCCGTATTTACGACAGTCGCGCTTTACGGCACCTTTTACGACAGTCGCGCTTTACGGCCGTATTTACGACAGTCGCGCTTTACGGCCGTATTTACGACAGTCGCGCTTTACGGCCGTATTTACGACAGTCGCGCTTTACGGCACCTTTTGCGACAGTCGCGCTTTACGGCACCTTTTACGACAGTCGCGCTTTACGGCCGTCTTTACGACAGTCGCGCTTTACGGCACCTTTTACGACAGTCGCGCTTTACGGCACCTTTTACGACAGTCGCGCTTTACGGCCGTATTTACGACAGTCGCGCTTTACGGCACCTTTTACGACAGTCGCGCTTTACGGCACCTTTTACGACAGTCGCGCTTTACGGCACCTTTTACGACAGTCGCGCTTTACGGCACCTTTTACGACAGTCGCGCTTTACGGCCGTATTTACGACAGTCGCGCTTTACGGCACCTTTTACGACAGTCGCGCTTTACGGCACCTTTTACGACAGTCGCGCTTTACGGCCGTATTTACGACAGTCGCGCTTTACGGCCGTATTTACGACAGTCGCGCTTTACGGCACCTTTTACGACAGTCGCGCTTTACGGCCGTATTTACGACAGTCGCGCTTTACGGCCGTATTTACGACAGTCGCGCTTTACGGCCGTATTTACGACAGTCGCGCTTTACGGCCGTATTTACGACAGTCGCGCTTTACGGCCGTATTTACGACAGTCGCGCTTTACGGCACCTTTTACGACAGTCGCGCTTTACGGCCGTATTTACGACAGTCGCGCTTTACGGCCGTATTTACGACAGTCGCGCTTTACGGCCGTATTTACGACAGTCGCGCTTTACGGCACCTTTTACGACAGTCGCGCTTTACGGCCGTATTTACGACAGTCGCGCTTTACGGCCGTATTTACGACAGTCGCGCTTTACGGCACCTTTTACGACAGTCGCGCTTTACGGCACCTTTTACGACAGTCGCGCTTTACGGCCGTATTTACGACAGTCGCGCTTTACGGCCGTATTTACGACAGTCGCGCTTTACGGCACCTTTTGCGACAGTCGCGCTTTACGGCCGTATTTACGACAGTCGCGCTTTACGGCACCTTTTACGACAGTCGCGCTTTACGGCCGTCTTTACGACAGTCGCGCTTTACGGCACCTTTTACGACAGTCGCGCTTTAGGGCACCTTTTACGACAGTCGCGCTTTACGGCCGTATTTACGACAGTCGCGCTTTACGGCACCATTTACGACAGTCGCGCTTTACGGCACCTTTTACGACAGTCGCGCTTTACGGCACCTTTTACGACAGTCGCGCTTTACGGCCGTATTTACGACAGTCGCGCTTTACGGCCGTATTTACGACAGTCGCGCTTTACGGCACCTTTTACGACAGTCGCGCTTTACGGCCGTATTTACGACAGTCGCGCTTTACGGCCGTATTTACGACAGTCGCGCTTTACGGCACCTTTTACGACAGTCGCGCTTTACGGCACCTTTTACGACAGTCGCGCTTTACGGCCGTATTTACGACAGTCGCGCTTTACGGCCGTATTTACGACAGTCGCGCTTTACGGCCGTATTTACGACAGTCGCGCTTTACGGCACCTTTTACGACAGTCGCGCTTTACGGCCGTATTTACGACAGTCGCGCTTTACGGCCGTATTTACGACAGTCGCGCTTTACGGCCGTATTTACGACAGTCGCGCTTTACGGCCGTTTTTACGACAGTCGCGCTTTACGGCACCTTTTACGACAGTCGCGCTTTACGGCCGTATTTACGACAGTCGCGCTTTACGGCCGTTTTTACGACAGTCGCGCTTTACGGCCGTTTTTACGACAGTCGCGCTTTACGGCCGTATTTACGACAGTCGCGCTTTACGGCCGTATTTACGACAGTCGCGCTTTACGGCCGTATTTACGACAGTCGCGCTTTACGGCACCTTTTACGACAGTCGCGCTTTACGGCCGTATTTACGACAGTCGCGCTTTACGGCCGTATTTACGACAGTCGCGCTTTACGGCCGTCTTTACGACAGTCGCGCTTTACGGCACCTTTTGCGACAGTCGCGCTTTACGGCCGTATTTACGACAGTCGCGCTTTACGGCACCTTTTACGACAGTCGCGCTTTACGGCCGTCTTTACGACAGTCGCGCTTTACGGCCGTATTTACGACAGTCGCGCTTTACGGCCGTATTTACGACAGTCGCGCTTTACGGCACCTTTTACGACAGTGGCGCTTTACGGCCGTATTTACGACAGTCGCGCTTTACGGCCGTATTTACGACAGTCGCGCTTTACGGCACCTTTTACGACAGTCGCGCTTTACGGCCGTATTTACGACAGTCGCGCTTTACGGCCGTATTTACGACAGTCGCGCTTTACGGCACCTTTTACGACAGTCGCGCTTTACGGCACCTTTTACGACAGTCGCGCTTTACGGCCGTTTTTACGACAGTCGCGCTTTACGGCACCTTTTACGGCAGTCGCGCTTTACGGCCGTTTTTACGACAGTCGCGCTTTACGGCACCTTTTACGACAGTCGCGCTTTACGGCCGTATTTACGACAGTGGCGCTTTACGGCCGTATTTACGACAGCTGCGCTTTACGGCACCTTTTACGACTGTCGCGCTTTACGGCCGTTTTTACGACAGTCGCGCTTTACAGCACCTTTTACGACAGTCGCGCTTTACGGCCGTATTTACGACAGTCGCGCTTTACGGCACCTTTTACGACAGTCGCGCTTTACGGCCGTTTTTACGACAGTCGCGCTTTACGGCCGTATTTACGACAGTCGCGCTTTACGGCACCTTTTACGACAGTCGCGCTTTACGGCCGTATTTACGACAGTCGCGCTTTACGGCCGTATTTACGACAGTCGCGCTTTACGGCACCTTTTACGACAGTCGCGCTTTACGGCCGTCTTTACGACAGTCGCGCTTTACGGCACCTTTTACGACAGTCGCGCTTTACGGCCGTATTTACGACAGTCGCGCTTTACGGCCGTATTTACGACAGTCGCGCTTTACGGCCGTATTTACGACAGTCGCGCTTTACAGCACCTTTTACGACAGTCGCGCTTTACGGCACCTTTTACGACAGTCGCGCTTTACGGCACCTTTTACGACAGTCGCGCTTTACGGCCGTATTTACGACAGTCGCGCTTTACGGCACCTTTTACGACAGTCGCGCTTTACGGCCGTTTTTACGACAGTCGCGCTTTACGGCCGTATTTACGACAGTCGCGCTTTACGGCCGTATTTACGACAGTCGCGCTTTACGGCACCTTTTACGACAGTGGCGCTTTACGGCCGTATTTACGACAGTGGCGCTTTACGGCCGTATTTACGACAGTCGCGCTTTACGGCACCTTTTACGACAGTCGCGCTTTACGGCCGTTTTTACGACAGTCGCGCTTTACGGCACCTTTTACGACAGTCGCGCTTTACGGCACCTTTTACGACAGTCGCGCTTTACGGCCGTATTTACGACAGTCGCGCTTTACGGCACCTTTTACGACAGTCGCGCTTTACGGCCGTTTTTACGACAGTCGCGCTTTACGGCACCTTTTACGACAGTCGCGCTTTACGGCCGTATTTACGACAGTCGCGCTTTACGGCACCTTTTACGACAGTCGCGCTTTACGGCACCTTTTACGACAGTCGCGCTTTGCGGCCGTATTTACGACAGTCGCGCTTTACGGCCGTTTTTACGACAGTCGCGCTTTACGGCCGTTTTTACGACAGTCGCGCTTTACGGCACCTTTTACGACAGTCGCGCTTTACGGCTGTATTTACGACAGTCGCGCTTTACGGCACCTTTTACGACAGTCGCGCTTTACGGCCGTTTTTACGACAGTCGCGCTTTACGGCACCTTTTACGACAGTCGCGCTTTACGGCCGTATTTACGACAGTCGCGCTTTACGGCCGTATTTACGACAGCCGTGCTTTACGGCCGTATTTACGACAGTCGCGCTTTACGGCCGTCTTTACGACAGTCGCGCTTTACGGCACCTTTTACGACAGTCGCGCTTTACGGCCGTATTTACGACAGTCGCGCTTTACGGCCGTATTTACGACAGTCGCGCTTTACGGCCGTATTTACGACAGTCGCGCTTTACGGCCGTCTTTACGACAGTCGCGCTTTACGGCACCTTTTACGACAGTCGCGCTTTACGGCCGTATTTACGACAGTCGCGCTTTACGGCCGTATTTACGACAGTCGCGCTTTACGGCCGTATTTACGACAGTCGCGCTTTACGGCCGTATTTACGACAGTCGCGCTTTACGGCACCTTTTACGACAGTGGCGCTTTACGGCCGTATTTACGACAGTGGCGCTTTACGGCCGTATTTACGACAGTCGCGCTTTACGGCACCTTTTACGACAGTCGCGCTTTACGGCCGTTTTTACGACAGTCGCGCTTTACGGCACCTTTTACGACAGTCGCGCTTTACGGCCGTATTTACGACAGTCGCGCTTTACGGCACCTTTTACGACAGTCGCGCTTTACGGCCGTTTTTACGACAGTCGCGCTTTACGGCCGTTTTTACGACAGTCGCGCTTTACGGCACCTTTTACGACAGTCGCGCTTTACGGCCGTATTTACGACAGTCGCGCTTTACGGCCGTATTTACGACAGTCGCGCTTTACGGCACCTTTTACGACAGTCGCGCTTTACGGCCGTTTTTACGACAGTCGCGCTTTACGGCCGTATTTACGACAGTCGCGCTTTACGGCCGTATTTACGACAGTCGCGCTTTACGGCACCTTTTACGACAGTCGCGCTTTACGGCCGTTTTTACGACAGTCGCGCTTTACGGCCGTTTTTACGACAGTCGCGCTTTACGGCACCTTTTACGACAGTCGCGCTTTACGGCCGTTTTTACGACAGTCGCGCTTTACGGCACCTTTTACGACAGTCGCGCTTTACGGCCGTCTTTACGACAGTCGCGCTTTACGGCACCTTTTACGACAGTCGCGCTTTACGGCCGTATTTACGACAGTCGCGCTTTACGGCCGTATTTACGACAGTCGCGCTTTACGGCCGTATTTACGACAGTCGCGCTTTACGGCACCTTTTACGACAGTGGCGCTTTACGGCCGTATTTACGACAGTCGCGCTTTACGGCCGTATTTACGACAGTCGCGCTTTACGGCCGTATTTACGACAGTCGCGCTTTACGGCACCTTTTACGACAGTGGCGCTTTACGGCCGTATTTACGACAGTGGCGCTTTACGGCCGTATTTACGACAGTCGCGCTTTACGGCACGTTTTACGACAGTCGCGCTTTACGGCCGTTTTTACGACAGTCGCGCTTTACGGCACCTTTTACGACAGTCGCGCTTTACGGCCGTATTTACGACAGTCGCGCTTTACGGCCGTTTTTACGACAGTCGCGCTTTACGGCACCTTTTACGACAGTCGCGCTTTACGGCCGTTTTTACGACAGTCGCGCTTTACGGCACCTTTTACGACAGTCGCGCTTTACGGCCGTATTTACGACAGTCGCGCTTTACGGCACCTTTTACGACAGTCGCGCTTTACGGCCGTATTTACGACAGTCGCGCTTTACGGCACCTTTTACGACAGTCGCGCTTTACGGCCGTTTTTACGACAGTCGCGCTTTACGGCCGTTTTTACGACAGTCGCGCTTTACGACACCTTTTACGACAGTCGCGCTTTACGGCCGTATTTACGACAGTCGCGCTTTACGGCCGTATTTACGACAGTCGCGCTTTACGGCACCTTTTACGACAGTCGCGCTTTACGGCCGTTTTTACGACAGTCGCGCTTTACGGCACCTTTTACGACAGTCGCGCTTTACGGCCGTATTTACGACAGTCGCGCTTTACGGCCGTTTTTACGACAGTCGCGCTTTACGGCACCTTTTACGACAGTCGCGCTTTACGGCCGTATTTACGACAGTCGCGCTTTACGGCCGTTTTTACGACAGTCGCGCTTTACGGCACCTTTTACGACAGTCGCGCTTTACGGCCGTATTTACGACAGTCGCGCTTTACGGCACCTTTTACGACAGTGGCGCTTTACGGCCGTTTTTACGACAGTCGCGCTTTACGGCACCTTTTACGACAGTCGCGCTTTACGGCCGTATTTACGACAGTCGCGCTTTACGGCCGTATTTACGACAGTGGCGCTTTACGGCCGTATTTACGACAGTCGCGCTTTACGGCCGTATTTACGACAGCCGTGCTTTAAGGCCGTATTTACGACAGTCGCGCTTTACGGCCGTATTTACGACAGTCGCGCTTTACGGCACCTTTTGCGACAGTCGCGATTTACGGCCGTATTTACGACAGCCGCGCTTTACGGCAGTATTTACGACAGTCGCGCTTTACGGCCGTATTTACGACAGTCGCGCTTTACGGCACCTTTTACGACAGTCGCGCTTTACGGCCGTATTTACGACAGTCGCGCTTTACGGCCGTATTTACGACAGTCGCGCTTTACGGCCGTATTTACGACAGTCGCGCTTTACGGCCGTATTTACGACAGTCGCGCTTTACGGCACCTTTTACGACAGTGGCGCTTTACGGCCGTATTTACGACAGTCGCGCTTTACGGCACCTTTTACGACAGTCGCGCTTTACGGCCGTTTTTACGACAGTCGCGCTTTACGGCACCTTTTACGACAGTCGCGCTTTACGGCACCTTTTACGACAGTCGCGCTTTACGGCCGTATTTACGACAGTCGCGCTTTACGGCCGTATTTACGACAGTCGCGCTTTACGGCCGCATTTACGACAGTCGCGCTTTACGGCACCTTTTACGACAGTCGCGCTTTACGGCACCTTTTACGACAGTCGCGCTTTACGGCCGTATTTACGACAGTCGCGCTTTACGGCCGTATTTACGACAGTCGCGCTTTACGGCACCTTTTACGACAGTCGCGCTTTACGGCCGTATTTACGACAGTCGCGCTTTACGGCACCTTTTACGACAGTCGCGCTTTACGGCCGTATTTACGACAGTCGCGCTTTACGGCCGTATTTACGACAGTCGCGCTTTACGGCCCTATTTACGACAGTCGCGCTTTACGGCCGTATTTACGACAGTCGCGCTTTACGGCACCTTTTACGACAGTCGCGCTTTACGGCCGTATTTACGACAGTCGCGCTTTACGGCCGTATTTACGACAGTCGCGCTTTACGGCCGTATTTACGACAGTCGCGCTTTACGGCCGTATTTACGACAGTCGCGCTTTACGGCACCTTTTACGACAGTGGCGCTTTACGGCCGTATTTACGACAGTGGCGCTTTACGGCCGTATTTACGACAGTCGCGCTTTACGGCACCTTTTACGACAGTCGCGCTTTACGGCCGTTTTTACGACAGTCGCGCTTTACGGCACCTTTTACGACAGTCGCGCTTTACGGCCGTATTTACGACAGTCGCGCTTTACGGCACCTTTTACGACAGTCGCGCTTTACGGCCGTTTTTACGACAGTCGCGCTTTACGGCACCTTTTACGACAGTCGCGCTTTACGGCACCTTTTACGACAGTCGCGCTTTACGGCCGTATTTACGACAGTCGCGCTTTACGGCCGTATTTACGACAGTCGCGCTTTACGGCCGTATTTACGACAGTCGCGCTTTACGGCCGTATTTACGACAGTCGCGCTTTACGGCCGTATTTACGACAGTCGCGCTTTACGGCCGTATTTACGACAGTCGCGCTTTACGGCCGTATTTACGACAGTCGCGCTTTACGGCCGTATTTACGACAGTCGCGCTTTACGGCCGTATTTACGACAGTGGCGCTTTACGGCCGTATTTACGACAGTGGCGCTTTACGGCCGTATTTACGACAGTGGCGCTTTACGGCCGTATTTACGACAGTCGCGCTTTACGGCACCTTTTACGACAGTCGCGCTTTACGGCCGTTTTTACGACAGTCGCGCTTTACGGCACCTTTTACGACAGTCGCGCTTTACGGCCGTATTTACGACAGTCGCGCTTTACGGCCGTATTTACGACAGTCGCGCTTTACGGCCGTTTTTACGACAGTCGCGCTTTACGGCACCTTTTACGACAGTCGCGCTTTACGGCACCTTTTACGACAGTCGCGCTTTACGGCCGTATTTACGACAGTCGCGCTTTACGGCCGTATTTACGACAGTCGCGCTTTACGGCCGTATTTACGACAGTCGCGCTTTACGACACCTTTTACGACAGTCGCGCTTTACGGCACCTTTTACGACAGTCGCGCTTTACGGCCGTATTTACGACAGTCGCGCTTTACGGCCGTATTTACGACAGTCGCGCTTTACGGCCGTATTTACGACAGTCGCGCTTTACGGCCGTATTTACGACAGTCGCGCTTTACGGCCGTATTTACGACAGTCGCGCTTTACGGCACCTTTTACGACAGTGGCGCTTTACGGCCGTATTTACGACAGTGGCGCTTTACGGCCGTATTTACGACAGTCGCGCTTTACGGCACCTTTTACGACAGTCGCGCTTTACGGCCGTTTTTACGACAGTCGCGCTTTACGGCCGTATTTACGACAGTCGCGCTTTACGGCACCTTTTACGACAGTCGCGCTTTACGGCCGTTTTTACGACAGTCGCGCTTTACGGCACCTTTTACGACAGTCGCGCTTTACGGCACCTTTTACGACAGTCGCGCTTTACGGCCGTATTTACGACAGTCGCGCTTTACGGCCGTATTTACGACAGTCGCGCTTTACGGCACCTTTTACGACAGTCGCGCTTTACGGCACCTTTTACGACAGTCGCGCTTTACGGCACCTTTTACGACAGTCGCGCTTTACGGCCGTATTTACGACAGTCGCGCTTTACGGCACCTTTTACGACAGTCGCGCTTTACGGCCGTATTTACGACAGTCGCGCTTTACGGCACCTTTTACGACAGTCGCGCTTTACGGCCGTATTTACGACAGTCGCGCTTTACGGCCGTATTTACGACAGTCGCGCTTTACGGCCGTATTTACGACAGTCGCGCTTTACGGCCGTATTTACGACAGTCGCGCTTTACGGCACCTTTTACGACAGTCGCGCTTTACGGCCGTATTTACGACAGTCGCGCTTTACGGCCGTATTTACGACAGTCGCGCTTTACGGCCGTATTTACGACAGTCGCGCTTTACGGCCGTATTTACGACAGTCGCGCTTTACGGCCGTTTTTACGACAGTCGCGCTTTACGGCACCTTTTACGACAGTCGCGCTTTACGGCCGTATTTACGACAGTCGCGCTTTACGGCACCTTTTACGACAGTCGCGCTTTACGGCCGTTTTTACGACAGTCGCGCTTTACGGCACCTTTTACGACAGTCGCGCTTTACGGCCGTATTTACGACAGTCGCGCTTTACGGCCGTATTTACGACAGTCGCGCTTTACGGCACCTTTTACGACAGTCGCGCTTTACGGCCGTATTTACGACAGTCGCGCTTTACGGCCGTATTTACGACAGTCGCGCTTTACGGCACCTTTTACGACAGTCGCGCTTTACGGCCGTATTTACGACAGTCGCGCTTTACGGCCGTATTTACGACAGTCGCGCTTTACGGCCGTATTTACGACAGTCGCGCTTTACGGCCGTATTTACGACAGTCGCGCTTTACGGCACCTTTTGCGACAGTCGCGCTTTACGGCCGTATTTACGACAGTCGCGCTTTACGGCACCTTTTACGACAGTCGCGCTTTACGGCCGTCTTTACGACAGTCGCGCTTTACGGCCGTATTTACGACAGTCGCGCTTTACGGCCGTATTTACGACAGTCGCGCTTTACGGCCGTATTTACGACAGTCGCGCTTTACGGCCGTATTTACGACAGTCGCGCTTTACGGCACCTTTTACGACAGTCGCGCTTTACGGCACCTTTTACGACAGTCGCGCTTTACGGCACCTTTTACGACAGTCGCGCTTTACGGCCGTATTTACGACAGTCGCGCTTTACGGCCGTATTTACGACAGTCGCGCTTTACGGCACCTTTTACGACAGTCGCGCTTTACGGCCGTATTTACGACAGTCGCGCTTTACGGCCGTATTTACGACAGTCGCGCTTTACGGCACCTTTTACGACAGTCGCGCTTTACGGCCGTATTTACGACAGTCGCGCTTTACGGCCGTATTTACGACAGTCGCGCTTTACGGCCGTATTTACGACAGTCGCTCTTTACGGCCGTATTTACGACAGTCGCGCTTTACGGCCGTATTTACGACAGTCGCGCTTTACGGCACCTTTTACGACAGTCGCGCTTTACGGCACCTTTTACGACAGTCGCGCTTTACGGCACCTTTTACGACAGTCGCGCTTTACGGCCGTATTTACGACAGTCGCGCTTTACGGCCGTATTTACGACAGTCGCGCTTTACGGCCGTTTTTACGACAGTCGCGCTTTACGGCACCTTTTACGACAGTCGCGCTTTACGGCCGTATTTACGACAGTCGCGCTTTACGGCACCTTTTACGACAGTCGCGCTTTACGGCCGTTTTTACGACAGTCGCGCTTTACGGCACCTTTTACGACAGTCGCGCTTTACGGCCGTATTTACGACAGTCGCGCTTTACGGCCGTATTTACGACAGTCGCGCTTTACGGCACCTTTTACGACAGTCGCGCTTTACGGCCGTATTTACGACAGTCGCGCTTTACGGCACCTTTTACGACAGTCGCGCTTTACGGCCGTATTTACGACAGTCGCGCTTTACGGCACCTTTTGCGACAGTCGCGCTTTACGGCACCTTTTGCGACAGTCGCGCTTTACGGCCGTATTTACGACAGTCGCGCTTTACGGCCGTATTTACGACAGTCGCGCTTTACGGCCGTCTTTACGACAGTCGCGCTTTACGGCACCTTTTACGACAGTCGCGCTTTACGGCCGTATTTACGACAGTCGCGCTTTACGGCCGTATTTACGACAGTCGCGCTTTACGGCCGTATTTACGACAGTCGCGCTTTACGGCCGTATTTACGACAGTCGCGCTTTACGGCACCTTTTACGACAGTCGCGCTTTACGGCACCTTTTACGACAGTCGCGCTTTACGGCCGTATTTACGACAGTCGCGCTTTACGGCCGTATTTACGACAGTCGCGCTTTACGGCACCTTTTACGACAGTGGCGCTTTACGGCCGTATTTACGACAGTGGCGCTTTACGGCCGTATTTACGACAGTCGCGCTTTACGGCACCTTTTACGACAGTCGCGCTTTACGGCCGTTTTTACGACAGTCGCGCTTTACGGCACCTTTTACGACAGTCGCGCTTTACGGCACCTTTTACGACAGTCGCGCTTTACGGCCGTATTTACGACAGTCGCGCTTTACGGCACCTTTTACGACAGTCGCGCTTTACGGCCGTTTTTACGACAGTCGCGCTTTACGGCACCTTTTACGACAGTCGCGCTTTACGGCCGTATTTACGACAGTCGCGCTTTACGGCACCTTTTACGACAATCGCGCTTTACGGCACCTTTTACGACAGTCGCGCTTTGCGGCCGTATTTACGACAGTCGCGCTTTACGGCACCTTTTACGACAGTCGCGCTTTACGGCCGTTTTTACGACAGTCGCGCTTTACGGCACCTTTTACGACAGTCGCGCTTTACGGCCGTATTTACGACAGTCGCGCTTTACGGCACCTTTTACGACAGTCGCGCTTTACGGCCGTTTTTACGACAGTCGCGCTTTACGGCACCTTTTACGACAGTCGCGCTTTACGGCCGTATTTACGACAGTCGCGCTTTACGGCCGTATTTACGACAGTCGCGCTTTACGGCCGTATTTACGACAGCCGTGCTTTACGGCCGTATTTACGACAGTCGCGCTTTACGGCCGTCTTTACGACAGTCGCGCTTTACGGCACCTTTTACGACAGTCGCGCTTTACGGCCGTATTTACGACAGTCGCGCTTTACGGCCGTATATACGACAGTCGCGCTTTACGGCCGTATTTACGACAGTCGCGCTTTACGGCACCTTTTACGACAGTGGCGCTTTACGGCCGTATTTACGACAGTGGCGCTTTACGGCCGTATTTACCACAGTCGCGCTTTACGGCACCTTTTACGACAGTCGCGCTTTACGGCCGTTTTTACGACAGTCGCGCTTTACGGCACCTTTTACGACAGTCGCGCTTTACGGCCGTATTTACGACAGTCGCGCTTTACGGCACCTTTTACGACAGTCGCGCTTTACGGCCGTTTTTACGACAGTCGCGCTTTACGGCCGTTTTTACGACAGTCGCGCTTTACGGCACCTTTTACGACAGTCGCGCTTTACGGCCGTATTTACGACAGTCGCGCTTTACGGCCGTATTTACGACAGTCGCGCTTTACGGCACCTTTTACGACAGTCGCGCTTTACGGCCGTTTTTACGACAGTCGCGCTTTACGGCCGTATTTACGACAGTCGCGCTTTACGGCCGTATTTACGACAGTCGCGCTTTACGGCCGTATTTACGACAGTCGCGCTTTACGGCACCTTTTACGACAGTCGCGCTTTACGGCCGTTTTTACGACAGTCGCGCTTTACGGCACCTTTTACGACAGTCGCGCTTTACGGCCGTTTTTACGACAGTCGCGCTTTACGGCACCTTTTACGACAGTCGCGCTTTACGGCCGTATTTACGACAGTGGCGCTTTACGGCCGTATTTACGACAGTCGCGCTTTACGGCACCTTTTACGACAGTCGCGCTTTACGGCCGTTTTTACGACAGTCGCGCTTTACGGCACCTTTTACGACAGTCGCGCTTTACGGCCGTATTTACGACAGTCGCGCTTTACGGCACCTTTTACGACAGTCGCGCTTTACGGCCGTTTTTACGACAGTCGCGCTTTACGGCCGTTTTTACGACAGTCGCGCTTTACGGCACCTTTTTCGACAGTCGCGCTTTACGGCCGTATTTACGACAGTCGCGCTTTACGGCCGTATTTACGACAGTCGCGCTTTACGGCACCTTTTACGACAGTCGCGCTTTACGGCCGTCTTTACGACAGTCGCGCTTTACGGCACCTTTTACGACAGTCGCGCTTTACGGCCGTATTTACGACAGTCGCGCTTTACGGCCGTATTTACGACAGTCGCGCTTTACGGCCGTATTTACGACAGTCGCGCTTTACGGCACCTTTTACGACAGTCGCGCTTTACGGCACCTTTTACGACAGTCGCGCTTTACGGCACCTTTTACGACAGTCGCGCTTTACGGCCGTATTTACGACAGTCGCGCTTTACGGCACCTTTTACGACAGTCGCGCTTTACGGCACCTTTTACGACAGTCGCGCTTTACGGCCGTATTTACGACAGTCGCGCTTTACGGCCGTATTTACGACAGTCGCGCTTTACGGCACCTTTTACGACAGTCGCGCTTTACGGCCGTATTTACGACAGTCGCGCTTTACGGCACCTTTTACGACAGTCGCGCTTTACGGCACCTTTTACGACAGTCGCGCTTTACGGCCGTTTTTACGACAGTCGCGCTTTACGGCACCTTTTACGACAGTCGCGCTTCACGGCACCTTCTACGACAGTCGCGCTTTACGGCCGTATTTACGACAGTCGCGCTTTACGGCACCTTTTACGACAGTCGCGCTTTACGGCCGTTTTTACGACAGTCGCGCTTTACGGCACCTTTTACGACAGTCGCGCTTTACGGCCGTATTTACGACAGTCGCGCTTTACGGCACCTTTTACGACAGTCGCGCTTTACGGCACCTTTTACGACAGTCGCGCTTTGCGGCCGTATTTACGACAGTCGCGCTTTACGGCACCTTTTACGACAGTCGCGCTTTACGGCCGTTTTTACGACAGTCGCGCTTTACGGCCGTTTTTACGACAGTCGCGCTTTACGGCACCTTTTACGACAGTCGCGCTTTACGGCCGTATTTACGACAGTCGCGCTTTACGGCACCTTTTACGACAGTCGCGCTTTACGGCCGTTTTTACGACAGTCGCGCTTTACGGCACCTTTTACGACAGTCGCGCTTTACGGCCGTATTTACGACAGTCGCGCTTTACGGCCGTATTTACGACAGTCGCGCTTTACGGCCGTATTTACGACAGCCGCGCTTTACGGCCGTATTTACGACAGTCGCGCTTTACGGCCGTCTTTACGACAGTCGCGCTTTACGGCACCTTTTACGACAGTCGCGCTTTACGGCCGTATTTACGACAGTCGCGCTTTACGGCCGTATTTACGACAGTCGCGCTTTACGGCACCTTTTACGACAGTCGCGCTTTACGGCCGTCTTTACGACAGTCGCGCTTTACGGCACCTTTTACGACAGTCGCGCTTTACGGCCGTATTTACGACAGTGGCGCTTTACGGCCGTATTTACGACAGTCGCGCTTTACGGCCGTTTTTACGACAGTCGCGCTTTACGGCACCTTTTACGACAGTCGCGCTTTACGGCCGTCTTTACGACAGTCGCGCTTTACGGCACCTTTTACGACAGTCGCGCTTTACGGCCGTATTTACGACAGTCGCGCTTTACGGCCGTATTTACGACAGTCGCGCTTTACGGCCGTATTTACGACAATCGCGCTTTACGGCACCTTTTACGACAGTGGCGCTTTACGGCCGTATTTACGACAGTGGCGCTTTACGGCCGTCTTTACGACAGTCGCGCTTTACGGCACCTTTTACGACAGTCGCGCTTTACGGCCGTTTTTACGACAGTCGCGCTTTACGGCACCTTTTACGACAGTCGCGCTTTACGGCCGTATTTACGACAGTCGCGCTTTACGGCCGTATTTACGACAGTCGCGCTTTACGGCACCTTTTACGACAGTCGCGCTTTACGGCCGTTTTTAACGACAGTCGCGCTTTACGGCACCTTTTACGACAGTCGCGCTTTACGGCCGTATTTACGACAGTCGCGCTTTACGGCACCTTTTACGACAGTCGCGCTTTACGGCCGTCTTTACGACAGTCGCGCTTTACGGCACCTTTTACGACAGTCGCGCTTTACGGCCGTATTTACGACAGTCGCGCTTTACGGCCGTATTTACGACAGTCGTGCTTTACGGCACCTTTTACGACAGTGGCGCTTTACGGCCGTATTTACGACAGTGGCGCTTTACGGCCGTATTTACGACAGTCGCGCTTTACGGCACCTTTTACGACAGTCGCGCTTTACGGCCGTTTTTACGACAGTCGCGCTTTACGGCACCTTTTACGACAGTCGCGCTTTACGGCACCTTTTACGACAGTCGCGCTTTACGGCCGTATTTACGACAGTCGCGCTTTACGGCACCTTTTACGACAGTCGCGCTTTACGGCCGTTTTTACGACAGTCGCGCTTTACGGCACCTTTTACGACAGTCGCGCTTTACGGCCGTATTTACGACAGTCGCGCTTTACGGCCGTTTTTACGACAGTCGCGCTTTACGGCACCTTTTACGACAGTCGCGCTTTACGGCCGTATTTACGACAGTCGCGCTTTACGGCCGTATTTACGACAGTCGCGCTTTACGGCACCTTTTACGACAGTCGCGCTTTACGGCAGTCTTTACGACAGTCGCGCTTTACGGCAGGCTTTACGACAGTCGCGCTTTACGGCACCTTTTACGACAGTCGCGCTTTACGGCCGTATTTACGACAGTCGCGCTTTACGGCACCTTTTACGACAGTCGCGCTTTACGGCCGTTTATACGACAGTCGCGCTTTACGGCACCTTTTACGACAGTCGCGCTTTACGGCACCTTTTACGACAGTCGCGCTTTACGGCCGTATTTACGACAGTCGCGCTTTACGGCCGTATTTACGACAGTCGCGCTTTACGGCCGTATTTACGACAGTCGCGCTTTACGGCACCTTTTACGACAGTCGCGCTTTACGGCCGTATTTACGACAGTCGCGCTTTACGGCACCTTTTACGACAGTCGCGCTTTACGGCCGTTTTTACGACAGTCGCGCTTTACGGCACCTTTTACGACAGTCGCGCTTTACGGCCGTATTTACGACAGTCGCGCTTTACGGCACCTTTTACGACAGCCGCGCTTTACGGCACCTTTTACGACAGTCGCGCTTTACGGCCGTATTTACGACAGTCGCGCTTTACGACACCTTTTACGACCGTCGCGCTTTACGGCAGTCTTTACGACAGTCGCGCTTTACGGCACCTTTTACGACAGTCGCGCTTTACGGCCGTATTTACGACAATCGCGCTTTACGGCACCTTTTACGACAGTTGCGCTTTACGGCCGTATTTACGACAGTCGCGCTTTACGGCACCTTTTACGACAGTCGCGCTTTACGGCACCTTTTACGACAGTCGCGCTTTACGGCCGTATTTACGACAGTCGCGCTTTACGGCACCTTTTACGACAGTCGCGCTTTACGGCACCTTTTACGACAGTCGCGCTTTACGGCCGTTTTTACGACAGTCGCGCTTTACAGCACCTTTTACGACAGTCGCGCTTTACGGCACCTTTTACGACAGTCGCGCTTTACGGCATCTTTTACGACAGCGCTGCTTTACGGCACCTTTTACGACAGTCGCGCTTTACGGCAGCTTTTACGGCAGTGCTGCTTTACGGCAGCGTTTACGACAGTGTTGGTTCACGGCGGCTTTTACGACAGTTGCGCTTTACGGCCCCTTTTACGACAGTCGCGCTTTACGGCAGCTTTTACGACAGTTTTTCCTTGCCCATCTTGGGATTTTTTTCCGGTTTTTTTTCCCTGTTTTTTTTTTTCCTGGTTTTTCCGGGGTTTTTTTCTGGTCCATCTAGCATTTTTTTTCTGGGATTCTTCTTGCCCATCTTGGTGTTTTTTCTGGTTTTTCCTTGCCCCCCTTGGGGGGTTTTTTTCAGGTTTTTTTTTTTTTTCCTGGGTTTTTCTTTTCTGGATTTTTTCTTCCCCATCTTGGTTTTTTGTTGTGATTTTTTTTCTTGCCCATTATGGGATTTGTCTCTGGTCTGTTTTCAGGGATTTTTCTTGCCCATCTTGGTTTTTTTTCTGTGTTTTTTTTTTTTCCTCTGGCTTTCTTACGTATTTTTCTGTTTTGTTTTTTTTCTTTTTTTTTTCCTGGGCTTTTTCATGCACGTCTTGGGGTTTTCTTCTGCGTTTTTTTCTTGCCCTTCTTGTTGTTTTATGGGTATTTTTGGTTTTGTCTTTATTTTGTTTTTTTCCTGGATTTTTTTCTGTGGTATTTCTGGGACTTTTCTTGCCCATCTTGAATTTTTCGCGGAGGGGGGGGGGTTTCTCGCCCATCCCGAGGTTTTCTTCTTTGGGGTTTTTTTTTTTTTGGTTTTTTTTTGGTTTTTTTTCTTTTCTTTTTCTTTTCTTTTTTTTTTTTCCCTAAGTTTCTCCTTGCCCTCCTGGTTTTTGGGTTTTTTTGTCTGTCTTCCTTCCTTCCTCCCTTTCTTCCTGTCCTTCCTTCTTTCTTCCTTTCATTTCCTTTCCTTATTTTCTTTTTTTCTTTTTCTTTCTTTCTTTCTTTCTTTCTTTCCCTGCATTTCTAATCTTGGTTTTCCTTTCTAGCTTTAGAATAAAAGAGCAGCAGTAGTAACTTTCAGGCTACCTGGGAGTAAAAAAAAACTCCAAAACGAAAATGATTTAAAGAAAACTATTCATTCCCTGGGAGCCTGAAATTTTCTACTGCTGCAAATGACATAGAGCTTTTATTCCTTCTTATAGATAGTTGATATTTTATACTTTATACAGCGCCCCCTGCCGTGTTCACCGGCGCTCTGCAGGCACAGCGATCCCTGCCGTCTGCACAGGCGCACTGCTTGCAGAGCGCTGCGGCGTCGTTCGGTTCTGTTTAATTAAACTCGGCTGAACTCGGCTTGGTTCGGCTCTTGGTCTAAACTCGTTTCAGTTCGGCTCTTCGGCTAAACTCGGTTGTATTCAGCACGTTGTCTAAATGCGGCTCAAGTCGGCTACACTCGGCTATTGGTTCCAGTCGGCTATCATCGGCTCTTGGTGTAAACTCGGCTATTTTCGGCCGCACTGGGCTCTTCGGTTAAAGTTGGCTGTTTCCGGCCACACTCGGCTCTTCGGTGAAACTCGGCTGTTTCCGGCCACACTCAGCTCTTTGGTGAAACTCGGCTATTTTCGGCCACACTCGGCTCTTCGGCAAAACTTGGCTCTTTCCGGCCACACTCGGCTCTTTGGAACAATTCGGCCCGGCTCGGCTCCCTCAGGGCGGGAAAGTGGACGCGAGAGGACCCCGGCACAGCGAGGCATTTACCCAGATGCCTGTCACAAACCCGCCGAAATACGCCCGCCCGCGGCGCCCCTGAGCCCACAGCATGTCTCGAGTACACATGAAACGCCACAGAAAAATCCGTCGGGGCCGCCATGACGTCGGTATTCCCTGCAGGCAGTCCAGTTACACCCACCCTGGTCCTCCACTTCCCCGCTCTTTTCGCCGCCATCTTGAGAAGGTCAACCAAAACTCCGCGACATCGGCCACGCGCCACTCCCAAGGTGGCGGCCTCTCGGTGCACGGCTGCAGTACCGCGCTCTGCCCACAAGGCGACAGCACTGCCGCCCGCCCCAGCCGGGGGCGCAGCGCGCCTCGGGGCTGCGGCAGCGAAGGCGGCAAAAAAGAACAGGGGCGATCCCCGCCGAAAACTGCTCTGAAATAAATGCCCCAAAACAACCGGGAAGAGGGAAAAAAAACCGTCTGCCTCTAATCTAATAGGATAAAAGACAAAACAAAACACTACACACAAAAAAAAAAAAAAACAAAAAGACATCAATTTGTTTTAAAAATAAATCTTTTTTTAAGAATTTTTCATATTAATATTCACATTTCTATTTACAATGTATATTGATGTACACTGTCCATTTATACATTTCTTTTTATAAATACATTTCTATTCCATATTGCATATATCCCTAAAACTTACATTTATTTCTGTATTTTTATACATATTTTTACATAGTAAGTATATATTTCTGTTACGATTTTTACTTCTGTAACACTTGGATGATTTAAAATAAAACCTTTACCTCCATCCAAAATAAAGCCAAAAAGAACCCCTTTTTCCTAAGTGTATTTAAAAATTTTTTAAAATTCTATTTTTCAGGTTCATATCCACATGTACATTTAAAATGTATACTTATGTATACTGTTATTTGTATTCTTCATTACATCTCTTCCTATTATTTGTGTTTCTTTGTATTTTGTGTTTATATATATTTATATCTTGTTTGTATATCTCAATATTTAGAAATATATATGACAATAATATCTACATTCATATTATTTAAAAAAAAAACCTGCCTCCAACACAATAAGAATAAAAAAAACCCCAACCCTTTATTTAAAACAAAATTTAAATAGGTTTTATCTTAATGTTCAATTTTTATATTCATATTTGTATTTATAATGTATATTAATGTATATTGCTTACTTACACATTTCTCTTTACCAATGTCAATTTAAAACTAAATTTACATTCTATAATAGATATGATGCAAATAGTATTTCATATTTTTTACATCTTTTTTTTCATATTTTTTTATATTTGATTAAATATTTCTGCGTCAAGATTTTTACTTCTGGAATTTTTACTACGGCAGCAGGCTATGTGGCAGGGCAGAACAGCTCCAGCACAAATGTGTGCACACACCCGTGACACAGAACGTGACAAACAGGGGGGACAAGAAACACGACACATCATGCTTGTGGTGAGGGGATTGAGGTGGGAAGGCAAAAGGGACCCCAAAGACACACTAGGGAACACGGCACACCGGACAACACGACACAGACCAGAGCTGTTCTGCACTGCCTGCCTGAAAGCTGCCATCAAAAGTAGAGCCTCTCCCTTTAGCCGTCCTAAGAGGCCCTTGGAGAAGATTGCTTTTCCCGCTGCCAATTTTTAAATCTGACCCAGGGATTCCCAACCTGCTACTCTCCCATCTCCAGGCCGTGGCCCCCGACTTATCTTTTGGATGATCGGTGATGGGAATCCACGCTGCACCTGAAATGAGTCTGCCTTGGAGGGCCCCATGATCACCTGTTAGTCTCGGGTCAGCTACAATAAAGAAACCAAAACCAAAGTGTGAGTCCAGAGTTATGTGGGCCAAATCCCTGCAAGGCAGCTACTTGTCCTCTCCTGAGCGTGCCTGGCTCCTTCAGGCTCCAGCTTCATCCTGATTCCAAGGCTGTGGCCTTTATTAGGAGTGGCACCTGGGTAAGAGAAAGGCAAAGTTAAATGGCATTCCTGTGAGTGCAGTGGAGGACCTTGTGTGCTCTGAGACATGGGAATGCCTCTGCTAGGCTTCTGAGACGCCTTGGGAGGGGCCCTCAAATAAACAAACAAACACCCTTTCTCACCCTGCTGCCTGCAAACCCCCTCCCAAGAACTCCTAAACTGGATACCTGATCACCCTCCCTCTCCCAGTCACCATCCTCAATCACCTGAAGCCTCAATCTCAAACATCATCCTTGACACTGGGCAGATCCCTCTTGTGACACGATGAATCTGCTGAAAAATTGTTGTGCTTCAGAGCTGAGCAATAACAACCACTTCTCCCCGCTGCCCACCTTGACTGCTGGCATCCAGATTGACTTCCTAAAAGAAAGACAAAGAACAGAGGTGTAAGAGAGTCAATTGAGAGGCGTAACAATTCTGCTGCAGAGGCAAATGGGGCCTCACCTGCTTGGGAGAATCCCCACACCTGGGATGGGCCCTCTGGCACAGATTTAATCCATCTCAATCTGAAAAAAAAGTTAGGACAAGAGTCACACTGTTGCAGGATAACTGAAGAGCTCCAGATATGATGTGTCCATCTACAAATCCCATCTAGAGTCCAACTACACCCCACATTACACATTCCAAGTCCCTGGGCCCTCTCCTATCACACCAGGCTGTGCGGCAGGGCAGAGCAGCCCCGGCACAAATGTGTGCTGAGAGCCGTGACATAGGACAGGACAGACAACGGGGACACAACAGGAACAGAAATCTCTTGGCAAGGAAAATGGCTGCAAGGACTGAGAGAATGCAAAAGGAGATGACCGAGCTGAGACCGATGGTGAGCTGATGAGGCACAGGGAACCCTGGAGGAAGAAGATGCTAACTGAATGCAGTAGTTAGAATAAATCAAAGATGGATGCCTAGGAATCCTACAGTTATACCCTCTACCTAACCTCATAATATTACAAGTCCTAATCCACCATAATGGATCCAGGTGGGGCATAGCTGTCCGGACAGCTCAAAACAAGACCTGACAAGACACCTGACTGGATGCCTCCAAAGACAGAAGAGAGTCGGATGCCTGTCTGAGCTCCCCAGTCAAAAGTTCTGCGGCCTGGGCACCTGGCCAAGGAATACAGAGATCACAGAGGCTAACAATGATGCCAGGGTTTCTGACAGGCCCCCCTAAGATAAAGATATGGCATACACAAACAACACATAATGCACAACAGACAAAGGACACGAGACACACCGGGACTGCTCTGCCCTGCACACCTCAGCACTGGGATCAAAAGTGAGACGTGGCTTTTATGGGGCCTAAGGGGCCACTTCATGAACACCCCCCACCTCCCAATTGGACTCAAAAACCCCTCCCAGTAATTCCCAAACCAGCACCATGCATTCATCCCCCCTGTGGGCCACAGCTCTCTACTTATCTCTCAGACATCAGGGGATGCCAGTCTGTCTCAGGTGCATAGAAAGGCCACCTCGTCAGCTGGGAAGGTCCTGCTGGCACTGGGCTGGTGTCTCTCAGACAGCTAGATTAAAGAGAACCAAACATCAGTGCCTGACCTTGGCACCGCATCGGCCACAACCCCACCACTCTGCTACTCACCGCGCTCCTAAGAAGGCCCGGCACCTCCTAACCCTGACCCTCTGCCACACGTGGAATGCATCTGCACCTGAAAGAAAGTTACAACATATGTCAAACACCACCAGGGTAACTCACAAGCTGCAAACACCTTATGTCAACCTAGGAATAGCATCCAGAGCCCAAGTACACCCCACATTACAAATTTCAACTCCCCATGGTTTGTCCTACTGCAGCAGGCCATGCAGCAGGGCAGAACAGCTCCAGCACAAACGTGTGCACACACCCGTGACACAGAATGTGACAAACAGGGGGGACAAGAAACACGACACATCATGCTTGTGGTGAGGGTCTCGAGGGGAGAAGGCAAAAGGGACCCCAAAGACACACTAGGGAACACGGCACACGAGACAACACCAGACAGACCAGAGCTGTTCTGCACTGCCCGCCTGAAAGCTGCCATCAAAAGTAGAGCCTCTCCCTTCAGCTGTCCTAAGAGGCCCTTGGAGAAGACTGCTTTTCCTGCTGCCAATTTTTAAATCTGCCCCAAGAACTCCCAACCCACTATTCTCTCATCTCCAGGCCAAGGCCCCCAACTTATCTTTTGGATGATCGGTGATGGGAATCCACGTTGCACCTGAAATGAGTCTGCCTCGGAGGGCCCCGTGATGGCCTGTGAGCCTCTTGGTCAGCTACAATAAAGAAAGCCAAAACCAAAGTGCGAGTCCAGAGTTATGTGGGCCAAATCCCTGCAAGTCAGCTACTTGCCCTCCCCTGAGTGTGCCTGGCTCCTTCAGGCTCCAGCTTCATCCTGATTCCAAGGCGGTGGCCTTTATTAGGAGTGGCACCTGGGTTAGAGAAAGGCAAAGTTAAATGGCATTCCTGTGAGTGCAGTGGATGACCTTGTGTGCTCTGAGACATGGCAATGCCTCTGCTAGGCTTCTGAGAAGCCTTGTGTGGGGGAGGCCTCAAATAAACACCCTTTCTCACCCTGCTGCTTGGAAACCCCCTCCCAAGAACTCCTAACTGGATACCTGATCACCCTCCCTCTCCCAGTCACCATCCTCAATCACCTGAAGCCTCAATCTCAAACATCATCCTTGACACTGGGCAGATCCCTCTTGTGACACGATGAATCTGCTGAAAAATTGTTGTGCTTGAGAGCTGAGCAATAACAACCACTTCTCTCCGCTGCCCACCTTGACTGCTGGCATCCAGATTGACTTCCTAAAAGAAAGACAAAGAACAGAGCTGTAACACAGTCACCATACACACTTCTGCTGCAGAGACAAATGGGGCCTCACCTGCTCGGGGCAATCCCCTCACCCAGGACTGGGCTCTCTGGCACAGATTTAATCCATCTGAATCTGAAAAAAAAGGTAGGACAAGAGTCACACTGTTGCAGGATAACTTAAGAGCTCCAGAGATCCTGTGTCTATCTACAAATCCCACCTAGAGTCCAACTACACCCCACATTACACATTCCAAGTCCCCGGGACTTCCCCTATCGCACCAGGCTGTGCGGCAGGGCAGAGCAGCTCCCTCACAAATATGTGCTGAGAGCCGTGACATAGGACAGGACAGACAATGGGGACACAACAGGAACAGAAATCTCTTGGCAAGGAAAATGGCTGCAAGGACTGAGAGAATGCAAAAGGAGATGACCGAGCTGAGACCGATGGTGAGCTGATGAGGCTCAGAGAACCCTGGGGCAAGAAGATGTTAACCGAATGATCTCTTCCAAGAACTGCAAAGATGGATGCCTAGGAATCCTACTGTCAGAAGCCTCTACCTACCCTCACATTCTTACAAGTCCTAATCTGCTATAACGGATCATTGTGGGGCATGGTTATCCATACAGCTCAGAACAAGACCTGACAAGACATCTGACTGGATGCTTCCAAAGAGAGAACTTTTGACTGGGGAGCTCAGACAGGTATCAGAATCGCATCTATGGCCTGGGTGCCAGGCCAAGGAATGCAGAGATCACAGATGCTAACAATGATGCCAGGGTTTCTGACAGGCCCCTCAAAGGCCTAAGGTAAAAGACATGAGATACCCAAACAACACAAAATACACAAAAGACAAGTGACATGAGACACACCGGGACTGCTCGGCCCTGCACACCTCAGCACTGTGACCAAAAGTGAGACTTTGCTTTCATGGGGCCTAAGGGGCCACTTCACGAACACCCCCCACCTCCAAAGCAGACTCAGAAACCCCTCCCAGTAATTCCCAAACCAGCACCATGCCTTCATCCCCTCTGTGGGACTTAGCCCTCTACTTATCTCTCAGACATCTCAGGATGCAGGTCCATGTCATGTAAAAAGATGATGGCCTCTACATCTGGGAAGTTCCTGCTGGCACTGTTGTTCAACAACCACCTGGTGTTTCTTAGCCAGCTACATTAAAGAAAACCAAATATCAATGCATGACCTCAGCAGCACACTGGCCTAAACCCAACAATTCTGCTACTCACCATTGTCCTAAGAATGCCCGGCACAGAAATAGGAACAGATGCTTACAGTTGTAGCAGAGAGACTTGAGCAATAACAACTGCTTCTGTAAGCTACTCAATGCTAACCTTGCCCATCTCACCTTGACTGCTGACATCCTGCTTTACTTCCTAAAAAGAAAAAGAACAGTGCTGTATTGGAAAAACAAAAAAAGGCTCCCAATATTACCAGTTAGATTGTGCCTGGGCCAGTCTGACCCTCGCTGCTGGGCCAAAGGCAGCAACTGCGGCGTGTCACCCCAGAGATACCTTAGCTTGCTGGTGGTTGCAGCTGGGCACTGAACAAGTCCAGGCTTGTAAGGGACCCCGTTACCTCAGGAGGATAGCTTCAGGCGATGGTGAAGAGAAAAAGGAGAGGATTCTGCTGGAGGGTTTAATGTCCAGAGGTTTATTCCATAGTTACAGAGGTCTGAACGTGAGGACCTGCTCCAACAGAATCCCAGACCGCATGGTCTGATCACCTTTTTAAGCTCAGGGACAGGGGGAGGGGAGGTACAGGTGAGCCACCAACCAGGTGAGAGGGGCAGGGTCTCAGGGGAAGATGACACCCAGACAGGCCAATGACCTCTGGGCATAGGGGCATCCTTTAAACTTGACCAACCACACGACGCCTTGCTGGAACGTTAGGTCTGAGTGACAGGACTCACTCAGCATGGGGGTAAGGGGGAAGGGAGAGAGACATAGGCACACCTGGGAAAGTGACCTGGAAGGCCAAAATGGGACAATACAGCACACCACAACATCTCCCCCTAGTTTTGTTTAAAAAGAAGAGGACTGTGTTTGTGGTGCAGAATGATTGTCAAACCATGGTTGGTAAATCAGTTTTTCCTCTACAGGAGGGTCAGTGTTTTTCACTGAGGCTTCTAGGTCATCCATTGGAGCACGGAGGGCTTCCAAATGGTAGACCTCAGGAGGGGGAGATGAGCTTGAAACTAACTTGAGAACCATGCGTTTGATTAGTCCAAAAACAATGCTAAAAACTACAATAACTATAACTAAAATAAACAGCGCTAAAAACACAGTTTTCAGAATAGATCCCAACCAGCCCAAGAGTCCCCAGCCATTGAACAGTCCATTCAGCCAGTCGTCAGTTTCTCTGTTGATGTCTGAGAGCCTTTGTCAAGGTAGTCCATATGTGGTTTGGGCTGAGGCACTATGCAGGAGGTCACAGGTGGGATGATCACGAGTAGGACGAGAAGCAGGCTCGGTCTCAAGGTGTCTCGAGGCTACACACGAACAGTGGGATCTAAACTGCCACAAAAACTTGAAACAAATATATATTATAAACTATTCCAGATAGGAGGCTTAAATGGAATTTCCTCCAGAGAACGCGTGCGGCGTTTTCTTCTCCAGGCAGCATGAGCAACCTGGGGTGCTTCTGTAGATTTCTCTGATACCTTGGGAACATAGGGCTTTACCCATTTGGAAGGAACCCACCTTAAACCAGAGGGGGTGGACACACAGGCATATCCACGTCCCCAAGTAACCAATTTGTAAGGTCCCACCATTTTCCAAGTCTCAGGGTCCTTTCCTAAAACTGGAGGTTTTTCCTTAATTAACCTATGATTGCTCCCCCCAAAGTGGCGTAGGATGGGTGGGTTCAGGCTGTCAAAAGAACAATTCAGAAAATTTATTGTGAATAGCGCCCTGGATAACCGGATGTGGGGAGGTTCTACCTTCAGAACCTGTTGTTGCTGGTCCAGGACCCTTTTAATATCACGGTGAGTTCTTTCTACAATGGCTTGACCTGTAGGGGAGTAGGGGATGCCAGTTTTGTGCTCTACTCCCCATTGCTGCAGGAAGCTCCCAAATTCCTTGGATTTGTAAGCAGGCCCATTATCAGTTTTCAGCTCCTTGGGGATGCCCATGAAAGAAAAAGCCTGCAAGAGGTGCTTAGTAGCATCAATAGATGATTCTCCTGTGTGGGCAGAAGCATAGACCGCTCCAGAAAAGGTATCTACACTAACATGAACATATTTCTGCCGTCCAAAAGACTGTATGTGTGTTACATCTGTTTGCCACAGTTCACAATTGTTCAGTCCCCTTGGGTTTGCTCCCGTACTCACTGTAGGGAGTGCATGTTGTTGGCAATTTGGGCATGTGGCCACAATCGCTTTGGCCTGTTCTCGAGTGATGTTAAACTGACGAACCAGGCCAGGTGCATTTTGGTGGAAAAGCTGGTGGCTGATTTTTGCCTGTTCAAAAACATTTGGTAGAGTGGCCATCACTGCAGGTGCAGCAAGAGCATCTGCCCTTCTGTTGCCTTCAGCGATAAACCCCGGCAAGTCAGTGTGTGATCTGACATGCATCACATAAAATGGTTGCTCTCGGTGAGTGACTAACTTTACCAGTTTTGAGAGCAATTCGAAAAGTGCGATGTTAGACACATCTTGCAGTATTGCTTGATCTGCCCTGGATACTACTCCTGCCACATATGCAGAATCTGTAATCAGATTAAATGGTTCTGAGAACCTTTCAAAGGCCCTAACAACCGCAGCCAATTCAGCAACCTGAGGTGAACCTTCCACCTCAGCAATGTCTGTCTCCCACTGCTGGGTTTGAGGATCCTTCCAAGTCATAACAGACTTGTGGGACCTCCCGGATGCATCTGTGAAGACAGTTAGAGCCCTTTTTAAAGGTCTCCTACTTAGAGCACTTCTCAGTTTTAAGGTAAATTGAACATCTTGTTCGAACAATTTGTGAGCGGGCCGCGCTACCGAAATTTGTCCTGAGTAGGAATCCAGAGCAAACTGCAACACTTCATTTTCTTGAAACAATTGTTCCAGTATTTTCATAGTATTTTGACCTGATTTTAACTCAATTGAAATGTGAATGCACTTAAAATCACATCCTGCTAACTCCCTGATCCGGGTCCTTGCTTTCCGGATCAGTTCTGCTACCAGCTCCTGAGGCTTTGTCAGTCTCTTGGACCTTTTGTGACTGAGGAAAACCCATTCTATGATCAAGAGAGGGTCCCTCTGGTCCCGGTCCTTTTTTGGTGTGTTCTTTGCCTTAGGTGTTTGTTTTTCCTCCCACTGGAAAATAATTCCATGGAGGTGTGGCAACTTACCTAGGATGATAAATTTGAATGGCAGGTCAGGCCGGCATCGGTTGGCCTGTCTTGTGGACATTGCAATCTGAACCTTTTCTAGAGCTTTCTGTGCCTCTGGGGTAATAGACCTAGGAGCACCTGGGTCCTCTCCCCCTTTCAATAAATTGAAAAGAGGGGCAAGGTCTTCATTAGTCAGACCGAGCCATGGTCTTACCCAATTCAAAGACCCACACAACCTGTGGACATCCGCAAGGGTCTTGATCTTTGGATTGATTTCTAATTTTTGAGGAACAATGGTCCTATTTCCAATTTCTAAGCCCAAATACTTCCAAGGTGGCATCTTTTGAATTTTCTTTTCCTGGAGCTCGAACCCTGCAACAATCAATGCATCGATCGTTAGGTCAAGCGCATGCGTGAGTAAATCATCATTGGGGGCACACACAAGGATATCATCCATATAATGATAGATGATGGCCTTCTCTGCGGCTGCACGTACTGGGGAAAGCAGGGAAGACACATACCACTGGCAAATAGCTGGAGATACCTTTAATCCCTGAGGAAGAACGGTCCAATGGTACCTTTTCATAGGGGATTCCATATTAATAGAAGGGACTGAGAATGCAAAACGCGGTGCATCGTCAGGGTGCAAGGGGATTTGGAAAAAACAATCCTTAATATCAATAACAGCTAATTTCCAATCTTGGGGAAGCATTGTTGGGGATGGCATACCAGGCTGGGGAGAACCCATATCTTCAATTACATTATTAATTTGTCGGAGGTCGCAGAGGAGCCGCCATCTCTTTTTGTCAGCTTTTTGGATGACAAACACTGGAGAGTTCCATGGGGACATGGTCTCCACAATGTGGCCCTTTTTTAGTTGCTCTTCCACTAGTTCTTCAAGCACCTTTATTTTTTGTTTACTTAGCGGCCACTGTTTCACCTGAACTGGTTTGTCTGTTATCCACTTCAGTTTTGGGGTGGGGCGCTGTTGTTCAGTGACTGCTGTACAAATATGCTGTGGAGAGTCTGGAATATCAATTGTGACACCCCACTGGGCCATTAAATCTCTCCCTAACAAAGGTTCTGAATAATCCAACACAAATGGACGGATATTAGCCAATTGTCCGTTTGGTCCCTCAAATTGAATAATGCTTTTGGATTGTCTTGCCAATTGCAGACCTCCTACACCTTGAAGGTGACCGGCAACATTTTGCAAAGGCCAATGTGCTGGCCAGTCTTGTACTGGAATCACTGTGCAGTCTGCACCTGTGTCTACAAGCATCTCAATGCGTTTAGACTCCCCACCCCCACTGACATTACACCATAATTTGGGTTTGTCTTTTCCAATAACTTGGACCCGGGCGACTGTGGGCCCTTGTTTTTTGATATTTTCAGGTAAAGATGGCACAGGGATAGCTTGTGCAACAATTTGTCCCTTGGGAAGAAACAGGGGTGGGTGGAAACAATGCAGGCCGAGAACGAATTGCTCAGGATCTGATGTTGTCATTCCCGGAGCAATTTCGATCTCTTGTGGTGTGTGTTTGGTGTCCCCAATGACGATGTACTTACAACGAATCCGGTTCCAAGTACCTTTCTGTTCAGGATTGACAGAGACAAAATGCCAATCACTGTCCTTCAGGTGGAGTGACTCAGTCAGCTGCAATCTGTAAGGCTCATTGACAGAAGATGTGGTTAACACAGGATCACTTAAATAATACACAGTCTTTGAAGCACCTGCTTCACTTACACAATCATTAATATTATCGCACGCTTGATTTGTTGTGCTACCCTTATTCCCTTGGCCTGCTCTTTTTGTGTCTGTGCGCCTGGCAGGCCGGCGCTGGCTCTTCAGTTTTTTTGTTGTTGTTGACCCCCAGGGAGGGCTTGTAGTTCTCCTCCCCTGCCATTTCTAAATTCATCATATTCCCTTTTCAGGGGGCACTGGTTACTCCAGTGCCCTAGGTTGTTACAAAGCAGGCATGGTTTTGTGGGCTCAACCATTGCTGGTCTCCGCTGCTGCCCACGGTACTGCTGTGCTGAGGGGACAGGCGCAGGGCTGGCAACGGCGACACGCTGGGGTGGTCTTGGCAGCAGCCTTGGTCTGGTGTCTTCAGCTACACTCATCAGAGCGACTTTCCTGTTACAGACTAGAAGCATGTCCTTTAACGTAGGGGTAGGTTCGAGAGGAAGGCTCAGGATTGCCGCTTGACACTGTTCATTTGCATTTGTAAACGCCAATTCCTCTAAAATTGCTTCCCTAGCATTCTCTTTTTTAACTTGTATTTCAATAGCTCTAGTTAACCTTTCTACAAATTTCAAAAAAGGCTCTGATGGTAGCTGTTTAATTTTACTATAGGGCTCAAAAGGCCCCTCAGGTTGTAGGGAAAAGAATGCTTTTTCAGCTGCTTCCTTTACTTTTTCGAGTGTTTCTGCAGGAATTGCAGTAGCTTGGATCGAGGGAGAAGACCATTGGCCCTCACCACAGAGGAGCTCAATGGTGATAGGGTTACCACTGTTGTCTTTGGCTGTGTTTGGATCAGCATGCAAGCCTGGGAGAGCATCATTCAGCATTTGTTTCCATGCTATTCCCCATAATTTAAATTCCGTGGAGGTCATTAGACAGGAAAAAAGCTGTTTTAAATCATGTGGAATCACTACAGTCCTACTCAATTCAGAATTTAAAAGGCCACGGAAATATGGACTGTGTGGACCATATTCTTTATGAGACTTACAGATCTCTTTAATCAATTGTCGTCCAAAAGAACTCCAATTAGCAGTTGGAGCAGCTCCCCCCTGAGTTGCAGGCTGAAAGGTAACAGGAGCCAGTGACAACATGGGACTATGCATTGGGTCTGCTGTTCCCTGCTCTGTATCCCTTGAAACAGAAGCATTGGGATCACAGCTACAGGTTTGGGGGATGGCAGTGGGTGTGTCCCCACCGTGGGAACCCGGGGAGGGGGCGGGGACGCAACGGGGACAGGGGGCCGGCAAGGGGCGGGGAAACCGTGGGAACAAGGGGCGGGGTCAAGGGGCAGGCAGGGGGCGGGGACACCTGGTGACATCACGTCAGCAGATGCCCCCTGGGAGGAGTAGAGGGGCGGAGCTGAGGGTATTGCAGGAAAGGGAGGGGGAGGGGGAAAGGTGTCACGAGGAACAGGAGGAGAGGGGGATGGGGCTGGAGTTTTGGGATGCTTAAGGGGATTTTGGGAAGAAGAAGACCAGGTTTGGGAAGATGCCACGTGGCATCCACCATCTTGTGGACCCCCTAGGGACTGGGGGCCATTTTGGGTAACACTACTCTCTGCAAAGCTACCACGTGCTGTGGGTTTCAGAGGAGGGGACACAAGGGATTGGGAAAGATTCCACGCAGGCTGGCCAGGGCCTTGTGGAGAGGGCAACTCAGGCATTTCAACAGAATTTGGGCGTCGACTTCCCAATGAGTTTGATCTGTTTAAAATACTAAGTTTTGGGGAAAGAGGTTTAGGGGTTTTAGAACTAGGAGAGGGAGAAACAGGGAGAGTAGAGGTACATGGCTTTACATTTGGCTTTTTCTCCATTTCCTTTTGTTTGAGCAATGCTGTACGAATTTGTAAACTCCAAAACACAAATTTAGCCGAGGGGGCATTGCCAGATTGTCCTAAGGTTATCAATTCATTTGCAACTTTATCCCAGAATTGAATGTTGTGGATTTCTTCAGGGGAGATTTGTGGGAAGTGGAGGAAAAGCCATCTTATAAACTGTTTCAATTTTCCCTTTGAGAACTTCACATTACTACTATTTAAAATGCTAACAATATTATAATACACTCCTTTTTGTACAATGCTGAGTTTCAAACCCATGTTAGATGTAAAAAGCAAAGTACTAAATCCCGCCTGACCAAAAACAAAGCCAAAATCAGCTACCGATTTCAAAAAAAAAAAAACCACAGATGGAAAGGGATAACGAGCCGACAAAAGCTTCACAATGCAGCTGTATATACTGCTTTTCAAATTCCCGGGCAGCAGCAGCAGGGCACGCCCTGCCGAGCAGAGGCAGAAACAAAGCCTCCCCCGCCGTGGAATGCACCCCCCCGCGGAGCAGAGAGAGCAGCCACGCCACGCGGCAAGCCGAAACCGGGGCCCCCCGCGCCGCGTGTGCAGAGAACACCCCCCTCCCCCGCACAGAGAGAGAGAGAAAGATCTCCCGACCACGTGGAGAGAGCCGAGCTTGCAGAGCCAAAAGGAAGAGAGAGAGAGCTCCCGCGCGAATTCGAAAAGACAGCAAAACACGCGGCAGAAAGCTAATAGCTAGAAATCAATGAATTCCCGTCTGTGGGGCTGCGCAGCCAAAAATGCAAATGCAAAAAGGAACAGAACTCACGGCAGAGTCTGTTTTTGAGATCCTGCCCTACCGAGAGCAGAGATACTCACCCAAAATGGAAGCTGTAGCTGGCTGGGTACAGGCAGGTCTCTTCACCGGAACAGGACCTCTCTTGGGCGAGAGAGGCTACCCTGTCCTCCCTCTGGAAAATCTGCTCACCAGAAAGGAGCTGGGCTTTCCAGAGGCGCCGAACAGTCCACGAAACTTCTTCTGGGAATATTCCCTAAGTCTCTAGCCGAGGGCGAATAAACCAAAGCCCCTCTGACCCTCGCTGCTGGGCCAAAGGCAGCAACTGCGGCGTGTCACCCCAGAGATACCTTAGCTTGCTGGTGGTTGCAGCTGGGCACTGAACAAGTCCAGGCTTGTAAGGGACCCCGTTACCTCAGGAGGATAGCTTCAGGCGATGGTGAAGAGAAAAAGGAGAGGATTCTGCTGGAGGGTTTAATGTCCAGAGGTTTATTCCATAGTTACAGAGGTCTGAACGTGAGGACCTGCTCCAACAGAACGAAGACCGCATGGTCTGATCACCTTTTTAAGCTCAGGGACAGGGGGAGGGGAGGTACAGGTGAGCCACCAACCAGGTGAGAGGGGCAGGGTCTCAGGGGAAGATGACACCCAGACAGGCCAATGACCTCTGGGCATAGGGGCATCCTTTAAACTTGACCAACCACACGACGCCTTGCTGGAACGTTAGGTCTGAGTGACAGGACTCACTCAGCATGGGGGTAAGGGGGAAGGGAGAGAGACATAGGCACACCTGGGAAAGTGACCTGGAAGGCCAAAATGGGACAATACAGCACACCACAACAGTGCTGTAACTGAGTCACATTTTCCACTCCCCCTGCAGAGACAAACAGGGACTGACCTACTCGGGGGCACCTCCTTACCTGGCATGGGTGGATGGATTTTGCCCTGGATTTTATCCTCTGCATCTGAAAGTGAGGACAAAAGTCAAAGGGCTGCAGGATGACTTCACAGCTCCAAACATCTTGCATCTATCTAGGAATATCATCTAGAGTCCAGTGACACCCCACAAACTGCAAGTCCCCAGGCTTGTCCTATTGCAGCAGGCTATGCGGCAGGGCAGAACAGCTCTGGCACAAATATGTGCAGACGCCCGTGACACAGAACGTGACAAACAGGGGGACATTAAACATCATGCTTGTGGTGAGGGCCTCGAGGGGAGAAGGCAAAAGGGACCGCAAAGACACACTAGGGAGCACAGCACACCGGACAACAAGACACAGACCAGAGCTGTTCTGCACTGCCCGCCTGAAAGCTGCCATCAAAAGTAGAGCCTCTCCCTTTAGCTGCCCTAAGAGGCCCTTGGAGAAGATTGCTTTTCTCTCTGCTAAATTTTAAATCTGTCCCAAGAACTCCCAACCAGCTGCTCCCCCATCAACCCATCTCCAGGCCATGGCCCTCAACTTATCTTTTGGTTGATTGGTGATGTGGATCCACATTGCACCTGAAATGAGTCTGCCTCCGAGGGCCCCGTGATGGCCTGTGAGCCTCTTGGTTAGCTACAATAAAGAAAACCAAAACCAAAGGATGAGTCCAGCCAAATGTGGGCCAAATCCCTGCAAGTCAGCTACTTGCCCTCTCCTGGGTGTGCCTGGCTCCCTCAGGCTCCAGCTTCATTCTGATTGCAAGGCTGTGGCCTTCATTAGGAGTGGCACCTGGGTAAGAGAAAGGCAAAGTTAAATGGCATTGCTGTGAGTGCAGTGGATGACCTTGTGTGCTGCAAGACATGGGAATGCCTCTGCTAGGCTTCTGAGAAGCCTTGTGTGGGGGGGTTCTCAAATAAACACCCTTTCTCACCCTGCTGCCTGCAAACCTCCTGCTACCCACAATAATTCCTAACTGTATACCTGCTCACCCTCCCTCTCCTACTCACAATCCTCAACTCACCTGAAGCCTCAATCTCAAACATCATCCTTGACACTGGGCAGATCCCTCTTATGACATGATGAATCTGCTGAAAAAAGTGTTGTACTTGACACAACCAGGAATCTCTGGAAGCTGCACTCCTCCTAAAAAAAAATACAAAACAAAACAAGAACAAAACCAGAAATTACAAATGCACTTTACCACCCCTAAACACAAAACCCAAGATCATGAACCTAAATGCTTCCTGTATTCCATGCTATTTTCTTCACAGAATCTTCCAAGCCTCTGTGCTTTAGATGCCCAGAAACACCTGCTGTAAACAAGCTGAGATGAGCTGAAAAAGCCTCTTCACTGAAATGAGAGGAGAGCTCCTACCCCAACACATCCCAGAGAGGGAATGAAGCCCCTCAGCCACGGCTGGGGTTAATATACCCCTGATGGTGCCCGCCTCTCGTTCCCATGGCACCCAGGAAAAGGGAGGGGGCTAATCCCACCAAGCCCTCAGAGCAGCTGCAGCTGTTTGGGCCCTCTGACTTGAATTCAAGGGGAGTAAATGGCTTGTTATAGAAGAAAATTCTTCACAAAAATAACAGCACTTTCTTTTTTGCAGCAACTGCTTGGAGCAAAAGAAATAAAACTTTCTGTTTAGGCGGCATAACTAGATAAATTGGGTAATTTACTGTTAACTAACATAATTATTCCTTAGTAGCTACTAAGTAGTACTTCCCATGTGATTAAGCTGGGTGGAGAAGAATACTAATGATATGAATAGTCTAAGTCTCCTTGGGACCTCTAATTTTGGCTATCTATATTATAAGTAAAAATAAGAAAAATAAAAGCCTCCCAGGCAGTGTTAGGGTTAAATGCATGCCAGGCTCATCCTTCTCTGAGATACTTGGTCCTACAGCACAGAAAGAAGTGCTCTGAAATGTAGTTTTAAACCCTTAAAATGCTGAAAAAGGCAGAGCTTCCTTCCAGTGAACTCCTTAAAAAGAGGAAATGGGGCAGTTACCTCTACTGAGGGTAATACAATGACAAATAAATAGTTTCTGCTATTTAATTTGCTCTCCTTAAGTATTGGGAAAAGAGGGGTTTTCCACACTTTAAATCTCTCTAGTGATGAAAAAAGAAGGATTTTTCCCTCAGTTCAAACCCTTAGGATGGAGGGATAGCTGGGCTTCTCCCTCAATTTGGGCCTCAGGACAACAAAAAGGGGGTGGCTACCCTTAATTCAAACCCATAAGAAACATTGTCAAGGTTTTCCCTTCTTTTTAAACTGCCAAATAATAGAGAATGGGGACTCCCTGTCAATTAACACCCCTAACAGCATAGAAAAGGCAGGGATTCTTTCAACTGCGACCATTAAAATTGCAGGGAATCCAAGTCCCTACCAGTCTGAACACAAAAAATAATGGAAAAGGAAGCTTTTTCCCTTTTTTCTAAACCGTTTTTCTCCTAATAACCCTTCTCCTTTCTGGGAGTGCTCTGGAGGGTCTGGGGCTTTGGAGAGGGACTGACACAGTAAAAGCGGAAAGCTGAAAGCCCTCTCCTGGAACCCCACATGCTGCCTGGCCTGCTCAGATGCTGCCCCTTGGCAAAAGGGCTCTTCCCTTGGCGTTTTCTCAAAGTGATGCTCTGTGCCCGGGTGGGTCCGGCTGCTCCCTAGTCCGTGCTGGATGCTCCAACCATAGTTCCTGGAGAGACACTTGGGATACCCCTGTTAGCCCCTCTGGCCTAGCAGCTCCCTGTGCAGGTGTGCCCGGGTAACCCTCTGAAAGCAGCTGGTCACACGGGGCGCTGCTAGACCTTGGACTGGGGGTGGAGGTGAAGAAAGGTCCCGTGAGGAGCTCCTTCCCCTACACAGCCCTTCGTCTGCCCCTTAAACCATGGGGTGCCAGACTTTCCTTTTGAAGGAAATTAACAGCCTTTCCTCTCTGTGTGCCCATGGCTGAAACTGCGATTCGGCCTCCAAAACTGCAGAGAACAATTTCTCACAGCCCACAGCTGCCAACACCAAGAACTCTCGCTGCCCTCGGAGTGCCACGTGCCTCCTGTGGACGGACGTTGACACGCAGCAGGGGTGAGTTTGGTTTTACAGGGAAGATGGCCAGCCCAAGATTTCTCCAGGAGCAAAGATGCCCCCACCGAGAACTCCGGCTGCCCTGGCAGTGCCAAGCATCTCCTAGTGCAAACTGGCATCAGGAAACTCAGGGGGTGAGTTTTTCTGTGCAGAAGTTCTCCCAGACCAAACCTGAGAGCATCTAACCCTAACCACAACAACTTAGCTGGGTCTAAAACTTACAACCTTTGGACTGGCAGCGTGGGACCCGACCCGCTGTGCCACCGCTGGCCCCTTTCTAAAGCATTCCACTGCAGTCCTAAAACTCTGCCTTTTCAGAGGGTGTTTCCTCTGACCCTGACCGTAATCTTCAAAATATGCTAAAGAATCATAAAATGGCTTTGAAAAAAACCTAAAAAGTCCCAGAAGAGTCCCTTACAAAATCCTCTAAATACCTTTAAAAGTCCTGGGAAAAAAAACTCAAAAAGAAATGCTCAGTCTCCAAACTCTACCTCTTGCTGTCTAGCCCACAGATGTCATCCCTACCTTTTTGCAGTGGGTCTGTTGTCCTCTGAGGGTTCTGTCATTGTCCTGGTGTGTGAGGGCTGCTGTCTGGTCTTACTGCTAGGGTTGCTGTGTTGTGCTGCTGTTGGGAGAAAAGGCTGTTTTTAGGGGGACTGGTTAGGCTGAGGTTAGGGCTGGGGTGAGGGGTGGTACAGCTGTACCCTGTACCTCTGATCTCCACTGGACTGTCCAGCCCTTTACCCTTCAACCGGTCCCTCTGCCCCCCAGCCCTCAGCTCCTGTGTCACCCTTAACCCCTCTCTTATCCCCAACCCCTTTCCCAACCCATCTCCTTCCCTTCCCCATCCCATCCTTTCCCCTATCCCCATTCCCTTTCCTCGAACATTCCATCCTCTCTCCATCCTTATTCCCCTCCCCTTTCCCCATTCCAATCCTCCTTCCCCATCCCGTCCTATCCCCATCCCATCCTCTCCCCTCTCCTCATCCCCGTTCTTATTCCCATCCCATCCTTTTCCCTTTCCCCTCTCCATCCCACCCCCATCCCACTCCCATCCCTTTTCCCGTCCCATCCTCTTTTCCTACTCCCTTTCCTTTCTCGTCTCCCCATCCCCATCCCACCCCCTCCCTATTCCCATCCCCTTCCCTCCCCACTCCTCCATCCCATCCCCACCCTCCCGCTGGCCCGGGCCGTGCTGCCGCCGGGCCGGCAGGGGCGGTGTGCGGGCCCCGCGGGCGCGGAGCGGGGGCCGCGGAGCGGGCGGAGGGCGCTGCCCGGGACCGCCCCTCTCCCGCTCAGACCGGGCCCGCCGCCCCCGGCTCGGGCGGCGCCGCGGCAGCGGCGGCGCAGCGAGGCCGGCGGGGCGGCCGGAGGATGCGGGCGGGGCGGGCGCGCTGCCGTTCCCGGGTCGGGCAGCTAGAGAGCAGTGCAGGGAGCCCGAGCCCGGCGCTCCCTTCCTGTGGGCAAGGCCGACAGCGCAGCCGAGCGCCGGCCGAGGCCCGGCCCGGCCGCCCCCGCTGCGCTCGCCCATGGCGGAGACCAAGATCATTTACCACATCGACGAGGAGGAAACGCCGTACCTGGTGAAGCTGCCCGTGCCGCCGGAGAAAGTCACGCTGGCCGATTTCAAAAATGTCCTCAGCAACCGGCCCGTGCACAGCTACAAGTTCTTCTTCAAGTCCATGGACCAGGATTTCGGGTGAGCGGCCGCGCTCCGGGCGCGCCCCCGTCCTCGCTGCGCTCTGCGAGCCGCGGGCCGGGCTGGGCTCGCAGCATCCCCGGGGCACCTGCCGGGCTCGGCCCGGCCCGGCGCCGCGAACATGGCGGGCGCGCCGGGCCGCGAGCTTGGGGCTGCCGCGATCGCGTCCCGCCGTGCCCCGGGACCCCTCCGTGCCCACTCAGGAGCGCCCCTGGCCCGCCCGGAGCTGCCGCGGTGCCCCCGGGCCCGAGCCGGGGCGGCAGGGACGGGCGGCTGCAGTTGTCACCGCGCCCGGAGAGGCCGCGCAGCACCCGGGCAGAGCGGGCGGGCCCGGGGTGAGCGCCCAGGGGTCCCGGGGAAGAGCGGGGGAACCGCGGGCAGCGCTGCCACCGCCGCTGTCACGGATCTGACGGGTGTCACATCCTCGGGGTTGGACAGGTGACAGGCGGCCCCGGTTGAACGGGTGTGAAATGGTCGGTGGGTAAATGGGGGACGAGTGGTCAGTGGTCAAACCGGCGTGAAATGGTTAGTGGTCAAATGAATGTCAAAGCGTTGGTGGTCAAATGAATGTCAAATAGGGGACAAGGGGTCAGTGGTTAAAAGGGTGTGGAATGGTCAGTGGTCACACGGGTGATAAGTGGTCAGTGGTCAAATGAATGTCAAATGGGGGAGAAGGGGTCAGTGGTCAAAGAGGTGTGGAATGGTCAGATGGGCGATGACTGGTTGGTGGTCAAATGGGTGTGAAATGGTCAGTGGTCAAAAAAACGGGGGACAAGGGGTCAGTGGTCAAATGAAGTGGTGAGTGGCCAAATGGCTGACAAGTGGTCAGGGGTCAAACGGTGCCAGGGGCTGTGCTCAGACCACAGCTGTCAAATCCTTGAGGTCAGACGGTCCGTGGTCAAATGAGTATGAACTGGTCAGTGGTCAGACAGGTTCAGGGGCTGTGCTCAGACCGTGACTGTCAAATCCACTGGGGCCAAACAGATGTTGGCCAGACACCTGGCCACACAGGTGTCACAGAGTCCCTGTTTGAACAGGTGACAATCACCTGGTGGTCAGACAGCTCCAGGGGCTGTGAAACCCTCTATGGTCACACCGCTGAAGATGGTCAGTAGCCAAAGAGGTGACACATGGTCAATGCCCTCTTCCAAGGACGCAAGCTGAGCTGGACGAGAGCAGGGCTGGACTTTGAGATGACCTCTGTGGTGGCCAGAGGCAGGTGAGTGCTTGAGCCAGGGGTTTGACATCGTCCTGTGCCACCGGGCTTGGCGACAGCCAGAATAAAATAACCCAATGCAAGTCCCTTTGACAGTTTGCCAGACAGTAACTTTCAAAACGTATTAATCCTTTTGTAGCAAATCACTTCTCTTTGTACTCGCATCTGTCGCTGGCAAGGCAATTTTGCACAGTTAAATGCCTTGCCAGGAATAAAAAAAATTAAAAATAGAGCAGGTTTGTGGGAAACTCGTGCGGACCTGACTCCAAAACAACGCCGTGGCTGAGGTACAGGGTTGGTGTTTGGTGAGATAGATCACCCCAAGCATCCTTGGATGTGTTGTGCAGCTTCTTTTTTATCCCTGAGACCCAAGCCTTTCATGCTGATTGTGTTTTTCTCCTTGATGGAATGTGGATATTGTTTGTTGACACAGATTTCTGATGTGGTGAGTTGTTAGTGTTGGCTTGTAACCACAGGAGTGTTCGTGGATTGACTTCTTGTTTTTCTGACTTGTGCAAAGATTTTTTTTTTTTGAGGGGGGGAAACAACCCCACAAAATGTTTGTTTTCAAAATAAATGTGATTATTGGTAAATTTCCCTCCTTCACCTCCCCGAGTGACCGGGACACGTTGTTGTCGTAGAAATTCAATGTTTGTGGTTTGATTTCACTAAAGGAGGTTGGGATTGTTCAGGCAGCTGCTGCATCGTTCCCAGTGCCACAGAAATTTGCAAGTAGGAAATATAAACTGTGCTGAGGCATCTCGAACACAGGGGGATGTTTTGGTTTTTGACCAGGAAACAGAGTTTGTAACAAACCCTAGAGTGGATTTTCTTATTAGTCTGAAAATTAAGGTGAAACTTGTCTGTTATTCTTAGAAATTGACATGATGGAAGATGAAGGGCTGCAAGGATCAAGACCTGGAAATTCAGTCTCTATTATTTAATCAGCAGCATTTGGTGACAATCCATGGCCTCGAGATGGCTCAGAGTGACTCTGATGTGGGAGTCCTGAGCTTTGTTTGCATTTATTTTCTATGTCTTGTTCCTTTTGTGTTTGTGCCTCTCTGAACCCAAAATATTTGGGAAAATCAGAACAAAATTCTGAAATCAGAAGAAAATTGAGCTGAATTTTGGCTGTCTTAGTGAGTGTTAGTAGTAAATATGGGCTTTGTTTTCATCATCTTATCTGCAAACTGACTTTTCGTAGAATCATGGAATATCCTGAGCTGGGAGGGATTGTCCAGCCCCAGACACCCCAAAATCCCATCGGGGGAGCTCCTGGGGCTGGGACCATCCCTTGGGGCTGTGCCCAGAACCCGCTGGGGGAAAAACCAAAATCCCTCCCAACTCCCTTGGCCCAGCTCCATCCTTGTAATTGTTGCAAACAGGCAATTCCAGCTGCTGCTGCCATAAACCATAACAGAGCTGTGGCTCTCTAATTTCTCCCTTCTGTGCCTGAAAATCTCCTCCAGAGCAGCTCTTGCCTGGAAGGGGAGCTGTAGGGACGTTTTGGGTGTCCTCCCCAATGGCGCCAAGCTGGGATTTGGCTTTGTCCCTTTAGGGCAGTCCCTAAAATCCTGAGTTTTTTCACTGAAATGTGAAAAGCAGTGGTTGTGTTAGAAAAACAAATGCTTTCCTGCAGGATTGGAAACTGACTTTTTGTAGAAACATGGAATATCCTAAGCTGGGAGGGATTATCCAGCCCAGAGATCCCAAAATCCTGTACCTGGGAGCTCCTGGGCAGTGCCCAGAACCCTTTGGGGGAAGAACCAAAATCCCTCCCAACTCCCTTGGCACAGCTCCATCCTTTTAATTGTTACAAACAGGCAATTCCAGCTGCTGTTGCCACAAACCATAACAGAGCTGTGGCTCTCGAATTTCTCCCTTCTGTGCCTGAAAATCTCCTTCAGAGCAGCTCTTGCCTGGAAGTGGAGCTGCAGGGACGTTTTGGGTGTCCCTGTGGTGTCCTCCCCAATGGCACCAAGCTGGGATTTGGTTCGGTCCATAAATCCCTGAATTTTTTCACTGAAATGTGAAAAGCAGTGGTTGTGTTAGGAAAACAAATGTTTTCCTGCAGGATTGGAGGGAGCTGACTCCTTGCAATTCTGCACATGCTGTTGTAATTAAGGCCCAGCCTTTCCTGGATGCTGAAATAATGGAATAAATCCTGCGCTCACAAACCCTGCATGTGCTGAATGCTTTCCAGCTGGGATGGGATGGAGCTGGATCCTGCATGGAGCGTGGAATTCAATGGAATTCAAGCCCTGTGTTCTTTGCTCCTTGGAAGGTGCAGGAGGAGGTGTGGGAGGGTGACAGTCCCTTCTGAGTTTGCTTACAGTTTAATTTATAAATTAAATTATTAATTTGTTAAAAATATATATATATAAAATTATATTAATTAAATTACATTATAAACTATTTAAATTTAAAATTTAATTCAAATAATAAAAATTATACTATATAATGTATATTGTATATATTATATGTATTATATATTTATATATTATATAAATATATCTTTATATTATAAATTAAATAATTTAATTATTAAATTTCAAGTTTAATATAATTTTTAAAATTTGTTGCCCTGCCACTTTCCCCTGTGCCAGTTCTGACCCACACAGGGATGGCCCTGCCTTTTCTCTGCTTTCCTCCTGCCTCCATCTGTACCATAATGCTGATTTTAAGGTGCAGGATGTCTGACGAAGTGCTTTTGTAGCTTCTGTTTTTATTCTGGTTGCTGAAAAACCAAGCAGGGATGTTCTGTAACAGCCTCACTGCTGTGACAGCATCCACCAGCAGTGAAATTTAGGAGAGGTGATGTTTGAGGAATGTTTTTCTAGACTAGGGGCTGTGTCATCAGCTGATTTAATTAATTCCAGCCGCTGATTCTTTCCTCAGGGCAAAGCTCAGAGGTCATTTCCCATCAGTGGCACTGCTGATTCTCAGGTTACAGCCCCACAGAATTCTGTTAATTCTTTGATGATTAAAAAATGACAGCTAATGAACACATCTGAAAATACAGCTGCAGCTTGTGATGCAGCTTGGGCTCTGGTGGTGGACCAGTGACAGCTGTGTGGGATCCAAATGATTCATCAGGAATCTCTGACTGATCCTGCAACAGGAATTCCTTTCTGCTTTGAAATATTTGATATTTCCAGAGCTTTGCTTGTAAAACAAAATCAGCAGGAGCACAAAAGGATCAATGTGGAGGATCCAAGCAATTAAAGATGGTAAATTTTCTGTAAATTTATTTAATTAAACATATTAATTTTATATTTAGTTTTCTGTAAGTTGATTTATTTAATTAAACAGATTTCATTTTCTGTACCTTTATTTATTTAATTAAACATATTTCATTTTCTGTAAATGTATTTATTTAATTTTCTGGTTTGAGGTTTTGCTGTTCCAGTGTGGACAGCAGAGTTTCAGTGAAGAACTGAACCCTCCTAAAGACCTTTTCTGTCCAGAATTGGATAAAAATTCCTGTTTGTTGTGGTTCCTGTGAGTGGGGCAGGAGGAAGAGCAGAGTTGTGTCTGTTCTGGCACCCTTTGGGTGAGGTTCAAATCCTCATTCTTTCCATTGTGTGCACTAATGCTCTTCTGATTATTCCTCTGCAGGGACTCCTCCAAGGAGTGGCTTTTTCAGCATTCCTTTGGTATCAGCCCAAGAGCTCCCTTTCAATCTGCACTTAGAGCTGGAGCTAAAAATTGGTTTTTTGGTTGAAAACCAGTGAGAAAATGAGATTTAAAGCAGTAGGAATCCAGTTTGGGAGCTGATGGGGTAATTTTTAATAGGAAAGAGACATTTTGTGCCTTTTTTTCTGGAGGCAGTGCAGCACCCCTGCACTCACGCTTGCCCTAACGTGAGTCAGGAGTTGGTTTCTAACTCTTAAAAGGATTTTCTGAGTTTTTCCAACCCCTGAGAGGAGGTAAAACCAGGAATCCTGACTGCCAGATCTCTTGCTGTGCTGTAATTTCATCATTAGGTCAAAGGAGTGGCTTTTTCAGCATTCCTCTGGTATCAGCCCAAGAGCTCCCTTTCAATCTGCACTTGGAGCTGCAGCTAAAAATTGGCTTTTTGGTTGAAAACTGGTGAGAAAATGAGATTTAAAGCAGTAGGAATCCAGTTTGGGATTGGGAGCTAAATGGGGTAGTTTTGAATAGGAGAGGGACATGAGAAGCATTTTTTGCCTTTTTTCTGTTTTTACCTTTGCCCCAAGGGTGAGTTAGGAGTTGGTTTCTAACTCCTAAGAGGATTTTCTGATTTTTTTCCCCGCTTTCTTTCAGATTAATTCCTGGAAAATTTAAGGCCAAAGTTCTATTGGATTGTGGATTTAAAGCTACAAATAACAGGTTTATAAACATTTTTGAGAATGTGAGGTGACAGAACTCTGGAGGGACAGAGGGGAGTTTTAGAGGGGATTTTTGGGATGAGATTTTTTCCCTGGGATGGATTTCCCAGAGAATCTGTGGCTGCCCCATCCCTGGAAATGTCCAAGGCTAGGTTGGAACACCCTGGGTTGAATTTTCAAATCCCTCCCAAGTCAAACCCTTCTGGAATTCCATCAAATTCTCATTTAGAAGTTAAATGCAGTTGGGCTGGTGCAGCTTTGGAATGAAATTTTGCATTTTGCTGTCCCTTTGCATATGGAAAAAGGTTCATTTCTCTCCCTGTGATGCACAAAATCCCAGCCCCTTTTATCTGAGCTGTTTCTCTCAGATTGCTGAGATGATTTTTCAGAAGTGGGAGGTGGGAAAACAAACAGGCAGAGCTGGGCAGGTGATGAATTCCATGGGGCCCCTCCCAGAAGAAGCTCCCTGGGGATTTTTCCAGCTCCTGGATGATGTTTCCATGAGGAATTTTTGGAGGAGCACCATTTCTTGCTGCCTTCTTGGCAGTTTTAAAAAGTTTCAGCTGAGTGATTTGTGGTTTTAGAGCTCTGTAATTTTTATTTCCCTTAAATGACTCAAAGAGCTGTTGGCAAGTGTGGTTTTTTGGATGAGGGACAAAGAGTTAGTGGGAAAAGCTTCTGATCTACCTGGAATACAGAATTTTTGTGTCCTTCTGGATCCTCTAAATTGGACAAATGATAAAGAACTCAAAAATCTGTGTCAGGTACCCTGTGAGTCCATGAGATTTGTGTTCTCAGTTCTTCAGGAGCACAATAATAAATGAAATCATCTCTGCCTTTCCCTTGCCACTCCTGAAATGAGGGAGGTTGGCTGGCCGTGGTTCTGTGGACACCAAAATCCTGCAATCTGTGCTAGAAATGCAATTTTTCTAAGTGAAATAGTAGGAAAAAAAAGTGTTGTCGTTCAGCTTGGAATAGCAAATCCATGCCTAAAAGTGAAGGTGGGGCTGGGGAATTGCATTTATTACCAAAATCTTGTTTAATTTCTCTGCTGGAAAACCTTTCCCATGGTGAAAACACAGATTTTTCACTCAGTGTGGTGCAAATCTTTAAAGAGACACCACAATCCCATTCAAAAACTGCCTGTTTCTTCATTTATTGGATTTGATTTATGGGACTTTGTGACAAGCTGGGAATCTCTCTTTTAATACCCACACCAACTTGTAGGTCCAGTTATACTTTGAATTTGCAGTGTGGGTGGAATTTATTACCTTGTATGAAGACAAGAGGTTTTTCTTTTTTGGTTTTTGGATTTTTTATTTTTATTTTTGGACCCAGTTTTTCATGGTGTGAGGAGTGAAGTGCCCTGGGATGGTTTTTTGGAGCTCTCAGGACCTGCGGAGCTTTGGATTCCCACCCTGCTCATCCCTGAGAGCTTTTTTATTTAATTTTCAGTGTTCTGCCCTGAGTTTGGAGCATAATTGCACCCTGGGGAAAGCCAAACCCCAGGCAGCTGTTGGAAATGGGCATTAAAGCTTTTACAGTTTTATTTTTTACCCCTAGGCTGTTCTCAAGAACTGCTTAATTTTATGGGGGCTTGTTAATATTTATTGTTTATTGGGAATGTGTGTTCGGGTCAGGATTTTTGTGACCTGTCCCTTTGTACTGAGATTTTTCTTGTTTTCCTGGCAGAGATGTGTGTGTCTCTTGGGAATAAATTCATTAACACCTGGGAGATTGAAATCCAGGCACATAAATAATTTAGTAAATAATACAGGGAGGAAAGAGGGAACTAAGAGAAAAGCCTGGAGATTTTCAGTGGGGCTAAAATGCTTTGCTTGTTTTATTCCAAACCTTTTCTGAAGAAATTGAGGAAAACAAATCTTAATGTTTCAGGATTCTAAAAATCACCCATTTCCTTGGCTTGTCTGCAAAAATAATATTTTTCCTAGTTTAGCTGGTCATGGAGCGAGATATAACACCATGCACAGTTGTGTCTAGCAGTGCTACAATCGAACCAGACTCTGTAGATCTTAATTTAAATGCCACAAAAATCTGTGTTTTAGTGGGATTTTCACACTTTGTGCACTGCACAGCTATTGAAATATTGTTCCTTAAGGAGCAGAAAAGCAAATTAGATTCCCTGCATGCCACTGCTCTTGGACAGCTAGTCATAAATAGTTTATATTTTATAGAAATATCGTAATATTTATTAAGTAAATTTACATAAGTAAATTAAGTATAAAATATAAACTATTTAAAGTATTTATTTATGTTTTTAAATATAAAGTATTTTGAATATAAAATATTTTAGGTATTTAATTATACCTAAAATATAAAATATTTGAAGTATAAAATAGGAAATGTTTTAATATAAAAAGTATAAAATAGAAAATATTGTTATAAAATATTTAATTTTAAATAGTTTATAAAAATATTTTATACTTAATTTGGAGGGAATGGGGCAGGATTTCTGGCTTGGGGCTGAAAGGGGAGGATGAGGTAGGGCTTGGCTGGCAGCCCAAGCAGCAGTTGGTTCAAAACACGTGGATTTTTTTGGAAGGAGTCCCTGTGGCACTGCTGAGGGCTGCCAGGACCTTGCAGTGTGATGCAGAGGGCAAAATGGGATTGCTGCACATGGAAATTCCCTTTGCAGAGTCACACAAGGAAGAAAAACCCATTTTATTCATGTGCTTATCCCTGTAAATTCAGCGCATTATTTTCATTCCTTTTTCTGCATTGGTTAGGTGGCTGAAGGCTCTCTGTACTTCCCTCCCTCCCAACTTTCTTTTTGGATTTGTGTTCCTAAACCCCTCACCAAGTAAGGAGGTTTTCTGCTGAAAATCCCATTTTATTCCAGTGTTTATCCCTGTAAATTCAGCACATGACTTTTTTTTCAGAGGAAAGGAGAATTTTCTCCTGCATTGGGAGGGAGGCTAAAGGTTCTCTGTGCTTCCCTTCCTCTTTTTGGGATTCTTTTTGGATTTGTGTTCCTGAGCAGAATTCCTGGCTCCCCTCACCAAGTAAGGAGGCTTTCTGCTGCTCCAGATTCTGTCTTTAAACTTTAAAAATTCCAAGGACCTTTTCAGCTGGGCTGTTCTGCACTTTTCCAGCAGCACAATGTCCCAGCTCGAGGTGACACAGCACTGTGCTGCAGGGCAGAGCCTCAATAAATTGAATGATCCTTGAATAACCATAAAAAGTAAAGTTTTATTTTTTAAATCAGCGCAAATTTGGGGCTGATCCTCTGCTAAAAGAACACAATAATTCTTGTATCATTCATATGCTTAAACTTAGCTTAATTTGAGCTTTGGTGCAGGACCAAGTTGCCAAAACCTCTACAGCATCCCTGGAAGGTGATGAATAAATTATTCCTGGCATGTCAATAAGATTTGGAATTATCCCTGGCATGCCAAAAATATTTGGAATTATCCCTGGCATGCCAAATATCCCTGCAGGAATAAAGGTGGGGTGGAAAAACCAGGGAAGAGTCAATCCTGTGGGCATGAGTGTGGTGCTGGAGATCAGATGTGGCAGAGGATAACTGGGCTATAAATTCATGAATTAAACACATGAATTTAAATACTGGTAATTGCAGGCAGAACCTCATTTTTCCAAGTGGAATGAGACATCAACCCTGCACTTCCCATGTCTGTGGTGCTGAAAGAAAGGAGAATTTCCTTGTTGGAGGAAAGCAGAATTTCCTTGTAAACCTCATTTTTCCAAATGGAATGAGATATCAACCTTGCGTTTCCTATCTCTGTGGTGCTGGAGGAAAGGGAAATTTCCTTTTTAACCTAATTTTTCCAAGTGGAATGAAAACTCAACCCTGCATTTCCCATCTCTCTTGTGGTGGAGGAAAGGAAAACTTTATTATTAACTTCATTTTTCCAAGTGGAATGGAAAAGCATTAATGAAGCTTTTCCCACCAGTAAAGGACAATTAAGAAGAGCCTTGATGATGATCCCATGATAAAATGGGATTAATCTGGTGCTGAAGGACTTTGGGATGCTCTGGTTTTGTCATGGTGCACATTAACCTGGAATAAATCTGTCTCAGCCCTGCGTTTATGCATATTTCCTATCTCTGTGGTGCTGGAGAAAAGGAAAATTTCCTTTTTAACCTCATTTTTCCAAGTGGAATGAAAACTCAACCCTGCATTTCCCATGTCTTTGGTGGAAAGGAGAATTTTATTATTAACTTCATTTTTGCAAGTGGAGTGAAAAATCAACCTTGCATTTCCCATCTCTGTGGTGCTGGAGGAAAGGAGAATTTTATTATTAAAGTAAAATATTCATTTTTCCAAGTGCAATGAAAAATCACCCAGCTAATTGTGGAGGAATGCAGTCCGTGCCAGGCGTGCACAATGAAATCAGAGTGCAGCATTATCAAACTCATTGTTTAATTACCAATTAACTCAGTGCTGATGAATCAGAGCTATTAGAGGTTTGTCGGGTTCAGGTGCCATCAGGTGCATCCCAGTTTGTGTGCAGTCAGGAATTCTTCTTGGCAGAAAGAAAATGATACATGAGAAAAAAGAAAATTATATATGAGGAAAAGAAAATTATATATGAGGGGAAGGCTGAGCCTCAAAAATCCTTGATTTTCAGGCTGAAATCCTGTCTGGAAAAAAAGAAAAATTTAGGATGCTGAGGTGAGGTGAGAGGTTTGGGAAAGGCACAAATCCCAAATTGTGCAGGGAGAGCCAGAGCATCCACACACAATTCCAGGAAGCCACAGCAAGGAGGGGCTGCTGCCAGCATCGATTGTTTCATTTGCTAATTAGTGCTGAAATCTCCTCAAAGTCAAATAAAGCAGAGGATGTGAGCTGCTGGAGGTGCTCCCTCCTCCCCTGTCCCACATTTCCTCACCTCCTTTTTGGTTTTTTGTGGTGTTTTTGTTTGTTTGTTTTTTGGTTTTTTTTTTTTTGTTTTTTTTTTTTTTGGTGCAGATATTAATGGATGTGGGGGCTTTGCTGGTGTTTGGGTGAAGAGTTAGGTATTTTTCATTATTTGTCTCTGATGTGACCTTAGCTGTGTTATTTTACCTTCATTTCACCTGGTAGATGCATTTGACGGATGAATTAAAGGATATTTTGTGCATGGAGTGCAGCAAAGAGGGAGATGCCACAAGTCTGTGAAGAATATTGAATATTTTATGTGAATATTGAAGAAAAATCTCTGAATTTTTGGTGTGATGTGCTCTCTTTCTCCAAGGGGCAAACCTGGAGGTGAGAGCAGGGCAGGCAGAGCTTTGTTCAGACTTTGTGGCCAGGTGTTTTATTTTCTTCTCCCTCTGTTCTTTTACCTTCCTTCCACCTGGTAGATGCATTTGAGGGATGAATTAAAAGATGCTTTGTGCATGGAGATTTTTCTGTGGTAAAGAGGGAGACATTACAAGTCTATGAAGAATATTGAATATTGCCTGTGAATATTGGAGAAAAATATCTGAATTTTTGGTGTGCTGTGCACTCCTTTTCCAAGGGGCAAACCTGGATGTGGGAGCAGGGCAGGCAGAGCTGCTGTGACCTGGAAATGTCATTTTTGCTCCGACTTTGTGGCCAGGTGTTTGTTTGCTGTGCCCAGCCCCAGTTAAACAGGAGGTTGTGTGTACTGGAGCAAGGCTGCCAACAGGCAGGACGTGACCTGGGAAATATAAACCCCTTTTTCTGACAGGGGATAAACATCTCCTTCTCTGGGCCTTGCTATCAGATGCTCTTTGGTCTTATTTTCAAACACGGAGTCAATTAACAATCAGGTTGAGGGCTCTGGGGATTTATCTCTAGGGTGGACCACATCCAATGCCAACATTTTTCACCTCAGGATGAGGTCTCTGTGAAAAAACACTTTTTTTTCCTTGCCATGCTGTTTTGGGCTGGAATATTCTTGACCTCAGGAAGAGCTTTCTGTGAGAAATCATCTTTTATTTCTTCTTACACTGGTTTGGATTGGAATATTCTTCACCTCAGGAAAAGGTCTCTGGAAGAAATCACCTTTTTTTCTTCTTTTACTGGCTTGAGTTGTAACATATTTCACCCCGGGAAGAGATTTTTGGGAGAAACCACTTTTTTTACTTGCCATGCTGTTTTGGACTGGAATATTTTTCACCTCAGGAAGAAGTCTCTGGGAGAAATCACCTTTTTTTCCTTGTTATGTTGTTTTGGCTTGGAATATTCTTTACCTCAGGAAGAGGTCTTTGAGAAAAATCACTTTTTTTTCCTTGCCATACTGTTTTGGGAAGAGATGAGAATTTTGACTCCATATTTCCAGAAGGCTGATTTATTATTTTATTATCTATATTTATGGTATGTATTATATTTGTTATATATATTATATTAAAAGAAATTATATATGTATAGGGGAGACATTTTGTGTATGGTTTTTATGGGTGCAGAAATTCTGCGTGTAATTTTTGCTGGGTGCAGAAATTCTGTGTGTGATTTTTGCTGGGTGCAGAAATTCTGTGTATTTTTACTGGGAGCAGAAATTCTTTGTATGATTTTTGTTGGGTGCAGAAATTCTGTTTATATTTTTTGCTGGGAGCAGAAATTCTGTGTATGACTTTTCCTGGGTGCAGAAATTCTCACCTGGGATTTCTGGGATGCCTTGAGTGTCATTTCCTGCAGATCCTGCCCTTTCAGACATGCAGATAAAATTCCTGGAGCACCTTTCTCTGCTGATCCAGCACTGGAGCTGTGCTGAGTGTTCCCTGTGGGACACACAAAATTCCAGTCTGTCCATGGAGATCCAGGTGTTGAAATCCTGGGTTTGCAGCTCCAGAATTACAGGTCTGAGAGCTTCTTTGCATTCTCAGAGGTTTTTAAAGCCCTGAATTTCTGCTTTTTTAGTGGAGTTTGCTCCTTGGAGTCTGAGGATAAATGACTAAAAGCAAGAATGGGATCATGTGATCTGATTCCTGCTGCCAAAAGATGAAGGGAGGACAGATGGTTTAGAAATTAAGTGAATATTTTACAATGTTTTTCTTTCCAATAATAGAAAAAAAAAAGTAGGTGAAATTGCCTAACATTGCCCTGCCAGCTATTAACAATGCAAATAAATGTGGAGAAAAAAAAAAAAAAAGGTGTTTATTCCTTAAAATGTGTGGGAATGCAGGCATTAGTGGTGGACTTATTTATTTCTATTAAAAAAAAAAATCAATTTGCTCTTTTCTTCCTTCTAACCCTCCTCCACCCCGAACACACCACTATTTTACCCCAGTGAGTAGCTTTGTGGTTATTGTGGTTTTTCTTCACCCAGCAACAAGACAAAAACATAAATGAAGGAAAATGTGCTGGTGGATCCACAGATTTTGATGAGACTTCAGGCTTCAGATTGTCAAAAGCAAATCTGGCCCTGTTCTGCAGTGAATTTGAGGCCAAGAATCTGGTTTTGCAGAGATCACAAATGTGTGATCTCTGACACAGCACAGGGGGATTTTAGTCCCCATCAGACATTCCAAGGCTCTGGGGAGACTCCAAAGTGGGAAATTGTTGAAATTATTTTAGTGCCTCCCAGTTTGGGGTGGTTGTCTGGAAAGTTGTTGTTCTACCCTGTATTTTGATTTATTTCCTCTATTCTCACAGTCTCTCATTCTTTAAACACAGAGCACCTGCTGGCGCCAACATTTTATTGAATAAAATGCATTTTTCCTCAACAATTGGAGAAAACCGCTGTCCGTTCTGATCTGATGTAATTTCAAATTCCTGATTTTCTTCCTTTTGTTGTTTTATTTTGTTTTCCAGGGTGGTGAAGGAAGAGATCTCAGATGACAATGCAAAGCTGCCCTGCTTCAATGGAAGAGTGGTGTCTTGGGTATGTTGGATTTTGTCTGTGGAAATCTGTGTTTGATACTGGAAGCTGATTTTTAGATCTTGTTTTTGCTGGGATGAAGGGACACAAGGAAATAATAGTAAAGTAGGTTTATAGGAGTTTTTTACAGCTGAGCAATTGGAACAAAAGTGGAATTATCAGGTGGAATCAGCAGCTCTTTCATTTCTGTGCTGATTTTACAAGTTGAAGATCTTGCAACTTACACTTCTACAACTTTTTTATATTTTAACCATTTTGATATTTTAACCATTTTGATATTTTAACTGTTATTTTTATATTTATCTATTATTTTTATATTTTAACTATTATTTTAATACTTTAGCTGTTATTTTTATATTTTAACTGAACTATTATTTTTATATTTTAACTATTATTATTATGGCTTAACTATTATTTTAATGGTTTAACTATTTTAAAAATTTTAACAATTTTTTAATATTTTAACTATTTTTAAATTAACTATTTTTTAATATTTTAACTATTTTTGTATTTTAACCATTTATTTTTGTATTTTAACTCTTTATTTGAATATTTTAACTGTTTTATACCTTAAAATATTTGAGCAGCCCAGACATTGAGGTTGTACAGAATGAAGACATTTGCTGCCTGCTGAGCAGCTTGACCTTTCCCAGCCTGGCTTCTTGCAGGCAGGATTACATGGAAATAACACGAAAAATCAAATGCAGAATCGATTGCCTGCTGTTTCCTGCATGCAAGGAGAAGTGCAGTGTGTTTTTTCAGACTGGCTTTGACTGGGAGTTTCTTCTTGAGCAAAGATTCCTTGTGGATCAGCCCTGCTGGGAAATGCTGGATCACACTGCTCCAGCCACTTCTTCCTGCTCTATTGATTAATTTTTATTTTAGGGCACTCAGATTCTGGCAGCTGGGTAGTCCCAACAGGTTTTTAGTGTTAGGCAAGCAAAACACGTGGCTTTGTAAAGCTGAGTTTAAAATCAGTCCTCCCACTCACACCCAAATATGTGTTAAGCACTCAGTAGAGTGAGGTCTTAAAAATTGGGATTTTCAGTCTGTGCTGTCCAAAAGTAGCTGGGAATTGTGTTCAGAAGGAAAAGTTACTTTTCCCCTTTTTTTTAAGACCTCCCTACCTGTTTTTTTACCTTTTTGCTCCAACCTTTAGCCCAAGCAACAATAAGTGACTGATAACCAAGGGGACTTTTCCGAGAGCTCAGCCATGCGTTTCCTCCCAGCAGCATCAGAATGCCTTGGCTGGGGCATGGAGGAGTGCTTGAAGGCAGAATTATTTTGATTTAAAGCTGCATTTCTGATCCAATTCCAATCTAAAGCTGGGCAGTGCTCAGAGAAAGGAACGAGTACCACTTTCCTCCAGGAAAAAGGGAAGATTCCCTGGATGAGGGAAAATTGGTTGTCAAACGAATAAAACCATTGGCATTAGAGAATCAAACTGATGTTTAAACAAACAGAAAATGTTTGAGAGCTGAGGATCCATCTGCAGGCAGCACCAATTTATTAATTTCACAACTTTCTTCAATTCTTAATGAGGTTGTGCCCTGGGAACTGATTTGGGATGGGGATCAGTGCTCCAGGATGCCCCTGAGCTCTGCTGCTGCTGCTTTTGTCTCCAATGCAAGGATCACAGAACGTGGGGCTCTGCCAGGGTGGCAAGGGATGGGACAAAAAGGGATTTCATGTGTGATTAACGAGCAGAAAAGAGAGTCCCAAAAGCTGCAGATGAAGCAGAGCAGGAAATGGAGCTGGGATTTGTGCTGCCATGGCCTGGGAGCAGCACTGGTGCCTTGTGTCCCTTGCTGGTCACCAGAATCCCTTGTGAAAGCTGCCCTGGAACAGGGGCTGGACAGACTTAAAGAATAAAATAGGGATTTTTATAATAATAATGATAATAAAATATCTAAAATATATAAATGTCTATAATATATATATTTATATTTTATAAATTATAACTGTATAAAATATATAATATAGTTATATATAAATATAGATTTTTTAAATATATTGCATATATTATATTTATGTATATATATATATATAAATATATATATATGTAATACTATTATTTTCCTTAATTGAGCATTTTTTGTGTGCTACACTGAATTTTTTCATGCTGCTCAGGATGAGTTATAAACCCATCCATATGTCAGGATGAATTACAAGCCCACCCAGTCCTGCAGAGGCAGCAAGATTGGAGAAAGTTGGGTTGGATTTATTCCTTCAAAACTTGTTTTTTTTCCTGCCTTCCCACCCATAAGCTACTCCCAAATTTCTCCTGGTTTAGTGCATTTTAGGAGCTCCTTTTGCAGATGATGTTGACAAGGGTTTCTGTTTAGCAATCAGCTCAAACATCTGGGTCTGACCTGCCTGATGAATTGCAAATTGCTTTTTCCACACTAACACCCATAAAATTGCAGGGCTTATCTGCCTCTATTTGCTGCTAATTACTGCAGGAGTTTTATGTAAATCTCACTGGAAGTTAATTGTTCCCTTTTGAAATCTTTAATATCCCATTCACTGGGACTTAACAGATAATTGCACACAAATCTTCCAGGGATAGCAAAGTTGGGTCTTTACCTTTTAGAAACATATATAAATATAATTTCTATATATATTATTTATGTTTTTATATATGATGTACAAATATATAGAAAATAATACAATATATAATATAGAAAATATAAAATATTACATAAAGAAATAAAAAGAAATATTATTTATATAATTTTATATATAAATATCATTATATATTAAACATATAACCTATAAATATATAGAGGTATAATATTATACATGATATATATTATATATCATATATAAAAATATATATAAAACATATAAACTTTCAATATATTCTTTTATATATTTTAATATATATCATTATATAGAAAATACAATAATACAAATAATATAGAATATATTACATTAATTATAATTATATATAAATAAAATTAGTATATATTTATATGTATATATAATTATAGATAAAATTTTATATGTATATAATTTTTAAATATTATATATGGATATATAATTATATATGCACACACACTTTTTTTTTTGTGTGTTTCAGCCAGGGTTATTTACTAATCTGTTGTTTTTTGGTTTTGTTTTTTTTTAATGGGTCTGAGCTTTCTTTGTCCCCAGTGCTATGAAATGTGCGTCAGCTGCTGGGAGACAGTTGGGATTCTTGCACAAACCCATCTGTAAGGATTTTGTGGTCCTGGAAATCACTGCAGCATGTTTCACAGCCCCAGCACACGTGTAAAAATGTAAAAAACCCCTCAATGTACACAGCCCCAGCACTTGTGTAAAAATGGGAAAAATCAGATTGCTGTGCTCCTGGAAGTGACTGCAGTGAGTTTCACAGCCCCAGCGCTAAATGTAGAAATGGGAAAATTCAGTGTACCCAGCACAGCTGATCCTCTTCTTCCTCCCACCTCTCCCTCCTGACTGAGCCCGTGGCTACTTTGAAGTTTCCACCAGGACTGACGTGGGGAAATGTGAGATTTTCATCTTTTTTAATCCCATTTGAATCCTTCTGTTTGTCAGAGGTGGGAACTTTGATCTGGGTGTCATCTGCAGGACTGATTTCCATAGGGGAAAATATTCCAGGGAGGATCTGCAGGTCTGGATTAGTGGTGAATTAAAATCCCTGCTGCTAATTAGCTATTTCAACTTCCTCCCCAGCCCTCTTATGTCCTGCTTGTTTTCCTCCTCCACAGCTCAGATCTCCTTCCTTTGATTTCAGCCTGGGTTTGTTTTTTCCATTTTTGTTTTTTCTTGTGTGGTTTTGGGGTTTTTTTTGCTGGTTTTGTTGTTGTTGTGGTGGTGTTTTTTAAGCATGAAATAATTTGGGGCAGAGCTGCTCTTTCCTAGATTCGTTTGCAAGGAATTCTTTTAAATCCTTTAAAAATCCTTTTTTTTCCTTTTAAACTGGGTGATCTTTAGTTTTTTGACAATACAGAGGCTATCATTAATTGTGTGTCAGAATTCTTATTTACAGTAAATGCATTTACACAAACACATCTTCTGCCAGAAATAGCTGATATTTGTCCTGTTTTTCTAACATACAACACAAAATGTAATTTTTCTCTGAGAATGATTTGTTTGGAGTTTTCTGGGACTTCTTAGCTGAATGAAATTATTAATGCCATTTTTGCTTTTTGCCTTTTTATTTTTGGGCCTTAACTGGGCAATTTGAAAAAAAAAAAAAGTGGAAGAAAATATTTTTTTACAATAAATTGTTTTTCTGTTCTCTTGGGGAAAAGTGGAATGGTGGAAGCTGGGAGTGTGGCAGGAATTGGTTTGTGACTGCTGCCAGCTCTGTTATCCCTGTTTTTTTGGAAGGATTTGCAACATCTGGGAACAATTCCTTGCCTGGCTGCTGAGAATGTGCAGTTCCCCATTGGCTGGCAGTGATGTCACTGCTTTCTGGGAGGTTTTCCCTGCTTTTTCCTCCCCATTATCTGGGTGCCAGCGGATAATTCTTGTCCTGTTTGTACATCAGCTTTTTCTAGCCTCTATTTGCAGTTATAATGAACTCCGTGGTGGGGCAGAACCATTTGACAAGGGCAGCACAGGAGCTTCAGGGCAGGGAAATGAAAAAATAAAAATGCTCAGTGCTGAAGCAGGGAATAAAAATCCCCTGGAGCAGAATCTTGGATGAAATGAGCTGATTTCAGGGCCAGTCTCTTCGCAGTTTATATAAACCCTCACTCATCCCAAGCCTCATCTCAGCATGGACAATTTCTCCTTGCTCAAATAAAATCCTTTTGCTGATGAGGTTTTAGCAGAGCTGGGGAGTCCTGGTGCCTTTGAGGGAATTCCTGGTGGAGCACAGGAATTTTTTTGCAATTCCAGTTCTGCAATTGCTCCTTTGGGAGCAGCCTTGTGTGGATAATGGGGCACAGCTCGGAAGCTTTGACTTAGGATTTGAGCTGCCTCTGACTTGATGGGAAATAATTATTTCCAGCTCAGAGATGAATGTGGCTGTTGGGAAGTTGCTGTCAAAAATATAAATGGCTCTTTTGGCTATTTCTTTAGTCACTGGGATGCCTTGGGAAGGCTGAGCTAGAGCAGAGTTAAAGAATAAAGCAGGGATTTATGACAAGTTTCTCCTCAATGGATCCACCTTGGGCAGCACAAGAGCCCAGCCAGGGCTGCACCAAGATGAACCAAAATGGTCCCAAAATGAACCCAGAATGAACCAAAATGGTCCCAAAAAATGGATGATCAGTCACAAAAAATGTTTTAGTCCACTGGCATCTTGGAGTGAATTGTCCAATTCCAGCTTTAGCCCATGCAGTCCCATCCTTGTTTTTCTCTCTCCAGCCCACGCTGTTTGTGCTCTGGGCTGAGATTTGGATCATTTGTCCTTGGTGCCCAGCTGGAGCAGGAATTGTTTTGTCTCCCTGCTCTGTGCACAGAGCTCACCATCCCACAGTATGAAGCCCAGACCCACCCACTAAAGCAGCACAGAATGTGAAAAATAGAAAAGCCAAAACCTGAGGCATCACCTGGGATCAATCCCTCACGAGGCTCTCCCTGAGCCCAGAGATACACCAAGAGCTGCTGCTGTTCCTCAGTGGGAGTTTCAATATTGTACTTTTGCTGCTGATAAATTAATCAATATTTCGCCAGATGAGATTTGAGATAAGGGATTTAGGATAATTCCCAAGTACACCACAGAAGAATTCCTGGTGCTTGCAGGAATTCTGTGCCTATCCAGACTGATGTTTTCACGTGGAACCTGAATTTAAGCTGAATTTAACCTGTTTTTCTGCAGGTTTGGCAGGAATCCCTGCACTTCCCCTCAGATCCTGGAAATTTGGCTGTACACTTCGAGAAGCTGGTGGGATTTTGAGGATGTAATTTTGTGTAATTCTGTTTTTTTTTTTTTTTTCTGTTGGCAGCTGGTCCTGGCTGAGAGCTCCCACTCTGACACAGGCTCCCAATGCACCGAGAGCCACGTGGAGCTGCCCCCAGCCCTGGAGAGGACAGGAGGCATCGGAGACTCCCGGCCCCCCTCCTTCCAGTAAGCCCCAATTTATTCATCAGATTCTCCTTTAGCAAATTGATTTATCAAATTCTCATTCCCATCTATTTCTCACCCTCATTTCCCTTCCTGCTCCAAGCCAGCTGTTTGTTTCTGTGGTTATAAAAATCAAATATCGAGGAATAAAAAGGGGCCTGAAAAACCCCTTTCATTCTTAGAGTGAAATATTTATCTAAAATATTTATCCAATATGAGATATTTGTCCAAAATATCTCATTTTCCTGGCCCACATCATTCCAGTAAACCGAAATTCTCATTGATTTATTATTGATTTATTCCATCTATTTCTCACCCTCATTTCCCTTCCTGCTGCAAGGCAACTGTTTGATTTTTATAAAAATTAAATATTGAGGAATTTAAAGGGGGATGGGACTGAAAAAACCCTGTCATTGATAGAGTGAATATTTATCCAAAATATTTCATTTTTCCAGCCCCCATCATTCCAGTAATTTACATTTGTTTGTGAAATTCTTATTCCTATCTCTCGCCCTCATTTCCCTTCCTGCTGCAAGCTAGCTGTTTGTTGTTGTGGTAATAAAAATTAAATATTGAGGAATTAAAAGGGGGATGGGACTGAAAGCCCCCTGTCATTGTTACAGTGAATATTTATTTCATATGAAATATTTATCCAAAATATCTCATTTTCTCAGCCCCCATCATTCCAGTAATTCCCATTGATTTATCAAATTATCTTTCCCATCTATTTCTCACCCTCATTTCCCTTCCTGCTGCAATCCAGCTGTTTGTTGTTGTGATCATAAAACTCAAATATTGACGAGTTAAAAGGGAGATGGGACTGAAAACCCTCTGTCATTGTGGAGAGTGAAATATTTATCCAAAATATCTCATTTTCCAGCCTGTTGTGGATGAGTTAAGTAGGGAGGGAGCCCAAAATGCTTTTTGCAGTGATTAGTGTGTTCTGTGTGATTAGGGAGGCTGCAGAGGCAGCTGAAGGCTGCTGGCAGCAGGGAGAATTTCCACCAGGAATAATAATTACAATTCCATGGCCATCCAGAGGCTGCCAGCCTCAGCTGTGGCTGGGAATATCTGCTTTGATATTCTTATTTCCTCTTCCTGATCCTTAGATATCTTCATTTTCCAGGGAATTTCCACCAGGAAAAAATTCCTCTTTCCACCAGGGGGATTTAAAGCAGAGCCTTGTGCTCTTAGGCTGTGTTTGGAGAAGGAAATATGGCCTGGATTTGCCTTTTTTTCAATTTTTTTTTTTTTGGGGGGGATGGATGTTGCCTGGAAGAGCTGTCAATGTTATGAGTCTTTTTAAAATAAACCTTTTAGCGGACAAGAAATGCTGGGAAATCCTGGCAGTGCCTTGATAGGGCTGTGCTGCCCTCCTGTGTTCTGATCTGGCCAGAAAATAAAACCAGGCTTTTGTCTTTCCTGGCCTAAACCTGCCTGGCACAGCTGCAAGCACCAGCTTTGTTTAAAAAGATAATTAGCTGATAATTAGGCACGAGGTTTGTGGGTCTAATGCCCTACTGGTCCTCCTGCTTTGTTTTTTTGGTTTTTTCCCCTTCAATTTTTGCTTCACCATTGAATGAAATCAATATATATAGAAATAATTAATTAGATAGAACATTTATATATTATAAAATATATATTATATATTACATGTTATGTATTATACAATGTAATATATAATATATTACATATAATGTAATGTATAATATTTATATTATATAAAATAATTTAATAATTATTAAAGAATTTAATTTAATAATTAATTTATTTACTAAATTATTTGGCTCAGCACTGGGGGAAAAGGCAGCTTTTTTTTTTTATTTTTGCACCCTTTTTAATGGTGTAAATCCCATTTTAGAGGCTGGTTTGAGTGAGGATCCTGAGCAGGAGTCAGCAGATGGAGCTGCTGGGATGGACAAGAGTGACCTGAGCCACATGCATGTCACCTCTTCCCTTTGCCAGCTGTGCTGCACTCAACAAGAAATGTTAAAAAATCTGTGTGGCAGCACTGAAATCCCCCTGGCATTTTGGTAGGGAGTAAAATATGTTCCCTTGGTAGGGATTAAAATGTGCCCCCAGATGTTTTCCTGAAGGACAGCCTTGATGTCCTCATGGCTGTGGTGGGCACGTCACCCATCACATCTGTGCTCAGGGAGGGGGGTGGGCAGGAGTTCTGAAATGGGGAAATAGCTTCACCCTCAGGTGCTTTGGGGTTCTCTTTTCACCCCTCAGGTGGTTTTGTTTTTTTTATTTTTCACCTCTCAGGTGGTTTTGGGTTGTCTTTTCACTCTCAGGTGTTTTTTGGGTTCTCTTTTCCCCCTTGAGGTGTTTTTAGGTTCTCTTTCCCCCCTGAGGTGTTTTTGGGGTGTCCCATCAGCCTGGGCCAGCGTGCAGCGCTCACCCTCAGCAGTTCTGTCCCCTCTGCCCCAAGCTGCTCCTGGCTGGAGCTGCCTGGGTGGGAAGGGGACCAGCAGAATAACGCAGTGATTGTCCCCCTGTGCTCTGTGCCAGCCCCAACGCTGCCAGCAGCAGGGATGGCCTGGACAACGAGACAGGAACCGAGTCCGTGCTCAGCCATCGGCGTGAGCGGCACCGGCGCAGGAACCGCGAGAGCCACGAGGATGGTGAGTGCCTCCTCATCCTCCCCTCCCTCATCTTCCTCACGGCTCCCAGAGCAGCAGCTCCTCTGTGGGGTTTGTGAGGGTCCCCAGGATGAGGTGAGAGAAGAGAATCTGACTCTGTGTTCTCAGAAGGCTGATTTATTATGATATGATATGATATGATATGATATGATGTTAAATAACATATGATATGATATAGTCTATTCTCTATTCTATATTCTATTCTATTCTCTTATATACTCTTTTATTTTATATTATATAATATTTTATTTTATATTACATATTCTCTTATATTAATGATGTTACGTTATATGATATTATGCTATACTATATTATACTATACTAAAACTATACTAAAGAATACAGAAAGGATACAGACAGAAGGTTTAGCAAGAATGAATAATAAAAACTCATTGCTGACTCCTCAAATTCTGACACAGGTGATGGTGATTGGTCATTAATTAAAAACAATTCAATGAAACCAATAAAACATGCACCTGTTGGTAAAGGATCTCCAGCCACATCCCAAAGCAGCAAACACAGGAGAAGCAATCAGATAATTATTATTTACTTTTTTTCTCTGAGGCTTCTCAGCTTCCCAGGAGAAGAAATCCCGGTGAAGGGATTTTTCAGAAAATATCACAGTGACACTCCTCCTCCTCCTCCCCAAAGACTCCTGGCTGCATTCCTGCCAGCTTTCAGGGAGTCTTCATTATTATTTTAATGCAATAATTTGATAATTGCTCTGAAACTCTTTGAAGCTCATCGTTTTTGCCAGAAACACTCCACAGTGAAGTGGCAGAGAGATTGTTTTTGACAATGTGCAGAACTTTGTGTAGCATGAGAAGATGAATGGCTTGGCTGTTGATTTCTCAAGGTTTGGATCAGCTGTGGTGTTTTCTGCTGGTGTAACAGAGGCTCTGAAGATCTTTTTTTATACCTAAATGCACCCAAAGTGCACGTATAAAATGCAGAACTCCATCTCTTGCCTCTGGTCTGTACATCAAAGGAAGCTTGGGTTTTTCATTCATTGCCAGACAAGAATTTCCAGGCTTAATTAAGAATTAATAGGTGCCACCCATTGTGTTTAAAATGGTGCAGAATTTGGAATACTTGGGCCCAAGAAATGCCATCACAGCCTTTATTCACAGCTCCACCCACCAAAGCATTTGCCTCCAGTTAGAAATCAGATTTCTACTGAGGGATTCTGTTCGTTTAACCCTTCCAGAGGGTCACTGATGAGGAGTGAATGGAAATCCCTCAGTGGGAGGAGCAGAGCTGTCTGTGCATGATCCTGACTGCATATTCCTTTGGAAACTGACAGAAAGAGGCAGAATCCTCTCACAGTGTTGATTAAAAACTTGTTACAGGAAGAATGTGAAAAGGGGAGTTGTTTTAAGCATGAAATCAGTGCCAGGGCATGTTTTGCTCTGGATATTTTTGGCATAAGAGCTGGTGTTGGTGGATGGAATTGTGTGAGCATTGTAGTGGTCAGAAACCCATTCATGCATTTCCCTTGAGAATGAAATGGGATTAGTTTCCCTCCTTTTACCAAAGCCCACGCAAGAACCTTACTACAGTCACAAACATTACTTTTCTCTGAATTTAGGCCTTCTGCCTGCAGCAGGTGAGTTCTGTTAGTGTGCATAGAGCAAGGAGAGCTGCTTTAAGACATTATTCAATGTCCATGGTGTTTCTGTTGTCATAACAGTATTAAATTTAGCAACAACAACATCCAGTACAATAACAACACCAGGAGTGTGTTGTTTTCAGTGGAAAGCAAATCTAAAATGCACAGTTCAGCTCTGTGTCCTGGATTGCACTGAAAGAAGTGAAATACCCAAAACCTGGGAAGGATTTTAAGCCCTTTTCATAAGAATGATCACGGGGTCACTCTTTTCTTGCACCTGCAAGTCTTGTGTGGATGTAAAATGGGGCAACAGCCTTTGGAGAAGGGGGACAAGGATGGGGAAAGGGCTGTGACACCTGGATCCAGCTGCTGTGTGCTGGGAAAATCCTCCCTGAAATGCAGCGAGAGTGTTTGATGTGCTCCTGCAGGGACTCGTTTGAAATGCCCAAATGACAGCCCTGATGCTTGGCAGAGGGATCTCCTGCAGCTCTGTGTTACTCACAGCTTTGTGCCAGAGGATTTATTCCAGAGGCACAGGAACAGCTCACCCCAGCTGGACAATTTGGAAGTGTTTGGTACAAAGAATCACCCACCCTGGCAAAGAGGATTTTCCTGGGTTCCCTCAAGGGAAGGCAGTTCTTGTTCCACAAGAAAGCAGGAGCAGGGTGTTGCAGCCTTCATTTCAAACAGGTGAAGTGAGAAAAGGTGTGAAGGTGCCATTTGGGAACAGAAACACTAAGCTGGAACCTGAACAGGTCAAACAGGCTGAGCTCAGAGCACTGGAATTGAGAGGTTCCACAGAATGAAGGTTGGGAAAACCCCAACCCTAAACAAAGATTTTTTTGTGCTTCTCTGCATTTTAATTTACAAAAATTGCTTCCTAATTTTACTGGAAAACATTGCCAGCTTTGAAGTGCAGCAAGATCCTTGCAGAGGTTTGGTTTGGAGTTGGGGTGATGAGAATTCCCCAGATTCTCCATGGATAATGAGCAGTGTGGTACCACAGGTGGGTTGTTCAGCACAGCTGCCTGAATATTTCCCTTCATTTCTGCAGGGTTACTCACCCCAAAAAAGTTGATTTTGCTGAATTCCACACACAGAGTGATAAATATTGATTGCAGCTGCAGCTGGAGGGTGTGGGACACACCTGGGTGATCTGACAGTGTTTTCACACCTCTTCCCATTGAAAATGCAAAAGGATTTGGGGTATCCCTAAGTTCTTCCACCCCTTTCCCATAAATTGCATTCCTGTTTTAAGTGCACAGACAATTAATCTCCATCTGTGCTTTTATATTCTCTGATTTCAAAATAATCCCCACAAAGATGGTGCCTTGAGGAATGGCATAAAACTCCTTTTTTGGAGCTGTGTGACACTGCAGATACAAACATCAAGAAAACCTCGAGGAAAACCGATCTGGAAAAAAAAACATCAAGATGTCAGAGCTCCCAACAAATGTCCTCATTGCTTTGGGAGGTTGACAAAGTTCTTACTAAGTGAAAGTAGATCGAGGATCTTAATTGGGGTGGTGGGAGGTCTGCCTGGCACATGTGCTGGGGACCCCCGGCTGGGAGGAACAAAGCTGCCATGTCAGTTTGGTGAGCAGGAGTGGGAAAGGGGACTGCGGGAGCTCTAATTAGGTAGGTAATTAAGGGACAGTATGGTTTTTTTGGATGTTGAGGAATGTTTTATAGCTGCTGCTGGGTTCCTGACAAGTCTGCAGATGTCAATGTCGATGCTGAGGTTTCAACACCCACTTTGCTGTGGGGTCAGTTTAACTCTTGAGCAGCCAGTGAGAACCCTTCATGTGGGCAGGCTCACAGATCCCCAAATGTTTGGGAAGAGGAGCAGCTGCAGATTTCCCCTGGCTGCTGCAATATGTGGAGTTTTAACTGTGATTTATGACTGCAGGAGGGCTGGGACTGCAAAACAGCTGGGGTAGGCATGTTGGGCCTGACTGGGGTGGAGGGACTGGGGCTGTGTGAGGATCCGAAGAACTTCAGTCCCAAGGCAAGTCAGGGCACAGGAATGCGCCCATAAGGCAGGATGACTAATAATAAAGTGCTTTTCAGACCTTCTGATATCACTTTGTCTGTCCTCAATACCCCTTCAGTGACAATTAATTATCCTTTTTCTTTCTTGGTTTCTATGTCAACCTTGGTAGGAAATTCTTTCAGGGGATAAACATGGATCCTCTTCTCAAACTTCTCTCTGGCTCAAAGAATTCACTGTAAAACCTCTCCTACATCTCCTGCTGTGGTGCCACAACCCCACTGTAGCCACATTTCTCTTCACAGAGAAGAGCAAGGCACAACTTCCCAAGAGTATTTCTGGGATTCATATTCTCTAAACCTCAGAGCAAAGAAAACCAGTTCTTATCTCATTTGCTGTGCCTGTGTTTGTGCAAAATTAGAATGCAAGATGGAGATTGTTTACCCAGGGGGATGGAGTTTTGTTTCATTGGCCTGTCAGGGCCAGTTGCATGTGTGGGGACTGTTGGGTGATAGTCACCAGATGAGTGCAGTTGAATGCTTGGCAAATTCAGTTTAGATGTAATGGAATATAGTGTAATATAATATAGAATAATATATTTTATATATATATATATATATATATATATATATATATATTCATATATATGTTCATAATAAATAAATAGTATAGTATATATAATATACGATAATACATAATGTATACTACACTAATATAATATGGAATAATATAGTATAATAAAGTAATTAATTAACCTTCTGATATCAATGGAATCCTCCTCATCATTTACTCTACTTCATCATGGGCAAAAATATCTATGATATCCCCCTGGGCTGTAACACTCTATTATAGTAAATATAATATGATATGATATAATATGATATAATATCATATTGTATGTAATATTATATAAACATACTGTAGTATAATATAGTAAAAAAAAGTAATTAATTAACCTTCTGATATCAAGGGAATCCTCCTCATCATTTCCTCTACTTCATCAGGGGCAAAAATATCTGCAATACCCCCTTGGTCTGTAACACTCCTTTCCTGTGCCCTGCAGCCCCCAGGATCAATGGGCACCCCAAGCTGGACAGGCACCGGGAGCATCCCCCTGGCTACGACAGCTCCTCCACCATGCTGAGCAGTGAACTGGAGTCCAGCAGCTTCATCGACTCTGAGGATGATGACAACACCAGCAGGTACAGCCCTGCCAGGGACACAGCGCTGGGCACCTCTTGGGCTCCTCGTCTCTTTTTTTTTTTTTTTTTTTTTTTTTTTTTTGGTGGGGGGGTTTGGTTTTTTTGGGTTGGGTTTTTTTTTTTGTTTTTTTTTCCTTTCATTTCTTTAGTGATTTTGATGCCTTGAGAAGGAACAGAGACTAGATAAAGAATAAAGTAGGGGTTTATGAAAAGTTTCTCCTCAATGGATCCACCTTGGGCAGCACAGGAGCTCAGCCAGGGCTGTACCCAGGATGAACCAAAATGGTCCCAAAATCCACGGCCGGGCACGGGGTCTCTCACTTTGATCAGTTCTGCTCCGTTTGCATCTTGGAGTGAATTGTCCAATTCCAGCTTTAGCCCATGCAGTCCCATCCTTGTTTTTCTCTCTCCAGCCCACGCTGTTTGTGCTCTGGGCTGAGATTTGGATCATTTGTCCTTGGTGCCCAGCTGGAGCAGGAATTGTTTTGTCTCCCTGCTCTGTGCACAGAGCTCACCATCCCACAGTATGAAGCCCAGACCCACCCACTAAAGCAGCACAGAATGTGAAAAATAGAAAAGCCAAAACCTGAGGCATCAGTACAGAATCTGAAAAACAGAAGTGCCAAAGCCTGAGGCATCACTTTGAGCACAGGTTGTTCATCAGTGCCATCTCTGTGTGGAATCACTGCTCAGTTTTTGGGTCAAGGGTCTGGGCCAAATATATAATTCTATGAATTATACCTATAAGTTACATCTAAAGATATTTTTGTTTTTCTTTAAGAAGTCTTTACCTCTGTTATTTGGTCCAAACCACTGCTTCTGTTGAAAGAAAAGCTCTGCTTCTCTCCTTTTCATAGCAACAATGGCCACATTTCCAGATCAAAGCACTCTGCCTACCTATTTATAAAGCAGTGGTATGAATATTAAAACAAAATACTGTCAGCAGAGGTTCCTAATAAGTGTGCACTTTACTGGAGCTCAATTATAGAGGAATACCTGGGTAATTGTATACCCTACTCTGAGACCTATGAGCAGTTCAGGAATTCATCAAAGTTAATGCTGTTGCAAAGGCTGCCATGGATTTGTGGCTTCTTCATTATTTCTTTCTTTTTGTGTAGGCAGAGTGTGTGAATTATTCCCTACTTGAAAAATACCTCTCATTTCAAGACATCTTTGTTATATCTAAAGATGTTTTTGTTTTTCTTTAAGAAGTCTTTAAGCCAATACATTTCATGGATTTAAAATATTTCTTTTCATGGATGTAAAACAAATCTAAAGTATTTTCTTTCATTTTCCTGGCCACATTCTCTGGAATATTCTTCATTTTCCTGGCCACTGGCTCTAGAGCTGTTGTTCATCCCAGTGGACTCTGAAAATCCAGCATGGATTTGTCAGAGGACAACAGGGTGACAGATCTCTGGTGGGTCACAGTGATCTGCAGCTAGAACAAATAAGGCAGGACGTGGTAATTTTGATAAAACCATGAGATTTTTAATAAAAACAGCAAAAAGCAACTACTCCTGGAGATCCTGAACCCCTTGATGTGCTTACAAACATGATCAGCTTTTGGATCTTGGTGGATCTGTTGGGTCTTGCAGCTGGTCAGGGTTTAAAGACCTCACAATTCTGATTAAAGGCTGAGAGTTCCCAAAGGGCTGAAAGGATAACTAAAATCCACATTAGAGATTTAGTCCTGAATTAGTTTCAAGAATTTATTTTGCACTCCCAGTGAAGTGCAGAGTGTCCCTGCACATGGCAGGTGTTGGAATAAGATGAGTTTAAGGCCCCTTCCAACCCAAACCATTCAATGATGAGATACAAAAAAGCACTTTTCTGGATATTTCCCTGCATGGAGGAATGGTCCTTAACCCTGAATGCACCCAAAGCTTTCAGGGCTTTGAGCCCTCCCCCAAAACCTGGAGCCCACAACAACAAAACCCTGCAGGTGATTTGTGTTTCTTGTAAATAAATGAATAATTTTCATGGCAGCCAGCAATGCAGTGGGGCAGGATTAGCTCAGGGTGGCCACATTAGAGCAGACCCAGCGAAATCTCACAGTATGAATAAAATAATAATAAAACTTCCTGAGTCTGACCTGAGAAGAAAGAGATTCTTGGAAGCTGCTGCTCCTGCCTTTCCCTCTGGAGGCTGGGCAGGAGTTTTTGGCACAGGAGGAGCTGCCAGGCCAGCTAGTCAGGAAGAACCACTGCAGGAATGCTCCAAGGTATGCTGCCGTGTTCCGGGGGTGATGATGATGTTCTCAGGCACAGGAGACTTGGTGCTGGCAGGGAGAAGTTTTCTCTAGAGGCAAATCAGGCAAAGAGCAAATGGAGAAGGTTCCAGAGCTGCTGGAGCCACCAGCCTGGGGACAGAGGAGGGATCCGAGGGGTGAGTTTGGCTCCTGAGGGACACATCCCCTGGGGACAGAGGGGTCTGAAGGGTCAGTTTGGTTTCTAACAGCTGATGGACACATCCTCTGGGGTCTGAGGGGTGAGTTTGGTCCCTGATGGACACACCAGTGCGGGGACAGAGGGTCTGAGGGGAAAGTTTGGAGTTTGGTTCCTGATGGACACATCCCCTGGGGACAGAGGGGTCTGAGGGGACAGTTTGGAGTTTGGTCCCTGGTGGACACATCCCTTAGGGATTGAGGGGTCTGAGGGCTCACTTTGGTTCCTGAGGGACACTCCAGCTTGGGGACAGAGGGGTCTGAGGGGTCAGTTTGGTCCCTGGTGGACACATCCCCTGGGGACAACAGAGAAGTCAGTTTGGTTCCTGGTGGACACATCAGTGTGGACACAGAGGGGTCAGTTTGGTTCCTGATGGACACAGAGGGGTCAGTTTGGTCCATGAGGGACACATCAATGTGGACACAGAGGGGTCAGTTTGGTCCCTGGTGAACACATCCCCTGGGGTCTGAGGGCTCAGTTTGGCTCCTGGACTCTGGTGGGTTGTGGTGCTTTGTGGGGAGGCTGTCAGAGAGGAGGCTCTGAGGCAGGAAAACAGAGGGAAGGGATGTTGCAGTCCTGGAAGGGAAGAGTTTGTGAGCTGAGGATGCTTTTCTGCCTCAATTTGGTTTTATTTTAACTCAGAGCAGTGGAACAGAGCTGGGTAATTCCCAGCCCAAGAAAGCTCTGTTGCATTCAGTTAAAGAGTAAAGTCATGTTTTGGTGAATTAACCTGTTCACAAACATTCCAGGACAGTGCAGAGTGACAGTGGGAGCACAGTCATTTATTTCCTTTTTTTTCCAAGTGTTTGACAAATTTTTAACAATTTTTTTTACAAATTAAACGTTTCTGTTGTTAGCAGGTAGGATTTTGAGCACAGATTGATGTAGGGAACTTAACAGTAAAAGGTTTCTTCTGTCTTCTCTAAAGTAAAGGTTTAACAAATCTGACATCTGTAGCTGTGGGATTATTGTCAGCTCACAGTTCAATGCAGCTAAACGAATTCACTGCAAAAAAATTGTTTATTTCTCATTTAAGAAATTACCATAATTTCTTTTTAAGCCATGTGGATAAGCTTTCTTTAACAAATGTTGCCTTTTTTCCCATCCTTTGAGAATTGTAAAATGGAGAAAAAATTATTGCTATTATTATTATTATTACAGTATTTTTAAAAGTCTCTTCTGTGGTATTTATTGACATTTGTACTAGAAGTGCAGTCAGGGTTTTTGAGCAGTAGCTGGTGCAGGAAATTAATTGGCAGTGATAATTCCAGATTTATTTTTCATCTTTGCATTTTATTTGTCTCAAAAGCTCAAATTTACCATCTTGTCTTGCTCATCAGATTGTAATAATAACAACTTCTACCCAGTATTTCTGGAGATGCTTCAGAGAGCAAAATATTCCTTATTAGAGGAGGTATGAGCTGCTTTTTAGCATCCAGATGCTCCCAGAATATTAAGGATTCAACAAGGATGCGTTAAGGCTGTGGATTGAGCAGAAATCACAAGGAGAGATGATGAAAATAGGTATAAAAATGTTCCTGCAGAGCCTTCTGATCAGCAATTTTGTGCAGCTGGTATTAACTTTTTTAAAATTAACTTTTAATTTTTCCCTGAAATATTTTGTGTCCCCCTTGAACTAAACCTGAGCTTTTCTCAGGGGCTGATTCTCATCCTTCCATCCCAATACTGAGAAGAATGGCAAAAATACAACAAGAAAAACTTCACTTCTCAGATGTTATCACCTGCTAACAGGAGCTCAGGGATTTGCCAAGGAAGTCTGGGTTTACTGGTTTAATTTGAGAGAAAAATGCACTTTTAGGGAGCAGGCAGCTGTGGAGTGCCTTGGATTTCCTCAGATTCTCCTAAAGTGGGAAATTTTAGCTGAGGGAAGAGGAGGAGAAGGAAATGGGAGAGGAAGTAGGAAGGGGGAGAATATTGACAGCAAAATAAAAGATGAGGGTTTTTTGGTCAATCTTTGATGAATATTGAACGAACCCGGTTTTGGAAACCCTGGGTTTGACACCTCCATATTTTTCCTGTTGTAAGACAAAACCTCCCAACCTCAGATGCTGTGTGAGCTGTTTTACCAACCAGAAATCATCTCATTTTGGATATTTTTTAATAAAATCCCACCTCTTGGCTCTTCAGTTCCCCTTGCTGGGAGGGGAAGGAGGAGTGTGTGAGGCTAACATGCCTGAAATATTTGTGTGAGCCCAAGGGAATGTCAGGAGATTCACACCCTCTGAGCAGCAGCTCCAGGGCTGATACTTGATAAAAATATTTCAGGCCAGAGGGATTTCCTGTGGGCAATTCCTTTTTGGAATTGCTGGCATCAAGTTTTTGAGGTATTGTCACATTCCTGCATGTGGCTGGAACATGGAATTCAGGGATGTGGAAATTGGGGGGGAAAGCCTGGCAATGTTTGTTTTGTGTATAATGTTGGAATTTTTAATCTTGGTTAATGATGGAGCATTGCTTTGGTTTTTTGTTTGTTTGTTTGGGGTGTTGTTGTTCTTGTCTTTTTTTGTTTTTCCCATTCTTACATATTAAATAGAGGAGAGATGTCTCTCTGGTGTTATAGCGATATTTTAATAGTCTGGGCTTTGTTCCAGGCTCCTGAAATTAATTTGGGCAAATCCATTTCTGTCTCATTCTGTTCTCTGTGAAGTGAGGATGGTTAATGCTCCAAACTCTTATTAAAGACCTTAAAGATTTATATGTAAAATGTGGCACATTTAGGTTCTGCAAGTTTGGAGAGCCTGGAGAAACAGCAAATTAAAAGTTAACAGAGTATGTGAAGATAAATCATATTCACTGTCCCCCTGTTACCAAGTTCTATTTGATTTCTTTAAATTCAAGCCTTGAATTCCTGGTAACAGTGGAAGAAAATTCAGCACCATGCCAGGACTCACAGAAATGAGCATTATGGGTTGCACTCAGACCTGCTGCCAGGAGAAAACAAGTGCTAAATTAAACAATAATCAAATTATTCATCTGGTCCCTGCTGTCCTTGAGCTGGAATCTCCTGCTGAGCTGTGTGTGTGATTTGCCCTGTCCTGCTGCTGCAGGAATCAGCTCCTGCGGGTGGCAGAGCCTCTCAGGGGCAACATTTGCTGTCCTTGCCCTCAGGTTGAGCAGCTCCACGGAGCAGAGCACCTCGTCCCGCCTCATCCGCAAGCACAAGCGCCGGAGGAGGAAACAGAGGATGAGGCAGATTGACAGGGTAAGGCTGGCACCAGCAGCACCCAGGGAGCTGAACTGGGAGTTCTGAGTGGAGCTCTTGACTCCAGAAGGGATCCAGGACGGGTCTGTGCCTGTTGAATTCACTGGGAAGGTTCCCTGTGGCTCCAGGCTGGGCTTAATCTCCGCATTTGATGTTCTGCGCCTCCAGAGTGAAGCTTTCACCTGTCCCTTTCTCCTTTCACTGTGCAGTGATCCCATTTCTGGTCTTTTCCAAGATAAATCTCTGCAGGAGAAGCTCTATTATGGTGTGGGAAGGGGTGTGAGATACCCTGAGACCTGCTGGGAGGAGAAATCCAAGTTCACAGGAAATCCCAAATCTTTCTCTCTGCCCTTCCCTGTGCTAGTCCTGGGCAGCAGGATGAGGGTGACCCCCACAGACAGACCCTGAAATATCTGTTTTATTCTCCCATAAATCTCAGTCTCCACACATGAAAGAGTGACCTCACACACATTTTATCACAGGATAGTGTTTCAGAAGGTCTTTGCTAAGCACCTTTGTATTTCATTTTGGAGGCAGGGCAGTTTCTCTCCTCTCCCCTCCTGCTGGATCATGTGCTGTTCACTCCTCCCTTTAGGGAGGAGCTGTGGGTGCAATAATTCACACTCTGCTGGGCTCTTTAGGATCCAGATGTTTGCCTGACAGTCACAGCCAGGAAGCAGAAATAATTCCAGGGGAAGTTCAGCTGAGAAACCTCAGTATAGGAAAGTGCTCTGTGTGTTTTGTGATCAGACCTTTGGAGAAAGTGCAGACTCTGCTCAGATTTCTTTCCCTAAAGTCTCTAAATGAAGCATAATTTTGAGGAAACCTCAATAATTTCTGTCTGCCTTTCAGTTGGAATCCTCTTAATTCCTGATGAGTTAATCCTCAGCAGTTCTTACTCTGAGCCATTTAAAACCTTGAGACTTTTTCTGTTGTGTTTTGCAGTCGTCCTCGTTCAGCAGCATCACTGACTCCACCATGTCCCTAAACATCATCACTGTCACACTCAACATGGGTAAGAGGACAAGCCACGTTTTTTATTATGAATTTTGAGTGGTAGAGATGTATTTGGTATTTCTCTGGATTCGTAATCTGGAACTGGGCCATTTTCACCAGCAGATCAGTGTTCCTTCCAGTGAAGGAGCTGGAACTGCAGCATGTGGAGTTAATGGTGAGGGATTGGGGTAGAAAGGCACTGGGGATTTGCATTTCTGCTGCTCCGGTGTTTCATGTGTCAGCCAGGCAGAAATGTGCAGGGCTGCCAGCAAATTCAGCACCTTTCAGCAGCACCAAACCCTTCCTGCCTCTCTGACATGTGGAACAAACGTTGCCTAATGTGTTCAGTGCTAATTTCCAGGTGTGGACAAGTCTTTTCAGTGCTCTTCCTCTTGCTGTTGTTTTTTTTTTTTTTTTTTAAAGTAACACTGTCTTGGATGAAAAAATCCTGTCTTTAGCAGCCTTTCCCTGAAGGTGCCAGGCAAATATTCATCATTAGAGCAGCCTGAGGTCATTGCAAGTCAAACCTTGCCCTGCTGATGTGCTGAGATGTTTCAAAGCTGAAACAGCCTCGCTCTTTGCTATCATTCCAATCACTTTATCTGCTTTTTTTTCCCCTTTCCCCACCCTTTACTTTGTGTCCATCTAGAAAAGTACAACTTCCTGGGGATCAGCATTGTGGGGCAGAGCAATGACCGGGGTGATGGTGGCATCTACATCGGCTCCATCATGAAGGGAGGGGCGGTGGCAGCAGACGGGCGCATCGAGCCAGGGGACATGCTGCTGCAGGTGGGTCCCTGTCCCCAAATCTTGCTGCTCTGCCCTGCCATCTCACCAGCCCCACAAGCTGTAGTCAGCAGGGAACAGAATTTATTCATCCTCAGAGAAATGTGGCCCAAAGATGGCTGAAATTGGTGATTCTTTGTGAGACACTCTGAGAAACGACATCTCAAAGGAATGGAAGTGGTGACCGTTAAATGGTGGGATGGAAGTGGTGACCAGGCAGATAAATTGGGGGATTAATGAAGTAATTAAAACAACTTTTAACTTTCATGCTGCAAGGCTGACCTCTGCTCTCTTTTTCAGGTGAATGATGTCAATTTTGAGAACATGAGCAATGACGATGCCGTTCGGGTTCTGCGGGAAATCGTCTCCAAACCAGGGTGAGCACATCACAAAAAGCCTTCCTGTTTATCCTCCTTGTGCAGTTGTTGGAGCTGGGAAACCTCAGAGAAATCAACATTCTGATATCCATCAGCATGACTGATCTCAGCTGTGAACTTCTCAGTGTAAATGATGAATAGGTGAGGTTGGTTCTGGCAAAAAAACCAACATGAATTGAGGAGTTGCCTGCTTTCAGCAGAGCTGTTTGTTTATGTGATGAGAATTTTAATATCTCAGGAGCTGATCATCCAACAGATTTCACCACCAGTGCTCATCATCTGTGCAAAACCAGGAACCTCCTGATGTGCTTCATACTGAAAATATTAGAAAGTTTCTCAAACCCATTCATACTTAAAGTATTATAAATCTTCTCAAAACCATTCTCAGAATGTACTTGACAACTGTTGAATAAAAATAAATTTGTTTCAAATAGTTCTTGTAGCATTTCCAGCTCTGTAGGAAATTCAAGAATCATCCTTAACCTGTTTTCTTTCTTCCTAGACCTATCAGCCTAACAGTAGCCAAATGCTGGGACCCTACTCCCAGGAGTTATTTCACCATCCCCAGGGGTGAGTACACATTTAAACTCTTTGCTGTCTTCCTGGGAAGCTCCCAAGATCTGGAATATTTTTACCTATTTTGGCACCTAACAGATTCTACGCATTCAGTCCTTTAATTGTTTGCTTTTGTATTGGGAGCCTGGGGTTCCACTGCCCATTGAGTTTCTGGGAGTTTTTCTCTTGGTTCACATCTTTGGATCCATCTCCTAAACTTCTGGGAAGTGATCTTAACAATTCATGAAAGGTTTGGAAATAATTATGCCAAGTGTTAAAAATCCTCATTTTCTCACAGTGAATCTTTAGAGAGAACTGAGTATTTTGAAGATGTGAGGGAAGCAGCAGTAATAGACATTAAAAAAATGAAAATTATCTTATTTTCATTAGCAGTAGAAGATCTGTGCTCATGTGACAAACACAGCTGCCTCCTGCTGATGAGGGCTGTGCTGGTGGTGCTGGAATCGGTTTGTTCCCAGTCCACCGAAGATGACAGTGGCAGTGAAGATGGGGTGGAAAAATGCAACAAACCAGTGCAGACTGTGGGAGTCCTCTTGAAACCCTTAGGAAAACCAGAGAAACAACAAGAGAACAAGAGACAACCTCTCAGATCTCTGAAAATCTTGGTGTTTGCTGCAAGTTTTGACCCTGTTTTCTGTCCCTTTGTTGTGGTACAATCTATGGGATCTCACTCATGTGAACCCCTCAGAAAACTAGAGAAACAACAAGAAAAAATGATAAAACCCCTCAGATCTTTCAAAATCTTGGTGTTTCCTGAAAATCTTGAGCCTGTTTCCTGTACCCTTGAGTGAGATGCCAACTATGGCACCTCACTCATATGAAACCCTCAGAAAACTAGTGTAACTGAAAGAAAACCCCTTAGATCTCTCAAAACTTTGGTGGCTCCTGCAAATCTTGAGCCTTTTTTCTGTACCCTTGTGGTCATGCCAACTATGGCACCTCACTCACACAAAACCCTCAGAAAACGAGGGAAACAACAAGGAAACCAGAGAAACTGCAAGAAAACATGATAAAACCCCTCAGGTCTTTCAAAACCTTGGTGTTTGCTGAAAGTTTTCACCCCATTTTCAGGGCCTTTGGATTGGTGCTGACTACGGCACCTCACTCACACAAACCCCTCAGAAAACCAAAGGAACAACAAGAAAACACGATAAAACCCCTCATATCTCTCAAAACCTCAGCGTTTCCTATAAATCTTGACCCCATTTTCTGTTCCTTTGTGGTGGTGCCAACTATGGTACCTCACTCACGCGAACCCCTCAGAAAGCCAAAGAAACAACAAGAAAACATAATAAAACCCCTCAGATCTTTCAAAATCTTGATGTTTGCTGCATTTCTGACCCTGTTTGCTGTCCCTTTGTGGTGGTACCATCTGTGGGGTCTCACTCATGTGGAACGTTCAGAAAACCAGAAAAACCACAAGAAAACACAGTAAAACCCCTCAGATCTCTCAAAATCTTGGTGTTTCCTGAAAATCTTGACCCTGTTTCCTGTCCCTTTTGCTCGCAGCTGAGCCGGTGCGGCCAATCGACCCCGCGGCGTGGATCTCTCATACCACGGCCATGACGGGAGCGTACCCCCGTTACGGTATGAGCCCCTCCATGAGCATCACCACATCTACCAGCTCCTCACTAACAAGCTCAATTCCCGAGTCGGAAAGTAAGTCACCCCCTGGCCAGCCCAGGGCAGGGGGCTGCTCGGGGCCACCAGGGCCCGGCCACGGGCACGGTGACAGCGGCAGCGCCAGCCAGGCCTTGAGTGGTTTCTCACACTTGGGGAAAGCAGGAGAACTTTTGGTGAAGGTTGGAGGTTGATGTGGAGGTGTTTGGTCAGGGTTTTGTCTCAAGGAAAAGTGGTTGCTGGTGGATTTTAGTGGTAGGTTCAGGTTTTTCCACTCAGGTGCACATTTTGTTGGTTTGTAATAAATTTCAACAATAATGTTCACGTTTCACTTGGGAAATCCTTCTCTGATATTCACATGGCCTTCTTTTATACTTTTGATAAGTTCAGGTTTTTCCACTCATGTAGATGGGAGACTCCCTTCTTGCATTTAGTTGGTTTTTAATAAATTTCAACAATAACGTCAATATTTCCCTTGGGAAATCCTTCCCTGATATTCACATCGCCTTCTTTTATATTTTTAAATCGTTTTTTTTGTTCTTCTTTATATTCCTAGAATTTATTGAGCAAGCTAAAACTAAATTTAACATCAAACATAAAATTACGATTAGATTTCAACCTGTTTCCTGGTTTGGCAGTCTGAAACAGCCATATCCATGAAACCAAGAGGTTAGATTTTAAAGATAGGTTCAGGTTTATCCACTCAGGTGAATGGGAGAGCTGTCTTCTTGCATTTACTTGGTTTTTAATAAATTTCAACAATAATGTCAGTGCTTTCTTATGGGAAATCCTTCCCTGATATTCCTATGGCCTTCTTTTATGCCCAAAATGGGAGCATTTCAGATGCATCTCAGAATTTGCCATATTTGTACAGCAGCCAGAACTTTAAAAATACCAATTTTCTGTTCATATGCAGATCTCAGGTGTCCAAGAAAATAGAATTTATTGCTCCCCAATATTAGTTTGTTAGTGTAGTTTTTTTCCCAAGACATGTTGCTTTTTGCCACTAACCAAACTAACTTAAAGCAAAAGCAAAGTTTTGGTGTTTATTTGAGGTTTGTAAGTATTGAAGCTGCATGCAGAGCTGGTCTGGGATGTTTTCATGCATATTGGCAGTGCATGTATGGAAAGAAACATTTTCAGTTTTCATTGTTTCATGTTTGCTGTACCTTTTTTTGTCCAAAATTTTGGGTGGCTGGAAAAGGACAAAATTGCTTTTGAAAGGTGGGTGATGTGGGGAACTGGGAGGGGAGGAGGGTTCTGGAATTCCTGCTAGAGAAGGGTATGGCCTACAAACAGAGATAAAAATGAATTTTCTAGGGCTGGAAAATGGGACAAGACAGAGAATTTGACAAATTCAACCTTGTTCTTATTTTATTGTAAAAAATGATGAGGAAAGTGTGAAACCTCTGGGGATCCAGTTCTGCCTGTAATGATGTGAACTGTGAATGGCTGGGGAGGCATTTGGGAGTTTTTTTAAAGTGCTCCACAAAAAAAATTGAGGGCAAAGCAATCCTGGGAGGAGTGGATTGTGAGGGGACCCTGGGAAGGGTTTTTGTAAGAAAATCCCTGATTTCTTCTGAGAAGGGAAGATTTCTTTTATAATTTAATTTTCCTCATGAATTTCCAGATCTTTAAATAAAAAACTGGACATGGATTGACCATGGTCACCCTTTCTGCATGGAGATGGGAGCTGCTCCTGACAGGGAATCCCAAAAGAGCAAACCCCAAAAACTTGTCCCCCAGAGTTCCTGGGAAATTGAAGTGGAAAATGAAGGATCACAAAAACCCTTGGGTTTCCTTTCCTGCCTATCTGGATGCAGAGAGGATCCTGCAGCTGCTTTGGGAAGCCAGAATGTGGGGACTCAGAATTTCTGTCACTAAACTGATGGCTTTGAGCCCAAAATCTAAACTGGTGGCCTTGAGCCCAAAATTGCTGCAAATGCTGTAATTCACTCTGTGGATGAGGGTGCATTTGGGAATCTTTGTCTTTATTTTATTTTACTTACTTTACTTTATTTTACTTTTTAAAATTTTATTTTAATTTTTATTTTATTACTTTTATTTTTTATATGTATTTCATTTTATTTTTAAAATTACATTTTAATATTTTTATTTTATTTTTATTTTATTGTACTGTATTTTATTGTATTTATTTTATTTCATTTTATTTTTAAAATTGTATTTTAATTTTTTTATTACTTTTATTTATTTCATTTTTATTGTATTTATTTCATTTTCTTTTTTAAACTCTATTTTAATTTTTATTTTATTTTATATTGTATTTTAATTTTTATTATTTTTATTTATTTCCTTTTAATTTATTTTAATTTTTCTTTTATTATTTTTATTTCAGTTTTTAATTTAATTGTATTTTATTGGTTTTATTTTATTTTTATTTTAATTTTTATTAATTTTCTATTTTATTGTATTGTATTTATTTTATTAAATTTTATTTTTCAATTTTATTTTATTTATTTTTTTGCATCTGTTGGTAAAACTGTATTTTTATTTCATCCAAACTTGTAGCTGAGAAGTTCCTTCAGGCTGAGTTCATTTCACAGCAGCCTGTGGTCTCTCTTCCTTTCAGAATTAGAAGACTCTCCCTTAACTGTGAAGAGTGACATGGCTACTATTGTCAAGGTCATGCAGCTGCCAGACTCAGGCCTTGAAATTCGGGACAGGATGTGGTTAAAAATCACCATCTCCAATGCAGTGATAGGTAAGTAGACCCCAGAAATGCTGAGAGGGAAAAAACCCATTGATTTAATTAAAAAACTACCTTTTAATGAGCTTTTTTTTCATGTCTTTGACCTCTTATATTCCGTTTATGGGCAGGAAATAACTCGTGTCCATGCAGGTGTTCAAATGGCACAGTTTGGCTCAGGTTACCCCATTTAAGGCTCAGCTGGCACAATTTGGCTCAGATAATCCCACTTTAGATGTTCAGCTGGCCCAGTTTGGCTCAGATAATCTGATTTTAGGTTCAGCTGGCACAGTTTGGTTCAGATGATTTCACTGTAGGTGTTCAGCTGGCACAGTTTGGCTCAGATAATTCCAATTTTAGGTGTTCAACTGGTACAATTTGGCTGAGGCTATCCCACTGTAGAAGTCCAGCTGGCTCGGATAATTTCATTTTAGGTTCACCTGGCACAATGTAGCTGAGATGACCCCGTGTCTCCCCTTACTGTCCCCATTTCAGGAGCAGACGTGGTGGACTGGCTTTACACACATGTGGAGGGCTTCAAGGACCGCCGGGAGGCACGGAAATACGCCAGCTCCATGCTGAAACACGGCTACCTCAGGCACACTGTGAACAAAATCACCTTCTCAGAGCAGTGCTACTATGTCTTCGGAGACCTCTGTGGCAGTAAGTCCCCAGCTGGGAAGGACAGAGCTGGCCCCATGTCATTTCTGTGCCTTGAGGGTGTCCATTGTCCCCTTGTGTGTCCTCACAAAGAGGGATTTCCATGAGGGTGGCAGAGCTCTGGAGCTGTTCAGTGTAGCCGTGATATTTTCTGAAAAATTCTTTTATTAGGATTTTTTTCTCCTGAGAAGCTGTGAGGCCTCAGGAACACACCGTGTCCTCACCCTTCCCTTCCCTCTCCCTGCTGTGTGAGAAGGCTGATTCCAAGGCATTGCTAAGCTTCAAAAACCCCCATAAATAAATTCACAGTGATCATTTTACCTGCTGAGTAAGAATTTTTCCCCTTTTTTCTTTCCCAGATCTGGCTGCACTGAACCTCAACAACGGTTCCAGTGGCGCCTCTGACCAGGACACCCTGGCTCCTCTCCCACACCCTGCTGCTCCCTGGCCCTTGGGCCAAGGATATCCCTACCAGTACCCTCTGCCCCCTCCTTGTTTCCCCCCAGCCTACCAAGATCCTGGTTTTAGCTATGGCAGTGGCAGTGCAGGCAGCCAGCAAAGTGAAGGTAAGCTGGGCTAAAAGGGTTTTATCCCACAGCTCTCATTGTTCCCCACCATCTGCTTGAGGTCCTCAGTGCTCTCCATGCTTGTCTTGTGGTTTTTTTGCTCCCTGCATGGATTTTGTGCAATGAATTAAAGGTGTTTGTGGCTCTGGAGGAGGGGGTTTGGCTTTCAGCTCTCTGTGGGAAGTGCCAGGTTTAACCCAGGCAGGGATTGCCAGCAGTGGGGTTGGTGTTGCTGGAATTGAGGCAATTTCTGTGTTGCTGGGACAGGGGTTAGAACCAAGGTGCTCTTGGCTTGCAGGTCAGTGCTCAGCACAAAAGGAAAATCACGTTTTTTGTAAGTGGGAGGTGGCCAGCCATGGCTTTCCAGGGCTGAAACACTGCTCCTAGGGAGGAGAGTCTCTGCTGGCATGTGTGACAGGGACAGGAAGAGAATTCTGCATGGATTAAAGACCTGCCCTCCTCCTTTTCTGCCCTAAATTCATTTTAACCTTAGTAAATTAAATCACGTCTTTTTCTTGCTGTAGAGATGCTATTTTTTAATTTTTATTTCATTTTAAACCACTCCCAGAGTGAGTTTTGCTTTTGGAAATGCTGCCAGTAAAGAAGGGGTGAGGATTCCTTGTGTTTTTTCAGTGAACATCCAATAAATTGGATGTCACTTATGCCTATTCACCACAGCCAGTCAGATTTTACAAAATGGCACAAAAGGGTTTCATAACAGGGGATTTTAGACCAGCTGCATGTCACCGTATACCAAAATAAGAAATATCCATGAGGAATCTCCCAGAGGCTTTAGAACTAGAAACTGCCCTGGACAGAAAGTGGGGGTGGTTTTTTGGCAGCTGCTTCTGTGAGCAGTAGGAATTCTCTCCCTGGTGCTGGATTAGGAAAGGAAAGGTGGCACTCCCAAAAAGTGCCAGGGTGTTCAGCTCTGAAAGGTTTCCACGCTTTTCCTGGTGGAAACCAATTTCTGTGCTGTTTTCTTGCTTTGTAACTGTTATTCCCTTGTTTTGTCCTGAGCAAGCATTAGACTGAAGGATTCCTAGAGGAATGGCTGACTCTAGGGGATTGGTAAGCCTCAAATCCCTCCATGATGAATTCACAGCATGATCATTTTTAGATTCTCATGACCCCAAATGTTTAGCTGTATTTTGGTTTGGTTTTTTCCTAATTTGAAATTCTATTTTTATTTTGAATTGTCTTGGACGCTCGACCTGTCTCAGTGCACAGTGATGTGACATTGGCATATCAACCTGTGGGACTGTGCTGCAGCAGCTCAGAGGGGAGAGAATCAGCTGGGAAAACCCCATCCCCAGGCTCTTTAGAAAGTAAATAATCCAAATTTATTATGGTGTCACCTCTCTGGACTGGATTTCTCTGCCAGTGTCCTTGCACTGCCCATTAATTGGTGGCCTTTAATCTTTAAATAAAAATCCTGGTGGCCAGGTGGCTCAGGCAGGGGTTGGGAATGCTGGAGCACAAGGCTGCACTGCTCACTCTTAAAATAGTGCTAAATTTGGGGGTTTGTGTCCTCTCTCATTTATCTGCACTATTAAATCATAACAATCAGCAAATACCACTGCAGAGACCCAGGCTTGGAATAGTCACTTAAAATCCAATGGTTTTGTGGTCTGTTTTCCATATCTCTGGCACTCTGCAGAAAATGCAGCCTTTCCCCCCAAAATCCAGTGTGGTTTCCCATTTCTCCAATCAGCTGGAGCAGCAGAAAGTGATGGGCAGAAAGTGATCTGTAATTCAAGGAGCAGCCCAAAATAATTCTCTTTTTCCCATTTCTGTGACTTACTTAAACTCAAAAGCTGGTCCCTTGTTCTGCTGACTGGGGATCCTTTTTGGGAAGTCCATCCCGCACTAACGTGCAGGAATTCAATGGGATATTCCTTAGATTGATTAGCTGGATTTTTAAAAAAATAATTAGCTTGGGACTGTCTCCTAATCTGTCTGTCATGGGAACAGAGCAAGACCTTCAGCTTCCATAAAAAAACAATTTTGGAAGTTTAGTAAAGCTTGTTTTTAGTAACAACTCAGCTGATACTTGGTGGCAATCCTTTGGTTTTCCAAGGTGATTTAGTGGCCTCTCTTAGGAACAATATCCTGGTGTTACTGATTTGGGGTAGAGCAGCTCAGGAACTGTTTCCTAGGGAATTCTCCAAGCAGGAGATTCTCCAATTCTCCAGCACAAGGCTTTAGTGAGGAATTTTAAAAGGACCTCCCCAGTGAAGCCAACAAAACTTCATGTATTTAAGGGTGACAGAGAAGGCAAAGGGGTTTCTTTCAGAAAAGGTAATTTTAAAATTAATTTTAAAAGGACCTCCCCACTGAAGTCAAAAGCCTTGGGGATTGAAGGGTGACTGAGAGGGCAAAAGGGCTTCTTTCGGAAAAGGTAATTTTAAAATGACTTCCTCACTGAAGCCAACAAAACCTCAAGGGTTGAAGGGTAACAGAGTAGGCAAAGGGATTTCTTTCAAAAAAGGTAGTTTTAAAAAGAATTTTAAAAGGATGGAGCGATTTAAAGCCTGAGTGATTGAAAGGTGACAGAGTAGGCAGAGGGGTTTCTTTTGGAAAAGGTACAAAATAAAGCAGAGGCAATTAGAATTAAACCTCATTTGCTTGAGTCAGACCCCAAATTCCTGCTTTTTTCTGCTCCCTCCCTCTCCTGGACTGGATTTGAGCTGGAATTCAGCTGCTGCTTTCCCTGTGCAAGCTCGCAGCTGTGTCCGTGTGTCCCCATGCATGGCACTACCCCATTGCTGAGCCACCACCAGCACGTGGGCCTCACAGCAGAGAGCCCAGCTCATCCTGGCTCTTTTTCTCTCCTGTTTTTGGGCTGTTAGGGAGCAAAAGCAGCGGCTCCAACCGGAGCACCAGCGAGACCAGCAGGAGAGCAGCGGGCAGGGAGAAGGAGCGCAGCAAGTCCGGGGGCAGCGGCAGCGAGTCGGAGCCGGGCGCGCGCCGCGAGCGCCCGCTCAGCCAGCTCAGCCAGCGCTCTGCCAGCGACAGGAGCCACCAGAGCCACCACTCCTATGGTCCCCCAGGGCTGCCCCCCCTGTACAGCCTGCCCAAGCTGGGCTCCAAGGGGCTGGGCAGCAGCGGGCCCCCCGGAGCACCCCCGGTGCGTGAGCTGAGCGCCGTGCCGCCCGAGCTCACCGCCAGCCGCCAGTCCTTCCAGAAGGCCATGGGCAACCCCTGCGAGTTCTTCGTGGACATCATGTGAGAGGAAGTGCCTTCAAAAGACTCTGCATTTTGGGTTTTTTTTTTTGGGGGGGGGGTGGTTCTGGGATGCTCGGTTGGAAGAGGCTTGGCTGTCTTGCATGTCACACCTTCCTGTTCGCGAGTGTGTCGCAGAAAAGAAAAAAAATCGACAAAACTGAACAAAAAAAAGAAAATAATACAAACACCCCCTCAAGCTACAAAAAATGAGCAACAAAATCTCCTGGGATTGTTAAATCGTCTGCATCTTTTTGTTCTGTTTGTTTTTTCTCCCCTGCCCATCTCATTTTGGATTGTGAATGGCCTGGTGTATGTTCACATCTTAATGAGCTTTGGTCATTGTGGCACCTACTTCAGTGGAATTAGTGTCTCTTTCTGGGCTGATTGGAGGACTGCTATTTCACATAACTTCTAAATTCCTGACAATGCATAGGAGCACTTTGATTTTTATTTTTTTTACCCTGCTTTTTCTCTTGCAAGGACAAAACAAAAAAGGACTGCTGGCTGGTATCTGGGATACTGCCTTGGAATGCTGGTTCTTGGATGCATCCATAGCTCTAAGCAGACATGGCACCCACAAGTGCTTGGAAAGGAGCAGGATCCAACCAATTTCTAGAGGAAAACAAACTTGTGGCTACTTTCTGCTGACTAGGCAGTAAAAATCAATCTTTCTTGGGTTCTTTGAGGGTTTTTTTTAAAAGATATTCTATCAAGGGAGTGCTGGAGTCTTGCTACTGTATGCGTTCTTTGTGCAGAACTTAAAAAGTTATTTCCTTCAGTTATTTCCTTATTTCCCAAGAGGGATTTTCCTGCTCCACTGGGTTCCTGGGCATTTCAGTCATATCTCTGCTGCCAGGTGTGGCTGTTCCCTCTGGATGTGCACGTGCTTGCAGATTGGAAGAGTTACTCCCACAGAAATAGGAACATTGCTGCGGTTCTGTCAGCTTTGCCCTTTTGAAGGGGCTGTTTATCCCATTCCAGCAGGGAAATCCTGGCTCCCACTGGGACATGGGACATCTTCTTTGTGATCCCTCCTTCCTTTCTGAGCACAACCTTTCTCTTTTTTGTTAAAACAGAGATCTGGAGATGTCTGATCCCCCTGGCAACATTTCTAAGCACAGTGGGCAGAGAGGTGTGAGGGTATCTGAGAACAGATCAGAAATGGTACAAAAATAAATCCTTACCCTGAAACTGAGTGAGACCTACCCTGGGGCTCCCCAAAAAGAAATCCTTCACCCTTGACAGCAAGTTAGGCCCATCTTGGAGCTCCCAAAAATAAATCCTTACCCCTGACAGCAAGTTAGACTAACCCTGGAGCTCCTCAAAAATAAATCCGTACCCCTGACCCTGAGTTAAACTCACTCTGCAGCTCCCCACAAAGAAATCCTTTTCAAATTCTCTAAAAGAAACCCCTGACTCCTCCTCCTGCTGAGGAGCTCTGCTGTTGAATATCCCCAAGATTTATTTTCTGGCTATTTCTGCTCTGAGGCTGTAGAAATTAAATCCAGGCAGCTTCAGGGATGTTTCAAAAGCTCTTTTGAGGCATGGTGAGCACAGCCATGCTGTCATATGGCTCATTTAATGCAGCCACTCTGGCATTTGACCATGAGGCCATTCCTCAGTTAAATTCTCTTTTGTGAGATTCTGCTGCTGGCAGGATTTAGGGCAGGTGCTTTAAAATCAGTTTTTAATGTAAATAAGCATTTTCTCCACTGGTAAGAAGCTGCTTTTTGGTCTGTTCTGTGCTTTTTGGGTAAATATCCAAGGTGGATGTGAGGAGAGAACATCTTAAAACAATCTTTATCTATTGTACACACAGTTCATTTATGAAAATGAAAACCTGACCCTTCAAAATGTTCAAAATTTTCACCCTGAAAACTGACTCTTCAAAATGTCCTTTTAATTCTGATTTTTCACTTATTTCCTTTTCCCACCTCCCTTTGTCAGAGACTCCAGATGTTTGTGGGAATGGGAGACTCAATTTCCCTTTCCACAGGGAGCCAGGAATTCGAGAAACTCTCACTCAGCCCATTTCTGGGCTTCTAAATTAATTTCCTTTGCAAAAACCTCCCCAAAAAAGGCTTCTGAAAGCAGAGCTTTCATCACCACCCATGGGTGGCTCCTCCAAAAGAGGCCCTGCCTAAAGCTTGACTGTACAACAGGACTTTTCTGTCCCTTCCCTCCTCCTCCCACATGCAAACCTGACTTGGTAAATTATTCTGAAAGACTGACACTTAAATCAGGGTAAAAGAGTGATGGAATTCTGCTCTGTCTCCAGGAGACACTGCTGAGCAGACTGTGACTTTACTGACAATCACTAGTGGTTCTACTTCTAAATTAATTGTGATTTTTTTTCTGGCATTTTATAAGTTATTATTTCTCTGGCCCTGTTTTAAGGCAAAACTCAAAGGGCTGGAGGGAAAAAAAAATCTCCTTTTAATATTTCCAAAAAAAGAGATTAAAGCTGGGGGCTGAGCTTTTCACCCATATTTAATTGACATATTTAATTTCCAAGAGTTGCAGTTTCCACACCTGCTGGGGGTTGGCTTTTGTCTCGTGGTTTTGCTGTTGGCAGAAACTGTTCTGTGTCTTGCTGGTCTTTGCTGCTATGTTGAAAAAATGGCTTTTTTAAAAATGTGTGTGCTTGTGGGTCACCCTGGGACGAGGCTGGGAGTCCCCAGCAGATGTGGGATTTTTTTTTTTGCTGAGGAAATTCAGGCTGGAGGAGGTGGATCCTCTTGAACAGTGCAATACTGAACAGTGACACAAAAATCTGCATCTTCCCCCCCCCCCCCTCCATCCTGGGCTGAAAGTCAGGTCTGAATCTTTGCCAGATCTGTTTCCTCAAGGGAACAAAAATGAGATTTCCCAAATCCCATCCTTTGTGTCTTTCCTATCCTGCTGCATTCCCTGCAGGATCCCGTGCCAGCCATGCCAGGGGAGCTGCCCACAGTGGGAATTGTGCCAGGGAAAAGAAAATTTGGAGGCTGGAGTGCTGCAGAGCCAAAATTTCTTACCCACCAGGGCCTGCAAGTGAATTTTGGTGAATTTTGATGGATTTGGGCTCCAGCATTTCTTACCCACCAGGGCCTGAAGGTGAATTTTGCTGAATTTTGGTGGATTTTGGCTCCAGGGAGAGCTTTGCTGTGCAGGGCATGGGAGCACCCTCAGAGCAGGAGCCCGAAAGAATTGGATTAAAGCAATTCTTCAATAATTTTTTCAAATAATGTATTTTTATTCTGCAGCTGAGCTCAGTGCTCACCCCTCCCTGCAGCAGGGATATTTGGGGACTCCTGGAAAAGGGGCAGGAAAAACTTTGAGGTGTTTTCTCCCCCCCAAGAGGCAGCATCTGCACAGGAGGTGTCCCCACCCAGTATTTAAGCCTTGAAGAGTAAATTTTTTTGGCAAATAGTCTTAAAAGCATGCTGGTATCTTTTACCTCCTGTTAATGAATCTGCTTTTCCAAGGAATCAGTGCCCTGGAAACTTTATCCAAAGGTTTTATTGGATGGCAAGCAATGATGCACAGATGTTGAATTTTGCTACGATTCTTGTTTTCTCTCTTATTTTTGGTCTCTCCCCTCCTGAGACTTGACAGCTCATGGGTTGATGTAATTGTTTTTGTTTTTATTTTAATTTTTTGTTTTTGTTTTGCATTTAACTGGATTGTAATAAGATTGACTGAAAATTATTAATTCTAATCAGTGATTAGAAATACATGTAAAAAATTTTATGTACAGTAGAGGAACAAAGTTACATGATTTTAAATAATGAAAACCCAGACTATCACCTATCCTAGAACTGGTTCTACTCCAAGAGTGACCTCTTATTAGCATGGACTGCACTGTTCCTGTTAAATGTCTGTTGCATAATTGAATTCTTTTTTGTAGATATTGTATTAAAACCCAAGTGTCTGTATAGTTAATATATAGCTGCTTATGTGTAAATGCTATTTTAAACACTAAAAAGCTTTTAATTTTATGTGACATCCACAGTGTATGTGGTCAGTTCTTTGCAGCATTTCATTGTGATTTATTTCCTAAATGTTACCAATTTTTGGACTCTCCAGCAGAATCAAGAATCACTGGGACACCCTTTGTAAATTCTGCTGAGCCTTGGGTTTGTTAGGACACCCTGGAGGCTCAGCTGCACTTGAGGTGTGAACATTTTTCCAGCCTCAATTATTCTAATCTTCCAGCTTAAATAAAAAGAACAAGCACAGCTTGGTGAGGCAGATTCCTTCTTCCCAGCTGATACAAATCACACAGCAAGGGGAGAGTGAAACAGCATTTAAATACCATAAATCCCAGCATTTTCCAGTGAGGAGGATATGAAATAATCAGAATTTAAATGAATATTAAATGGTCAGAATTTAGTTGAATATTAAATGGTCAGAATTTAAGTGCATATCAAATGATCAGAATTTAGGTGAGTATTAAATTGTTGGATTTTAAGTGAATATTAAATTGTCAGAATTTAAGTGAGTATTAAAGGCTCAGAATTTAAGTGCATATCAAATGATCAGAATTTAGGTGAATATTAAATAGTCAGAATTTAGGTGAACATTAAATGGTCAGAATTTAAGTGAATCTTAAATGGAATTTTGGACAGCCTTTTCCTGCAGGGCCTGGTGGAGTTAAATCAGATTTTTTTCCTTTCCCTATTTCTGGAATGATGATCAAAAGTTATTTAATGTTTCTCTGCTATGGAACCACAGCCCTGGAGGAGGAATACTGAGAATTTCAGGTGTTGTGAAAAATTCCTGCAGGCTCCAGCAACAAGAACTCCAGGCTCCAGGTCAGAGTTTTGGTTTTTTAAATCACACTGAGGAATAATTTTAGATGGAGGTGATCACAAAAATTGGGGACAAATAACTTTGCAGTGTACTAAAAAGTGTTCTTTTTCTTTTTTTTTTTTTTTTTTTTTTTTGAATGAAAATATTCACTGGTTTAGATTAATTTACAAATTCTTTAACTGAGCTGGACTGCTTAAAATCCAGTAACACACAGTGGAGAGATAGAAAAATTTTAATCTAGGGAATAAAAAAGCAGAAATGGAAAAACTTTTTAGGAATAAAAGAGCAGAATAATTCCTTGTCAACATGAGTGGGGAAAAGAAAAACCTTGGTGATGTGACTGGGTATTGACTGGATACTGCCTGGCAAAAATGTGAAGTTTTGGGTGAATTTTGCCTGGTTTTGGGGAGGGAGGAAGCTCCTGCTGTGCCTTTGGAGGGTGAGATTTGCACAGAGCTCATTTACATGTGCCTGTCCCTGATTTTCATGGAACACAAATGGACTGAGCTGGGATTTGAATGGGAAATGCCCCCTCTGTGTCCCACACAGCACTGCTGGCACCTGCCAGAATGTTCTTTTTACACCTCTTTTATTTGGTTTATTTGACAATTCTGACAAGGCTAGGGAAAGGCTGACACCAGCCAGAATGTTCTTTTTACTCCTGTTTTATTGGATATATTTGATATATCAGAATTATTGTATAATTCTTACAAGGTTTGGGAAAGGCTGGTACCTGCCAGAATGTTCTTTTTACTCCTCTTTTATTGGGTGCATTTGATATATTAGAATTATTGTATTATTCTGACAACACTTGGGGAAGGATTCCTGGATCCATCTCAGGAGCTGTTAATTAATAAGAAAGGGAAATTACCAGAAGTGTTTAGAGGGAAGTGCTGTTGGTGACTCACACTGACAGACTTGAGAAATGGGTGTAAAATACCATTTCTGGAGGTTCTTCCATTAACTGAACCTAATTTTGCTCCCTTTTGGGGCTGAAATGTGTTTGCAGAGAGGATGGAGAGGATGGACTTGTGAGCCCTGTGCTTCACAACTCTAATTCAGATGTGATTGTTCCTGGGACTACAGAGTGCTCATAAACAGGATTTTCTCCTTAAAATCAACAGGATTTTCTCCTTAAAATCCAGGTTTTGTGAGGAGCAGGTGACACAAGGAGTGGTTTATTGTCTGTCCTCCTCTGGCTGCTCATCAGAGAGGTTCTGGAAATAATCCCTCGTGTTCAGATCAGGCCTGAACACCAAGATGTAGCACTTGGGCACAAAGTAACTGGCCAAAATGCCCAGGGTGGTGGCCAGGATGGTGCAGATCTGGGTGACAGCCCTGAGCACCGTCCTCAGCGTGGCAAAAATCACCAGAAAGAAAATCCAGATGATGAAATAGATGAAGCTGGCAAAGGTGATGCCCCTGGCCACGTTGTACCTCCTGCCTGGGGTCTGCACCATGAAGGTGCACAGGAAGCAGACAAAGGCTAGGCAGCTGTTGTAGCCATGCAGGAGGGCAAAAGCAGCCCAGGACTGGGTGCCACACACGAGCAGCACCTCCCTGGGCAGGGATTCATAGTCAGCCACCAGGTAATCAGGGCCCAGGTGGAGGTGGCACCAGCAGAGCAACACCTGGGTGAGGATGGACACGGCCACCACCAGCCAGGCCCTGCCGTGGGTCACCCAGCGCAGCAGCCTGGGGGCACAGCGGGGGAATTCTGTCACCAGGGTGATCTCCAGGGCCTTGGGCAGCAGGGAGGAGAAGCAGCCATTGAGGCACAGGGCGTAGCAGAGCTGCTGCAGCAGGCACAGCGCCGCGCTGGGCCTGCCCACGTGCAGGCAGCAGCTGAGGCTCTGCAGCAGCAGCCAGAGCAGGGCCAGGAGGCTCCTGGCACCTCCTGCCAGCTGCACCAGGGGGCTCTGCAGGTGCTGCAGGAACAGCAGGGCTGCCCCACAGCTCAGGGCTGCAGTGAGGGCCACCAGGGTTAGCAGCGCCACGGCCAGGGGTTCATCCCAGGACAGGAACCGCTCGGTGCGGTTGTGGCAGCGCGTGCTGCGGGTGGGAGCCCACTGGTGCTGTGGGCACGGGGAGCAGCTGGTGCTGTCTGCAAAGAGAGACTGATCAGCGTTGGAGACCTGTTGAGGTGGGATTTCAATCCCCCCAGAACTCAGGCCCTTCCCCTGAAGATGCCCTCATGGGTATCACCACAGACGTGGCGTTTGGGGTGAAAAAAGAAGTGTCTCCAGCCAGTCATAAGTGTCTTTGGGGTGAAACAACCACACACCCAGTGAAACACCACACATTCAGCCGTCCAAAAGTGTTTTTGGGGTGAAAAGTGTCTCCAGTTAGCCAAAAGTGTCTCTGGGGTGACACACCACACATCCAGCTGACCAAAAGTGTCTCTGGGGTGAAACACCACACATCCAGCCAGCCAAAAGTGTCTGGGGTGAAACCCCACAGTTGCTGCTGTTTGGTTCAGCACCAAGGGTGAGACAAGCTCAGGCACGTCCCATCCAGATATATTGGTAAATATTCCAATAGGGACCTGCCACCCCTGGGGGAGGATTACACAGGGATCTGGTGGTGGTTTGGGTGGTGTTTCCCCTCCCTCCAAGGTGTGTTGGATGTCCAGAGTTTGTGGTAGTTCAGCCTCTGCTTTTCCACCCTCATCCCTTGTAGGATCCTTGTGTTTCTTGCCACTATTTCCTTCCCCCAGCAATCCCAGGATTTTATCCTCTGCCTCTCTTCTACCCATGCCCCCAGAATTCCATCCTAGCCCTCTCTCCAAGCTCTGCAGATAAAACACAGATGTCCTAATTTTCCTTCCCTCTGGGCCCAACAGGGGCAGGTCCCAGTGAGGAGCAGGACAGGGAGGAGAGCTCCCAGCTCATCCCCACCTCAGCCTGGAGACAGAATAATCCACTTAAAGCCTTTCAATTGCCCAGAGCTCACCTGTGCTGCTCCAGAAGGTGTTTTCTGAGCAGTCTGTGCAGTCATAGCAGCAGAGGTTGAATCCTTTTGTTCTTCTGAATTGCCCTGGTTGGCAGCGCCTGAAGCACTCGGATGTGGGCTCCTGGCAAAGGGCAGGAGTGAACATCAGCCAGGATGAACAAATCTCCAAGGAATCGGAAGGAACTGATCAGAAGGAATTGATGGAAGGAGCTAATCAGAAGGAACTGATCAGAAGGAATTGATGGAAGTAACTGATCAGAAGGAACTGATGGAAGGAACTGAACAGAAGGAAGGAATCTGCCATTTTTACCTTCTTGTCTGGGGTGTGGAACTGGATCTGGGATGTCCGGACATACAGGGACTGGTCGTAGTCCCCCACGGGCAGGTAGGTGACTGTGCCCTCCCTCCAGGCCCAGAGGATCAGTTTGTAGCCTGTGTTTGTGCCGTGGGATTGATCAAACCTGAAGCTCTGCCCATTCACCTCAAAAGGGAGGGTGTTCATGAAGTGCAGCAGCTGGGGAGGAAATGAAATCAAAATGGATTTTGGTCCAGTTCTTGTTTGGAAGTGACAGTTCTGCCAGCTGACATCAGCTGTGCCTTAGGTGGGCTAAGATTGTGCCAACCTGGCTGTGAGGTGACAAAAATTGGCTGTTTGTCCCTCAGATCTGCCCTCACCTGTGGGGCAACAGCCTGGTCGGAAAGCGAGAAAACTTTGTTTTCTCACAGTGGATTTGTGAGACTTTTTAGGGAGTTATAGAAAAACAATGATAACTTGTTACATAAACAACCTACAGGTGCTGTTTTCCTGCTCTGTTTGTCTGTTCTTCTCAAAGACTGTTTGTGAGAAAGATGTTCTTTTTAATTTTCCAATCAAGTAGAATGTGTCAAATCTGTCTATGAAAGACAGGATTTTCACATTAAACTTGAAAGGGACTAGCCTGCAAACCAGCCTTGGAGTGAATTTGTGCCATTTCTGCCTCAACGGTGACACTCACCTGCCAAGACCTGATGGGTGTTTTGGGACTATCCTGCAAACCAGCCTTCCACTGATTTTGTGTCAGTGATGACACTCACCTGCCAAGACCTGATGGGTGTTTTGGGACTATCCTGCAAACCAGCCTTCCACTGATTTTGTGTCAGTGATGCCACTCACCTGCCAGGACCTGACAGGTGTTTTGGGACACCCTTTGGAGGTGCATCCCAGAGCCCTGTGCAGTGCATGGGCCACGCTGTACACAGCCACGTGCACGGGCTGCACCGGTGTCACCCCCAGCATGGGCCAGATGTCCCCGAGGGTGACATTGCCGCACTGCCGGCAGTGCGTGTCCAACACCTCGGTGTCCTCCAGCCCGCTGAGCTCCCGAGAGCGCTGGCAGAACTCCTCCTGAGCCACAGAGTTGAACAGCTCAGCCACAAACTCCTGGAAGCCTGGCACTGTCCCCGTCCTCATGACAAAGCCCAGCACTGTCCCCACACTCTGGATGTTGGGGACAGAGGTGGCGATGTCCGACAGCAGCCAGGCCTCGCTGCCCAGCCAGACCTTCTTGCCCAGCCCCATGGCCAGGCTGTGCTGCAGCAGGGCCTGGGCTGGCACGCTGTGTGCAAACAGCACAATCACGTTGACTTTGGTGCTGTTAATTAATTTAATTGTGTTCTCCAGCTGCTTGGTGGCATCAGGCTCGGCCAGCTCGGTGGGGATGAGCCCCTCAAAGGCGATGCAGATGCTGTTGGTGCCAGCCATGCTGAGGAAGAGCACCTGGGCTCCCCGGCCATACTCATCATCGCTGGCCACCGTGGCCACCCAGTTCCAGCCAAAGTGGTTGAGGAGCAGCACCACGGCCTCCACCAGGTTCTTGTCGCTGGGCACCGTGCGGTAGAAGGACGGGTAGAGCTCTGTGTTGCTCAGGGTCTCGCTGCTGGCGCCGTAGCTCACCTAGGGGGAAAAGATCCTCACGAAGAATTCCAAAAGTTTATTAAAACCTTATAAAAAATACAGCATGGAATGGAAAAATTCTTAAAAAGCTTGGGAAGGGATTCTTGGATGCATCTCAGAGCTGTTGAGTAAGAAATTTACTTGAGAAATTTCTATAAGAAATTTAAATTATTATTTAAGAAATTTCCCTAAGAAATTTATATTAATACTTGAGAAATTACTGGAAGAAATTTATATTAAAACACAAATTTCTATAAGAAATTTATATTAAAACCTGAGAAACTCCTATAAGAAATTTGTATTAATAGTTAATAAGTTTCTATAAGAAATTTATTTTAATAGTTAAGAAATTACTATAAAAATTTATATTAAAACTTTAGAAATTACTATAAGAAATTTATATTAAAACTTATTAAATTACTAGAAGAAATTTGATAAGAAAAGGAAATTACGAGGAGTGTTTAGAGGGTTAGACATTCACACAAAACGTCACTTCTGGAGTTTGTTTCATTACCTACAAGGGAGAATCCTGCTCCTGCAGAGACGTTTTACCTGTGGGATGAGGAAGGAGCTGAAGAGCTTGGCGGTGAGCAGGCACAGGTCGGATTTGTGGGGCCCGATGACGGCGATCACGCGGGGCTGGTACTCGCTGTAGTCACACAGGACCCCGATGGACCTGGTGCCATTGCGGGTGAGGAAGAGGAGGCTGGGCTGAAGGGCCACCAGGGGCTCAAAGCAGGTGTCACACATGTCATAGCCCAGGGTGACCCCTGGCAGCAGCCAGCTGCTGTTGTTGATCTGCTCGATGGCAAACCTCATGGCCAGAGCCCAGATCAGCCCGTCCGTGAATAACCTGGGGACAGCAGGGACAGGACCTGTGCTGCAGCTGGCACTGGGCTGCTTCATGTAGGAAAAGCTAATTTTTCATTAGATATTTTATTAGCATAACTGATTTTTATAGATATTTTAAAATTATTAGCATAATGGATTTTATAGATATTTTTATAGAATTATTTTATTAGAATAACTTATTTTTATCCATTTTTCATGTTTATATTTTTATGTACTTTTATTAACATAACTTATTTTTATACCTATATTTCTACATTTATTTATATATTTAGGTGTTTGATTATTTTACAATTTAACAGTTTGATTCAATTTAACTGATTCATTTACAGTTTAAGTGTTTGATTCATTTAGGATGTGTTTGCTTCAATTTAACAGATTCATTTACAATGTAACTGTTTTATTCAGTTTAACTGATTTATTTACAACCTTGGGTGTTTGCTTCAAACCCTAAGGAAACCAGTGCCGCTATAACCTTTTATCAAGGTGAGACCAAAGCTTGTCAGCACCAAAAAACCACAAACCCATTTCCATTTTGGGACCTGTTGATGTCCCAGTGCTCCAATTCTCCTCTATCCCATCCCATATTTTCCCTTTTCCCCCATATCCCAGCCCTTACCTGTCACAGAGCAGCAGGGTGGGCTCAGAGCGAGCTGCCAGGTTCAGGGTGTCCTTCCCAAAGGGGAACAAACCCCCCAGGACAAAATCCCCCGGCCTCCTGAGCTGGGCTGAGAGACACCAGGGGCTCAGGGGGGCAGCCCAGGCACAGCCCAGGCACAGGCACAGCCACAGCCCAGCCACCACGTGCATTTTGGGGAAATCTAGGAAATCCAGGCTCAGATGGTCCTGGGAAGTCTCTTTAAATAGAGCTTGGGAGGAATTTGTTTGGCAAAATAAATTGAATTCACTTTAGTGGGCAATAATCAAATATACTCCAAGTAAAAACCACTGCCCTCATCCTGATTTCCTTTACTCAGTGAGTAAATGTCCTTTACTCAGTGGGCAATAATCAAATCCCCTCTGAGGGCACTTGAGTGTAAATCCTGATTTCCTTTACTGAGTAGCTTTTCCTCAGAGCGATTTACAAGTTCATTAGCACAGCTGTGGAAATTTGGGTTCCTCTGGCAGAGGTGACAAAACTCAGGTGCCCCGCTCTGATTCTGGTAAATGATTTATACAACAGTAATTTTTATTTATTTATTTATTACATTCCATTAAAAAATTTAAATTATATTTTAATTATTTAAATTTTAAATACACCTCATCATGGAAATAACCAAATCTTCCTGAGGGTAGGAATTTGCCTGGAGAGGCCATTCCTGGGTCACAGCCTTGCTGTCCCTCAGCTGTACTGATATTATTTTAGGAAGTTGTTACTGGCTGATCTATTGTTCTTTCCCTCACACTGAACTAGAATATTAATTTCAGTTTAAAAACTTAAATCTGAGTTCATAGCATGGTAATTTAGGTTTTACTACTGTATTTTATTGTTGGATTTTAGGACAGCTCTGAATGAAAAGTTCAATTTCCTGCATTTTCTAGATCAGAAAACTGCTTTTGCTGCCAGTGCTGCTCCAAGGCTGGAATATTTTCCTTGCAGGAAGAAAAGCAGATTTAGAGACCTAAATACAGGAATGCACCAGCTGCAGCTGTTTTTTCCAGGTATGTTCATACTGACATTTTTTTAGGCATCGTTTCCCTTTCCTGGACTATTTAAGTGTCAGTTTAATTATAAAACTTAAGTTCTAAACACAATTCTGAATTTTGGGCAAGTTCATCTTCAATATTAGCAATGGTAATTATAAATATTAATATTTATCTCTTAAATAATTACGAGTGTGACAAGGGAGAAAAAATTTTTTCTTGTGGTCACACCATCATTTCTAGAGATTTAAACCCATTTTTTTTTCCCTTGACACACATTATTTGATTTACTTGAAGGTATTTAATTCACTGCACTGGTGAAATATCAGTTGGCCTGATCTCCAGGGAAATGAAACAGATTTTTCCAGGGAAATAAAATCTGAGTAGGTTTTCTGTAAATGGTGTTGGACCTCCAGAGTGTGATCCCACAAAGGACACTCCTCAAAAACCATATTATTCACATCATTTAATGTGCAGTGAGTCCAGTCTCCATGAGGTAATTGTGATTTCCTGAATTTTTCAGTGGTACATTAGGGCAGAAAGAGGCAATCAGCTGCAGGATTGATCCCTGCAATAACCCTGCAGGGCTTCTCCAGCTCCCAACGCTCAGAAAGTCCCACCTGAGACCCTCTGGCTCCTCCAGGGGTTTGGCAGAGGCTCCCAAAGCAGTGATTTACAGTACAAGTGTGGATTTTCTGCCCCAGGGAGGCAGAAAAATCCTTTTTGTAGGCATTGAACACATTGATAAAAATTAAAAATAAACACACAAGAACACAACTCAGAAGCAAACAGCTCCAGGCTGGGCTGGACAGAGGGGATTGTGCAGCAGAAATTACAATTTGCTGCACATCCCAAGTGCAAAATCATGGATTGAACAGGGAAGGGGCACAGGGGAAGGTGCTGCTGGGTGGAACAATTTTCTCCTCCTTCCACCCCCATTTCCTTCAGCTCCCACAGTGGCAGGGAAAGGGCATTTCCCCAGGGCATTGCTCAGCATGAAATCCTCCAGGTGGGATTTTTGTACAAACCAAAGTGTGGGAATGAGCTCAGACACCACAGCTCCAATTTGTGCTGCCACACAAGGCCACAAATATTGCTGTAAATGCACACAAGCCGCTGCGCTTGGGCTTGAAAAGAAAAACCGTTTCCAGCTTTGCCAGGAATAAAAAAATTTAAAACTTCAATCCCTTAGCAGCTCATCCTAATGTGGAATTATTTTTCTAACTCTGCACAGCTCCTCCTAATGTGGATTTTTTTTCTAATTGTAGAGATGTAAAAAAAGGTGTAAAAAAAGCCTATTCCATGTTTATGAAGTGGCATAACTTGGCCAACTCCTCAGCTCCAGGCTGGAAAGAAAAAGTGGAAATAACCAAATAATAAATGTGCAAAAATGTTATTTTCACTCTGGGCTCATCCTGGCAGGATGGGTCGAGCAGCCTGTGCTGCAGAAAGAGCTCCTGGCTCATGCTGTAAGGTGTGGGAATAAAAAAAAAATCCCTTAGCACCTCAACCTAATATGGAATTTTTTTTCTAACTGTACAGATGTAAGAAAAGGACTGGTCCACATTTATAATATGGACTTGTTTTGCCAATTCCTCAGCTCTAGGCTGGAAAGAAAAGTGGAAATAACCACGGACAGTGTGTTGCTTGTGCATAAATGTCATTTTCAGCCATCAGGGCAGATAGAGCAGCTTGTGCTGAGCAAAGAGCTCCTGGGTGATGCTGTAAGGTGGGAATATAAAAAAATCAATCCCTTAGCAGCTCAACCTAATGTGGATTTTTTTCCTAACTTTAGAGATGTAAGAATAGAACTGACAGATGTAAAAAATAACCGGTCCATGTTTACAATACGGAATCATTTTGCCAACTCCTCAGCTCCAGGCTGGAAAGAAAAAGTGGAAATAACCATGGACAGAATGTCTTGCTAGTGCAAAAATGTCATTTTCACCCCAGCACCACCGTCAGGGCAGCTACACAAATAGTTCCTGGGTGATGCTGTATGCTAGGAATAGAAAAGAATCAATCCCTTAGCAGCTCAACCTAATGTGGAATTGTTTTCTAACTTTAGAGATGTAAGAATAGAACTGACAGCTGTAAAAAAATAACCGGTCAACATTTATAATATGGAATAATTTTGTCAAATCCTCAGCTCCAGGCTGGAATGAAAAAAGGGAAATAACCACGGACAGAATGTGTTGCTTGTGCAAAAATGTCATTTTCAGCCATCAGGGCAGGTTAAGCAGCTTGTGCTGAGCGAAGAGCGCCTGGGAGATTGCTGTAAGGTGGGAATTAAAAAAATAAATCCCTTAGCAGCTCATCCTAAATGTGGAATTTTTTCCTAACTTTAGAGATGTAAGGTAAGAACTGAGAAATGTGAAAAAATTAAAGGTCCACGTTTATACCGTGGGATAGTTTGGCCAACTTTCCACCTCCGGGCCGGAAAGAAAAAGTGGAAATAACCACGGACAGAGTGTGTTGCTTGTGCAAAAATGTCATTTTCAGCCATCAGGGCAGGTCGAGCAGCTTGTGCTGAGTGAAGAGCTCCTGGGTGATGCTGTAGACATCTCCGATGTAGGGGATGGCTTCTCCCAGCATGGCCACGGCCTCCTCTTGCGAGCCCACGTTCATGATCTCCAGGAAGGCATCCCGGGAGGGCAGCGTGCAGAAAGCCACGGTGGCCGCCTTGCGGACAACCCAGGGGTGGTGCTGGGCCAGCGAGGCGTTGTAGGCGTCGGTGCAGAGCACGGAGGTGCGCGGCTCCCCCGAGCGCAGCCCCTCCAGGAAGAGCTGCAGCCAGCGCAGGGCGCGGTGCAGCCGCAGCACCGTGCGGCAGCCCGAGTCCGAGCGGGCCCGCAGCGCCGCCAGCCCCGCCGCCAGCTCGTGCTGCACCAGCGACTGCAGCGACACGAAGCCGTGCTGCTGCTGGTGACCTTCCAGCAGAGCCACCTTGGCCACGGCGTCCTTGGAGATGAAGGAGAAGACGGCGCCCAGGCTCTGCAGGAAGCTGAGGGGGAGAGGGGAGTGGTGGGTTAGGTGGGCGAGGGGTGGGGAGAGAAGCGGAAAAAATGCCTGAGGGGTGAAAAAAACCAACCCCAAAGCCACCTCGGGGGGAAAAGAGAACACTGCCGACCCCCCGCCAAAAAAACACCTCAGGGGTGAAAAGACGACCCCAAAACATCTCAGGGGTGAAAAGAGAAGGCAAAAAGCATCTGAGGGTGGCAAAGCAAAGCCAAAAAGCATCTGAGGGGGGGAAAGAGAAGCCAGAAAGTAACTGAGGGGGAAAAAGAGAGCCCAAAGAATTGCCTGAGGGGTGGAAAGAGATAGCAAAAAGCATCTGAAGGGTGAAAAGAGAAAGCAAAAGCTCCATCAGGGGTGAAAAGAGAAGACAGAACGTATCTGAGGAGTGAAAAGAGAACCCCAAACCCACTTCAGTGTGAAGCCGTCGCTCCCTGATCAGTCACTGCATCCTTCTGCCCGCAGCCCCCCCGCTCGCTGCCGGGCACTCACCGGATGAGCCCCCGCCAGCCGCTCAGGTAGGGCTCCAGCAGCACCTCTCGCTGCTCCGTCACGCACCTGCGGAAGGCGTCCAGGACCTCCCTGAGGCTGAACGGGCCCGCGGCCGCCGCCGCCATCGCGCCGCGGCGCCACCGCCGCCGCCTCCCCCTCCACTTCCTCCTCCTCCTTCCGTATGCCTCACCGCCCTCTCGGCCAATCAGCGCCGCGTCCGTCACCCGCCGCGCCCCGCGGGCCAATCCGCTTCGCGTGCGTCATTGTGGCTTGGCCAATCCGCGCGGGGCGGCGCAGGCGCGGAGGAGGCGCTGGGGCTGCGGCCTGGCCTAGGTGCATTTGCGGGGTTTTTTGTGTGTTATTTTTTGTGGTTTTGTGCTTTTTTTTGCCCGTTTTTCTGTGTTTCTACACGTGTTTTCCCGGCTGTCAGCAGTGGTGGTGGGTATTGCAGCCAAACGGGGCCGCTTTCCCGCAGGTTGTTGTTTATCACCTCACCTGTGTTTTCTGTCTCGCCTCAGGAAAAAGTTTGGGCTCTGCTTGAGTCTTCGGCCGGATCCTTGAAAAAATTGAAATGGCGCCGGTAAAACCAACGAAATCCTCTCTCGTTGTGCCCCCCTCGCATCTGCTCCTGGGCTAATTTTCTGCGCGGGTTTGGGACCTGGAGTGGGGTAAAAATGCCCGAGATCAAAGTCACCCCCTTGGGTAAGTCCGGCCTAAAATCGCCTTGAAATGCCAACACTGAAACCCTGGGGGAAATTCTGGCTCATATTTGGAATCCGTGATGTGATTCCTCTCTGCCCTCCATTGTTTTTCCCAGTGACCATTATAACTGTTTGGATTAATTAGTCAGGATTAATTAAGTTATTCTTGTAAAGGTACTGTGGTGTTGTGGAGCATTAATTCACTACAGTGCTAAAGAGCCACAGGAAGAAAATATTTCTCATTTTTCCCTGTTCAATCTTTTTTTAAATGTGGTTTGTATTGAGAGGGCAGAGGATGTACTGAGCAGCAGATCTGCTTTATCGTCCTGGATAGTTTTCAGCCTTGGTGTGGGTTTAACTTAATGAGGCTTAACGAGGGCAGAGCAGCTGGAGAAGGAGTTCTGATCCTTGCCAGATGAAGGATTTTTCTCTCTTCCTTGAAACTGCAATTGCAGGAAGTCTGTGCAGACCTTCGCCTGCTTTTATTTTGAAAGAATTGCAGCTTTTCCCAGAGGTGTTTTACCAGTGTCTTACTGGTGTTTTATTGGTGTTTTGCCGGTGTTTTACTGGTATTTTGCTGATGTTTTATAGTTATTTTGCTGATGTTTTATTGATCTTTTACTGGTGTTTTGTCAATATTTTACTGGTATTTTGCTGATGTTTTGCTGGTATTTTGCTGGTGGTATTTTTCTGCTGTTTTCGTGGTGCTTTCCTGGTGTTTTATTGGTATTTTGCTGGTGATGCTTTATTGGTGTTCTTCCAATATTTTGCTGGTGTTTTGTGATGCTTTCCTGGTGTTTTGTTGGGGTATTATTGGTATTTTCCTGGTGCTGTCTTACTGGTATTTTGCTGGTGTTTTGTGATGTTTTCCTGGTGCTTTACTGGTGGCGTTTTGATGGTGTTTTACTGGTTTTTCACTGGTGTTTTGCTGATGTTTTACTGATATTTTGCTGATATTTTGTGATGTTCTCCTGGTGTTTATTGATGTTTTTCTGGTGTCCAGGTGCTGGCCAGGACGTGGGCCGGAGCTGCATCCTGGTGTCCATCGCTGGCAAGAACGTGATGCTGGACTGTGGGATGCACATGGGCTACAACGATGATGTGAGTGTCCCCTGGGCCAGCTCCTGTCCTCCCTTCTGTCCCTCCTGCACCCCTGGGCTCCTCCATCAGCCCCTGCTGGGGCTGGGCTGGGGCAGAGCTGTTCTTCCCCCTTCCAAAATCTCCCTTCCCCTCAAGTGTTCCATGAAATATCAGCCCTCCTTTCCCTGGCTCGTGGACTTGGGGAAATGTTTATTAATAATGTTTATTAATGCAGTTGCAAATGCTCCATTCCAGCTGGGGTTGGACTCTCTGGGTTTCCTCTGAGCGGGAATCCTGTCCTAAGCTTTGGGGCAGCTCATTCCACGTGGGATCCTCATCACATTTCTGCTGCTCCAGGGGGAGAGAACGAAACTCCTGATTTTGGCTTCCCTGACCCAGCAGGAAAGGAATAATGGCACAGATATTCTGTAGGATTTAGTTCAAGCAGCAAATGTGCTGACAGGAAAGCTTTTGGGGCTTTGTACTTCAGAGCCAGGATGTGATCACTTCCTGTTTTATTTGGGAGATAAAATTATTTATTTATGAAAGGGTCAGTTTCTGTTTGTGCTCTCTTTTCTGCCTCTCCCTGCACACAAAAACTGCCTAAAGAGTGCTCAGCACATTCCCAATGTCCCATTCCCTCCATTTTTGTTGGATCACTGATGCTGGTGTTATTGGAAAAGGATCAGTACGTTCCCAGTGTCCCATTGTCCCATTCCCTCCATGGTTTTTTGGATCACTGATGCTGGTGCTGCCTGGAGAGGCCTCAGCACATTCCCAATATCCCATTCCCTCCTATTTTTGTTGGATCAGTGGTGCTGGTGCTGCCTGGAGAAGGATCAGCACATTCCCAAAGTTCCAGGCCCTTCCCTCCATGGTTTTATTGGATCTGCTGTTGTCTGGAGAAGGATCAGCACATTCCCAGATCCTTCCATCCATGTTTTTATTTTTAATTAGGAGTGCTGGTGCTGCCTGGACAGAGCTCAGCACATTCCCAGTGTCCCATTGTCCCATTCCCTCCATGTTTTTTGGATCACTGATGCTGGTGCTGCCTGGACAGAGCTCAGTACATTCCCAGTGTCCCACTGTCCCATTCCCTCCCTGTTTTTGGATCACTGGTGCATTCCTGCTGGATCTCCTGTTTTCCCCCGGCTGTAGAGGCGCTTCCCTGACTTCTCCTACATCACCCAGAATGGCAGGCTGACTGATTTCCTGGACTGTGTCATCATCAGGTGAGGCTCCTTCCTTCTCCCACCTCTTTTTGTGCCATCCTGAGCCCACCCCTCATATTTTACCTGCTTTTTCCTCCCTGAGAAGATCTGGGAGCCACCCAAACTGAATTCTGTGCAACCATTTAGTTGGTTTTTTTTTTGTTTGTTTGGGTTTTTTTTTTGCAGCCACTTCCACCTGGACCACTGTGGGGCCCTGCCCTATTTCAGCGAGATGGTTGGCTATGATGGCCCCATCTACATGACCCACCCCACCAAGGCCATCTGCCCCATCCTGCTGGAGGACTACAGGAAGATCACCGTGGACAAGAAAGGGGAAACCAACTTCTTCACATCACAGATGATCAAGGACTGCATGAAGAAGGTGGTGGCCGTGCACCTCCACCAGACGGTGCAGGTCAGGGGGCTTGCAGTCAAGGGGGTAAATTGGAAATGTACCTAATTAATCAAGAGATTAATTTGGAAATGTAGCTAATGAGTCATGGGGTTACATTGGAAATGTAGCTAATTAATCAATGAGTTGTTGGAAATGTAGTTAATTAATCAAGGAGTTATGTTGGAAATGTAGCTAATTTATCAAGGGGTTAAATTAGGAATATAAGCTAATGAATCAATGGATTAAGTTAGGAATGTTGATAATGAATCAAGGAGTTAAATTAGAAATGTAGCTAATGAATCAATGAGTTAAGTTAGAAATGTAAGGTAATTAATTAAGGGGTTAAATTAGAATTACAGCTAATGAATCTAGGGGTTAAGTTAAAAATGTAGCTAATTAATCAAGGGGTTAAGTTAGAAATACAGCTAATGAATCAATGGGTTGAGTTGGAAATGCAGCCAATGAATCAAGGGGTTAAATTAGAAATGTAGCTATTAGGCAAATTCTCCTTCCTCCTTTTGAGTAAATCCAGAGGGATTTAGATTTCCACATATTTCCAATTGGAGTTGAAATACTGGCATTGCTGAGTGGTTTGCTGTTTGTATTTTATATCTATATAAAGTTGAAATGCTGGCAGTGCTGAGGGTTTGCTGTTGGCAGGTGGATGAGGAGCTGGAGATCAAGGCTTACTATGCAGGCCACGTGCTGGGAGCTGCCATGTTCCAAATCAAGGTTGGCTGTGAGTCTGTGGTGTACACTGTGAGTATGCCCAAAGTTAGAATTATTCCCTTTTTTTAGCTGTAAATATTCCCAGATATCTATATTTTATATCTATATATAATGATATATAATTATATATAATTTTATATATATATATAAATTTTATATATTTATATTATTGATACACAATATATTATATATAATATCTATTATATTTATATTTTATTATTCATATATTATCATGTATTTATATTAATGGTATACTGTGGTTTATATTATATGTATACTATATATTATATTTATGTATTAGCATATATATATATTATTTATATTACATTCTGTTAGATATTTGAGTCTCCATTGGTTCAAAAATCTCTTGGGGTTTCTTTTCTCCCCTCAGGGTGACTATAACATGACACCAGACAGACACTTGGGGTGAGTAAAAAGCTGAATTTCAATTTTTATGTGAATTAATTTAAACGAAACTACCATAGAGCTCCAAAGGCACCCTTTACTCCCATTTCCTGCACCACTCCTTAATCCAGCTTGGAGATTTTCAGATTTAACCCGCCAAACACCCTTTCCTGCTGTGATTTTGGGTTGAATATTATTGCATTTAGAACTGGTAATAAACTGGACAAATACTGCTTTTTGAGCTCTGTAATTTCAATTCTGAGCAGGATTAATTCAAATTAAGCTACCACAGAATTCCAAAGGTATTATGGGATTTATTCCCATTTCCTTTATTTTTTATTTTTCTTTATATATTTATTCCCATTTCTACTTTATTCCTATTTCCTGTGGACACAGTGACATTCCCCAATACAACTTGGAGATTTTCAGATTAGAAACACCAGAAACCGTTTCCTGCTGTGATTTTTGAATTTTAATGCATTTAAATTAATGCATTTAAAACTGGTAATAGACTGGATAAATATTGCTTTTTGAGCAATCTCAATTTTGAAATTTTAATTTTTGAGCTCTGTAACTTCAATACTGAGCTGGATTAATTCCAGTTAAGCTACTGTAGAGTCCCCAGAGCCCACTTTCCTCCCATTTCCTGTGCCATTCCCCAACCCACCTTGGAGATTTTCAGATTTAACCCAGCAGAGCCCCTTTCCTGCTGTGATTTTGGGTGGAATTCCCTGTTTTCAGGGCAGCCTGGCTGGACAAGTGCCGTCCTGACCTGCTGATCACTGAGTCCACCTACGCCACCACCATCCGCGACTCCAAGCGCTGCCGCGAGAGGGATTTCCTCAAGAAGGTGCACGAGACTGTGGAGAGAGGAGGGAAGGTACAGAAGGAATGAAAATAAGTAAAAATATTAAATAATAAAGAAAAACAAATCATAATAAATATATGAAAATAAATAAGAATTAAAAAATAAATAAATAAAATAAAAATAATTATAAAATAAAATTTAGAAATAAATATAAGTAAAATTATAATAAAATATAATTAAATAAATAAAAATAAAATAAATTAAAAATATACTCAAATAATGAAAATGTAAGAATTATTATTAATACTAAGTAATAAATAATGATAAATATGTAATTGTCTTTCCTACACATTAACAAATCCTCAAAAATATCAATCAGTGCTGGAGATTGCAGTTATCAGTTGGTGACTGAAAATGTAATAATGGAAAATTATTATTATATCTATCATATATCATTATTTATATTATTGTATATGTGGTTATATATCGAATATAGTATATAAAAAAGTAAATATAATAAAATATGATTATACAATATATTATATACTTGATAATATATAATATATAGTAATATATTAATATATAAATATATATTATTATATATATATTATATCATAAAATAGAAATATACTACTACTACTACTAATGTAATTAATAATATTAGTAAATGAATGCTGTTTGGCTCTGTCAGACTGAACTCCCCCTGTGTTCCAGGTTCTCATCCCAGTTTTTGCCCTTGGCCGTGCTCAGGAACTTTGCATTTTACTGGAAACCTTCTGGTGAGCCCCCGCTGCTTTTGGGATCCTTTGTGTGTGATGAGTGCTGGAAATGTAGGAGTTGATCTGTGGGGAGACAGACACTGAAACCTGCCTGGGCTTGAATGCCACTGACAATATAGAATAATATATAAATTCATCAATAAATAATGTATATAATAACATAGAAATATATTTAATATATATTATATATATTATTTAATATTCCTTCAGGAGTGGAATTGCCCTGGGTGCAGGGAGAGCTAAAATTAAAATTATTAAATATTGAAAATATTTAATACAAAATAGTTATTTCTAGCTCATGAAAACAGGGAAATACACCCCAAAAAAACCTTGGGAGACTCCCCAGCTTTATGACCAGCTGAGATATATATACTATATATTATATATTAGATATATATATATGAAAATACATATATATAATATTTGTTTATTTATAATATATTTTAATATTATTTTATATGGAGCTATATGTTATATATGCAATATATTATATATAGTTATATATATCATGTTTTATTATATATATCATATGCTATATATAGTATGTTATATTATATGTATGATATGTTATGTATAAAACATGCTATATTGTGTTATATGTGTTTAATTTCATACGTATAAAAATATGTTATATAATATATAGCATAATATCATATATTTTATATTGTTCATTATATATTATATATTTGCCTCTTTCTTTTCTTGCAGGGAAAGGATGAACCTGAAAGCTCCAATTTATTTCTCCACGGGCCTGACAGAGAAGGCAAACCATTATTACAAACTGTTTATCACCTGGACCAACCAGAAAATCAGGAAAACCTTTGTGCAGAGGAACATGTTCGAGTTCAAACACATCAAAGCCTTTGACAGAGCCTTTGCAGACAACCCTGGGCCCATGGTAGGAGAGGCTTGGGAGCTTTTTTATTCCAGATTTATCCCAAATTCTGGGGGGAAAATCAGCCTGAGCATCCTCCACCCCAGCAATCCCAACACAAAACGTCTCATGGCCAGGTCATATCTTTAAATACCAAATTTCTTTAATTTCTTTGATTTTTTACTTCATTGAAAGTGAAACACCCAGAAAAAAATGAAAATTTTGAATGTTTATACCATCAATCCCACCTGAAAACATCCCATGGCCAGGCCATCTCTAAATATTATATCTCTTTCTGTATTTCTCTGAATTTTTTGTTTCATTTAAGGTGAAAAACCCAGAAAAAAATGATTGATGTTTATGCCATCAATCCTACCTCAAAACCAGGGCATTTCTCTTTCTGAATTTTTATTTCATTAATGGTGAAACACCCAGAAAAAAAAAAAGAAAATTTTGCATGTTTATGCCATTAATCCCACTTAAAAACCTCTCATAGCCAAGTCATCTCTGTAAATATAAAATTCCTTGATTTTCTTTGAATTTTTATTTCATTAAAAGTGAAACACCCAGAAAAAAAATGAAAATTTTGCATCTTTATTTCCTCTACACATCCTGATTCATACCAGGGTTTTCTTTTCCACACAATCTTTTATTGGATGCTCTGCACAGATTTAGGCTATTTCTATAAACCATGGAAAAAATGGGTTTTTGCATCTTTGACTTGCAGGTGGTGTTTGCAACCCCTGGGATGCTCCATGCAGGACAATCCCTGCAGATCTTCAGGAAATGGGCAGGGAATGAGAAGAACATGGTAAGAAATTGGGGTTTTATGGGGTTTTTATTGTTTTTTTTTTTTAATAGGATTTATTGGTTTTTTTGGGGGGTTTTTATTGGGTTTTTATGTCTCATATTAATGTGAGTCGAAACTACTGAGATTATGGCAAAGCTTTTCTTGAGGAGCTGGAATTAAAGGACAAAAATCCTCTTTGAACTAACTCTATTTTGTGACATTTTTATGTTTTAAATGGATTTCCCAGGCTAAATCCATGGAATTTTTGATTTTTTTGGGTTTTTTTTTTTCCAGGTGATCATGCCTGGCTACTGTGTCCAGGGAACTGTGGGCCACAAAATCCTCAGTGGGCAGAGGAAGCTGGAGATGGAAGGAAGACAAATTGTGAGTTGGATTTTCAATTCCCAGCACTGAAAATACCTCAAAATAATCTTTACTTTTGGAGTTGCACTTATTTGGGTATTTTTTCCTTTTTTGCTTTAGCAAAGTTTGATTTGTTTTATTTTTTCCCGCCTTTTGCATTAATTCCTGCCAAAAAAAAAAACATTGAAGGGCCCTTTGATTCTGCTGTAAAATTTAGGTGAATAAGTTTTACTAAAACTTAGGAAGTTTTACTTCTTAATTATTAAATAAATTAATAATTAACTAAATTCTTAAAATTTCTTTAAATACTTAGGGGCATTTTATACTGTTAGTAACAAGGCAGGTGAAATTGATATATTTTCACATTTCAATTGATATATTTTCAATTTTTCATTTTTCAATTGATATATTTTTCCATTTTTCATTTTTCAATTGCTATCTTTTCACCCATATAAAGCACATTTGGGTAATAAAACACCAGCTGACCTGCAATATTTGATTTTTGCGACAAATATTGTCTGAAATGAGGCAATTTGAGCTTTTCAATTACAGCAACTTTGTGTTAAGGCAATTTAGGTTTTCTCCTTTTTCCTTTTAAATAAATCCAGAGGGATCTGGGTGTTCCTGGGTGTGTCCCAAGGAATTCCCAGTTCCCAGAGCTCTGCTCTGTTCCTCCCAGCTCGAAGTGAAGCTGCAGGTGGAGCACATGTCCTTCAGTATTTGATTTTTGTGATAAATATTGTCTGAAATGAGAGAATTGGAGCTTTTAAATTATGACAGTTTTTGTCAGGGCAATTTAGGTTTTCTCCCTCTTAATTTTAAATAAATCCAGAGGGATCTGGGTGTGTCCCAGAAGAATTCCCAGTTCTCAGAGTTGTGCTCTGTTGGAAGTGAAGATGCAGGTGGAGTACATGTCCTTCAATATTTGATTTTTGTTTCTTGACAAATTTTTGTGACAAATATTGCCTGAAATGTGGCAGCTGGAGTTTTTAAATTGCAACAGCTTTTTGTCAAAAAAATTTAGGTTTTCTCCTTCCTTGGAAGTAAATCCAGAGGGATCTGGGTGTGTTCCCAAGGAATTCCCAGTTCCCAGAGCTGTGCGCTCTCAGTTTCTCTTGTCCCCAGCTGGAGGTGAAGATGCAGGTGGAGTACATGTCCTTCAGTGCCCACGCAGATGCCAAGGGCATCATGCAGCTGATCCGGCAGGCTGAGCCCAGGAATGTGCTGCTGGTGCACGGGGAGGCCAAGAAAATGGAATTCCTGAAGCAGAAAATCGAGCAGGAGTTCCGTAGGTATCCCTGGGCAGGGGGAGGGAGCCCTGAACGGCTGGGAATCACATCTGGGGCCCTCAGCATGGCCGGGGAGGGGGGCACTCACAGCTCCCCTCGAGGAAGTGATGATTCTAACACCTTAATTAACATTAATTAAACCCTGTTAATTGCAGTGATCCCCTTGGACATAAATTAGAACTGTTTTCCATGTGAGAGGAGGGAATGGAATTAAAATTTTACACATTTTGGATCAATTTTGGATCCTTCAGCAAAGTTATGGAGGGTGGCACTTACAGCTCCCCTCAAGGAAATGATGCCTGTAATACCTTAATTTACGTTAATTAAGTTAATTGCAGTGATCCCCTTGGTCATGAATTAGCATTGTTTTCCATGTTAGAAAAGGGTATTGAATTAAAACTTTGCACATTTTGGATCCCTCAGCACAGGTAGATGGGGTGGCACTTACAGTTCCCCTCAAAAAAGTGAGGCCTCTGACACCTTAATTAATATTAATTAATTGCAGTGTCCCCTTGGATGTGAATTAGGATTGTTTTCCATGTTAGAGGAGGGATTAGAATTAATATTTTACACATTTTGGCCCTTGGGGTGACATTTACACTTCCCTTCAAGGAAGTGATGCCTGTAACACCTTAATTAACACTAATGAAGCCCAGTTAATTACAGTGATACCCTTGGACATAAGTTAGGATTGTTTTCCAGTGGAGAGGAAGGAATGGAATTAAAATTTTACACATTTTGGATCCATTTTGGCCCTTTGGGTGGCATTTACACCTCCCCTCAAGGAAGTGACGCCTGTGACACCTTAATTAGCATTAATTAATTGCAGTGGCCCCCTTGTAGCTGAAGTTTCTTTTGTTACTGTTCCCTTTGCAGATGTCAGCTGCTTCATGCCAGCCAACGGAGAGACCACCACCATCCTCACCAACCCCTGCATCCCTGTGGACATTTCCCTGGGCCTGCTCAAGAGGGAAACAGCCATAGGTGACTCTGCCCACCCCATTTCCTCCCTGCTAATGGGTTATAAAGCTGTAAATTTATATTGAAAATAGAATTTAGATGTAATTTTTTATTTAAAATTTAGATGTAGGTTTATATTTAAAATATAATTTATGTGTTTCAAATCAATGTGCACACCCTGCCTGGTTTGCTACACGTGTGTGCTTGATTTGGGAGATAAACTGAATAGATAAATATATATATAAAAATAAAATATTTATATTATTAATATAATTATTATATATAATTATATTATTGATAATATAGTCATATTATTAATATAGTTATATTAATAAATATATACCATAACTACATTATTACTATTTCTATATTGATAGATATATTTTTATATTTATTTATATAAATATATAGATTATATATACTATATATAATATAAATATATATTTATAAACAGAATTTTAGAAAAAAATAATCTCACTTTTACATGAGGAAGTGCTCTGGGAAGAGAGGGAGTTGCTCTGTATCATTAAATATTGATTTTAGGTGTCAATATTGCCCTGTTTAGGTGCTGCCCCTGATGCCAAGAGGCCCAGGCTGATGCACGGCACGCTGCTCATGAAGGACAACGTGAGTACAGAGCCCTCAGCTGCCCTAGGGCCTCACAGGGTGGGTTTGTGTCCTCTGCTTTTTGTGCCCTCTGAGGGTGTTTTTTGTGTCCTCTGAGGGTTTTTTTCATGTCCTCTGTGTTTTATGTCCTCTGAGGCTGTTTTTTGCCCTCTGAGGCTGTTTTGTGCCCTCTCAGGGTGTTTTTTATGCCCTCTGAGGTGTTTTTGTGCTCTCTGGAAGTGCGGTCCTGTTTCAGACACGCAAAGAACACAAATTACCGCCAGCGCTTTCACTTCCTCCCAACAAAGGAAGTTCATCTGCAATGTCATCTTTCTTTTCAAACATCGCTCCCCTGCTAGAGCTTCAACCACCTTCCAGAGACCAGCTGGATGCTGTTAAATATTTATTTATTTATAATTATTGCGGTGGGTGTTTTGTCCCACTCTCAGCTCTCCCTTTGAGCAACAAACACTCCACGATACCCCAGCCCAGAAAGGGAATGCCCTTCCCTGCTTGGCAGCACCAAAACTCCCCCAAGCTCTGAGGATTAATTTTCTCCCTTTAATCTCTTTTTCCCCCAGAGTTTCAGGCTGGTTTCCCCAGAGCAGGCCCTGAAGGAGCTGGGGCTGGCTGAGCATCAGCTGCGCTTCACCTGCCGCGTGCACATCCAGGACCCGCGCAAGGAGCACGAGACCGTGCTCAGGGTCTACAACCACCTCAAGGGGTGAGCCCTTGGGGGAATCCTTAACATCTGAGGGGTTGGGAAAGCTGCAAAAGGCCTCAGAGACAGCAGAACTGTGATCAGAGCTAAGCAAGAGCCATGAGATTGGTCAGCAGAAAAATTACATAAGAAGTAGAAAAGTAAAGACAAATAGAACAATGGTTTGTATATTAACGCTTCTCTAGAATAACTCCCTAAGCTACAGAAAAGTCTATCTAGAGAGATATTAGGGAGTTCTAAGCTTAATAATGCAGCTCTGTGTATTGTGTTTTGAGGCTTACAAGCAGGTAGTGTATTTGAAATTAGCAAGCATTGTTTTAACCAACAGGATTTGTGCTTATAGTGGTTGGATAGAACTACTGTCAATGTGCTTTTGCTTTGTGTGATTGGTCACAAAACTTTTTACAACTACAGCGTTGTCTGCTGCTGGAATGTGAGCTGCTGGGATCTTCCCATTGTCATAGCCATGGAATGAGACTGATGCTGGAAAATAAAACAGCTCCAGGCACGTTCCCAGCAGTCCTATCCCATTCATGACTTGTACACAGCCCCAGCCAGCAATGAGCCCTGAGCCTTGGCAGGGCTTTTCTGGCTCTCAGGCATTCAACTGATTCTTTTATCCCCATGGTTTTTTATCCCCATGGTTTTTAAGCCCACGTTTTCAAGCATGGGGTTGGAAAAGTTAAAGGAAGTGGAACAAACCAAAGCAACAACTTGTAAGAAGTGGAAGATCTCTCCAGCCACCGCTCATGAGAATTGTCTTGGTTTGGAAAGAGGTTCTGCTTAAAGAAGGCAGGAGCCTCCCCTGAAATGGAAAATGTAAACCCACTCCCTTTGAATTGTTGTAATTTTGAAATTAAGGGGCTCTCAGGCAAAAATATGGGAGTAGGAATAACAGTTCTTTATTAGGGAAATGAAAAAAAAATACAAATGCAATAGTACAAAAAGAAAAATCACCAAAATGAGCAGTGGATCAGCTCCTTTTCCCTTCTTGGGCTCAGAACTGGGATTTGGGATGAAAACCCAGCATTTATTTCCCAAATAAACCCCAAATTTCTCCTTTCTCTGCAGGGTTCTGAAGGATTACTCAGTGCAGCACCTCCCTGATGGCTCCATCACTGTGGAGTCCATCCTGATCCAGGCCACGGCTCACTCTGAGGACCAGGGAACCAAAGTCCTGCTGGTCTCCTGGACCTACCAGGTGGGAATTCCTCATTTCTCACCCAAATCCCTCCATCCCAACCCTGCCTCCTCTGGCTTTGAAGGAATTTGCAAGACGAGGGGCAGTCCCTGGTGTTTTCTGAGCAGAAATGATTTGACAGCTCTGTTAAGCAGAGAACTTCTGGGCTAATTCCACTTAATTCAGTTCTGACTTAAGTATTTCATTTTGTATTTCTAACTTAGAAAATTTCAAACAAATAGAGAACTATTTCTGATTTAAACATTCTTTTATTTGAGTCATCCCATCACCTTCCCTTTCTGTGGCTGGATTATTAAACGTCCTGGATTATTAAATTATTAAATTGAACTTTCTGGACTATTAAATTTTCTGGATTATTGGATTTTTCTGGATCATTGAACTTTCTGGATTATTACATTTTCTGCATTATCAAATTTTCTGGATTATTAATCTTTCTGCATTATTAAATTTCCTGGATTATTAAACTCTTTCTTGACAGCAGGAAATGCCTTTGGAAGGCAAAGCAATAAAGCCATTTATTCCTTGATTTCCAGCAAAAATGAGGCTTTTCCTCAAAAAAACCCTCAGGTCCTTGGAGAAATGGAATTTCACAGCAATAGTTTGTAAAAACAGCCAGAAATGAATTTGTGGATTATTTCACTTTTTAAACACAGCTCACATTAGATCCTGCAAGGTCCAGGAATTCTCTCAGTCCATTCCTGGGCACCAAAATTGAATTTACTGCCTCAGGTGGGACAATCCAAGGAGGATTTTGCTCTCATGCTGTTTATTTCTTCTGTTTTAGGATGAAGAGCTGGGCAGTTACCTGACATCCCTGCTGAAGAAGGGGCTGCCCCAGAGCACCCCCTGAGAGCTGAGCCCAGATTTAATTTTGTTTACATTTTCAATGCTTTTTTTCTGCTTGATTTTAATAAAAGAATTTCAGTGTTTGTCCAATTCCTGCAGTGACACCAGCACTGGGATTTTCCCCCTTGGAAAAAAACAGCCAGGGAGTCAAGAATTTGTTTTTAAATAGACCTGAGGAGCTATTTACACATTAAAGTAAAAGTTACTCAGTGTTCTCCCCTCCCACAGCTGAAAATCCCCTGCTTAAAATTAAAATTTAAAGTATAAAAGCATCACAGAAAGTAAAAAACCCTAAATGTACTGAAAACCAAGCAGCAAAACATCTTTAATTCCTCATCCTTCCCTCAGGCTCAGCTGCAAGGAGCCTCTAATCCAATTTTTTTACATTTTTCAATAAGATTGTGATAAAAGGAGTTCCCCTCCAGTGCTGGGAGGATTTCCCACTGGGAAAAAATGGAATAAAAAAAAGGCATTTCTGCTCAAGGTAAAGGATTCTTAGGGGCTGAGGCTCTCACAGTACCAGGAATTGGAATTTTCCAGCGTTTACAAAAGTTGCAGCTGAATTTTTTCACCAAGGTTTAAAAATCTGAGCAAAACAGAGAGGGAGAGGCCAGAAGCCAACCTGCGGTTTTTGATAATAATTAATGAGGTGGCCAATTAAGGACAAATACCTGGGTGAATTTTGGGAAAAAAAAAAAAAAACCAAACCAGAAAGAAATCAGAAAAAAAAAAATAGAAAAAAATTACAAAAAAAAAAAAAAAAAAAAACAAAACAAAACAAAAAAAAAAAAAAAAAAAAAAACAAACCCACAAAAACAAAACAAAACAAAAAAAAACAAAACAAAACAAAAAAAAAAAAAAAAAAAAACCAAAAAAAAAACCTGAAAAATAATCAGAAAAAAAAGCTCCAGGAAGCACCTGGGATCTGTTTCATTCCCCCAACCCTCCCCACTGGAAGCAGAGGTGTTGGAATATGAATTTTTATAATTTAGGAATGGGGTAACTGAGAGGTGTTTTAAAAACTTTTATGTGAAGGGTGAGACAATACAGATGTTACAATTTTTATAATTGTTTAATTCAATTTATAATTTATGTTATAAATTCCTTTCGGCTCAGTCCACAGAGCTTCTCTTCTGCTGGGGCACTTGGAGGGGCCAAATCTGAGAGGAGAGAGCAGAAAAAACATTGATTTAGGGAAAAAAATATTGATTATGGGGAAAACATTGATTTAGGGAAAAACAAATACTGATTTAGGGGAAAAGAAAACATTGATTTAGGGGAAAAGGAAACAGTAATTTAAGGGTAAAGAAGCACTGGGATCTTGGCTGGTTGAAAGCAGGTATTTGCAAATCCATCCCACTTCTGTAGGCTGAAAATTGTTAAATTTCAGCTAAATTGTTAAATTTTGGCTCAAATTGTTCATCATGGGAAGGTCTGAAAAAACTCATCCCATTCTACCCCTGCCAGGGCCACCTTCCACCATCCCATGTATATTCAATAATTATAATAATATATAATCACAAATAATTATAGAATAATGTATATATTAATCTATATTATAGTATATAAATTATAATATGTATTTGTTTTCCAAACCAGGACACTATTACATATTAATTAAGATACATTAATTTTATATTATATTATAAATAATTATATCATTATTATATCAATCAATGTATAGTTAAGTTCTAAAATATAATACAATATATTATATCATGATTAATATATTAATTTCATATTAGTATAATTATATAATTATATAAATTAATTTATAAAAATATAATACAGTATGTTTAATATATATTCTATATTGTTATAGAATTATATATATTAATCTATTATAAGATATAAAATATATAGTATATAGAATATATTGATTATATATTAATTATATATTATTATAAATAATTATATAATTATACATCATAATATAGCATTGTACATTATAATATTCTATCATAATTACTATGTATATTATTTATTAATATTTATCAATACTTATAGACAGTTACCACTCTAATAATGAGTTATTACTGATGAATTAGCGCTGCCCACCTGTCGGGCTGTACTCCACGCTGTGCAGGAAGAGCCCCTCGGGCGGGGCCGTGGCGTGCGGGGGCAGCGCCCGGGGGTCCCTGAGCTCCAGCAGCTGCTGCAGCTGCCCCGGGGCCAACCTGCCCTGGCCCACGGCCACCAGGGCCCCCACCATCCTCCGCACCTGGCCGCAGAGAGGGGACAGTGCTGGCTCCAGCCGGACAGCCCAGGCCTGGCTCGGTGCCAGTCCCCGCCTGGAGTCACCGACCCAGCCTGGCTGCCCCTGCTGTGCCTTTGGGCCCTTCCCGGGAGCGTTTTTGTCCCTTAGTCCCACCCCAGCAGCCACAGCCACCCCAAAATCTGCAGGAGAAGCTGCTTTTCCCCCCTTGGTGACATTCTCAGCCTGCCACGTGCAGGAGCATCTTCAGGTGACCACCAGGGCTCCCACCATCCTCCTCACCTGGCCACAGAGAGGGGACAATGCTGCGTTCAACCTGACAAGAACCAGCCTGGCTTAGTGCCAGTCCCAGCAGCTCATCCACCTCCAATTCTCTAGCCCCAATTCTCATTTCAATTCTCCACTTCCAAAAGTCCACCCCCAATTCTCCATCCCCAATTTCCCATTCTAAATTCCCCATCCCCAATTCTCTGTCCCTCACCTCCAAATCTCCATCCCCAATTAATTTCCAATTTTCCATCCCCAATTCTCCATTTCAATTCCCCCTCCCCAATCCTCATCCCAAATTCTCCACCCCCAATTTTTCATCCCCAATCCCCCCTCCCCAATTTTCCACCCCCACCTCAATCCCTGATTTGGATTTAACAAAAATTCCATTTTGACCTTTCCAAACTCTCCCAAACCCTCCCTGCAGTGCTGGAACAAATCCCTGGGCTGAGTTTGTGACCCATTAATTAAAAAATAAATAAACCAAAGCCCCCTGAGCAACCTGCTCATGATCAGCACTTCAAAAATATCCAACAATCCAAGGTGGTTTTATCCAGAGGGAAATTTTGGGACCTTGGAGTGCCCAGAATTTCTCTCCAAGCAGCTCAAATCCTCCCCTCTATTATTTCATCCTCCCTCGCTAGAGGTCATTGCATGCCACGACTTTGCTGCCACCACAATTCAGGAAAAATCAGATTAAAAATCAGATTATAGGCAGCCATGTCTGTAGGTTTGGTGCCTCCACATATAAAAATATCCACATTCAGCTTCCTAAATGGTTAAAATATTAACATATTAAATATTAAAATATTAAGATAATTATAATATATAACTATATATTATAACTATATATATTAATAATTGTTATTATTATTATTTTGGAATTATTTCAAAAAATCCAGGGGAGTTTCAGGGCAGAGGGAGAATTTCTGCAGTTTGTAAAGCAAAAAATCCCTTTTAAATTTTTTTTTTCCCAAAAAAAGCCAGGAAGTGAAATTCCAGACAGCTTTCCTAGGCTCAAATCCACTGAGCATGGAAAAAAATTAAAAAGAATTTTTAAAAAGAGCCGAGATTGTGAAAAACACATTTTTTTCCATCCTGCCATCTGATTTTGTGAAGGTTTTGGGCACAAATTTAGGAGATTTTGGGATCAAATAAAGAGCCCAAGTCTTTGTGAGTGCGACACAGATGGGACATTGCTAAAATAATCGATTTTTAGATGAATTAATTACTTTTAAAGTTAATTAATAAATTTAAATTTGGGTTGGCAGCATCTGCAGGCAGTACCTGTCGGTACAGGAAGGATTTGCTCTTCACCTTCACCTCCCAGAACTCCAGTCCCCTAAAAAAACCCAAAAAGGAGCATTTAAATCAAATTTCAGGTGGTTTTTAACTTCCCAGAACTCTAGTTCCCTAAAAAAAAAAAAAATAAAACCAAAAAAAAACCAAAAAAAAGCACTTAAATTTCAGGTGGTTTTAACACTGGGCTCTCACCTGTGCAGATAGGAAAATAAAACCCAACTCCTTGACAGAGGTGGATTTTAGCCATGAGTGTAAATAACCCAAAAAAATGAGTGAAAATGACACAAAACCCCCTCCCAGGAGCTGCTCCCTGACAATCCCACACTCCAGCCTGTTCCCCCCAGATTTTCCCTACAAACCTGATTGCCTGAACTCTCACCTGTGCAGGCAGAGACTAAAAAAACCCAAACCAATTTCTTACCCAAGGTGGTTTTTAGCCACCAAAATGAGTGTAAATAACCCAAAAAATGAGTGTAAATAACACAAGAACCCCTCCCAGGAGCAGCTCCCTGATATTCCCACACTCCAGCCTGTCCCATCTGGCTTTTCCCTAAAAATCTGACTGCCTGGACAGTCACCTGTGCAGGTAGGAAAAACCCAAATCCATTCCTTGGCAGAGGTGGTTTTGAGCCACCAAAATGAGTGTAAATAACACAAAAATTAGTGTAATTAACAAAAAAATGAGTATAATTAACACAAGAACCCCTCCCAGGAGCCGCTCCCTGCCAATCCCACAGCCCCACCTGGATTTTCCCCACAGCCCTGAGTGTCAGGGCTCTCACCTGTGCAGGTGGTGCTGGCCCAGGAGGCCGTGGCCGGGCTGGAGCTGCAGCAGCTGCAGGGTCCTGACGGGGCTCTGCGCCGCGGCCTCGGGGCGCGGGGAGCGGAAGGTGCTGAAATCGTGGGTGCCCAGCAGGAGCTGCGCTGCCGCCCTCATGGCCGGGATGTCCAGGGGGCTGCGGGGCACAGAGCGGGCTCAGGGCACTGGGACTGAGCCAGGGCACTGAGCCAGGCCTAAACACCAGGGAGTTACAGCAGGCTCAGAGCCCAGAGAGTTATGCCAGGCTCAAACCCCAATAAATTATCCCAGGCTCAAACCCCAGAGAATTACACCAGGCTCAAACATCAAGGAATTATGCCAGGCTCAAACACTAATAAATTACACCAGGTTTAAGCTCCAATGAGTTACACCAGGCTCAAACCCCATAGAATTACACCAGGATCAAACCCCAATAAATTATGCCAGGCTCAAACCCCAAACTCCTTTTAAGGCAGGAAATCAGAGCTCTGACCCATCTCCCTGTCCTCTGTGACTGTTCCAACATCCAGAAAAGGGTTTGGGCATCCAGGTCCTGACTGGTTTCCAGTCTGAGCAAAATGAGCAACCCAAAACCCTGCCCAAATTCTATTTCAACTTTTTTTTTTTTTTTTTTTTTTCTGGGATCGGCACTCCAAACCTCACTGGGCAGCAATTCCCACATCTAACAACTCTTTAACAGGGGAAATTCATCCTAAAGCTCTCCTGGGACCCTTAAACCCTCCTGATATCCAACTTAAACCCCAGCCTGAGACCATTCCCTCTCCTCTTGTCCCAGAGCCCAGCCTGGGGCTGTCCCCTCCTGTCAGGGACTTGTTCGGAGCAAAAAAATCCCATTTTTTTTCCCCCTCCCCGCCCTGATTCCCTAATTTCCTTGCAGAGGAGCCTCCCCAGGGCGCTGCACTCACCCTCCTGGGGGAGCCCAGCACAGATCCTGCTCGAAGACGGGGATTTGGGAGCGGTGGGCACAGCCCAGCAGCAGGCGGTAGACGTAGGTCCTGGAGAGGGCACAGAAACGGGCATGGAAGGTGCTGGAAACCCGCTGGGCACTGAGGATGCTGTGGGACAGAGGGGAAAGGTGACAGGGACACTGAAATTCCAAAGGTTTTCCATTGACAGGGACACCAACATTCCAAAGCTTTCCCACGGGAAGGTGCTGGGCACTCACTGGGCACTGAGGATGCTGGAGGACATGGGGGACAGGGACACCAAAATTCCCAAGTGAGAGGAAAGAACTCCCCTCTGCTCCCCCCAAACAGCTCCTAGAGCAGATGGAGATGCTTTCAAGGAGCTCCCTTCCCTCAGGACCTGCAGGACTTTGTGCAGCCAGGAAAATCCAGGAAAATCCCAACATTGGAGGGGTGGGGTGGGAGTGAACCCAGCAGAACCCTCTCAGCCCCAAAAGCCATTCCCCATGAGTGTCCAACCATCTCCCACCAACCCCAAAACAGCCAAAAAGGAGCTCCCAGGCACCTGAGCTCCCCTGTTTTCCTCCAAAGGCAGCAGGGAGAAAATTCCCTGTTTCTCCAAACCCGAAATTGCCACCCCACAGAGCGTGGGAGGCAGAGAGGAGGGCACAGAGAGCAAATTCTACCTGCCAGGGAAGGAAATGGAGCTTCCCTGAGCTCCTGCAGCTCTCCCAAAAGTGTTCTCTGGACTGGATGTGACTCTCCCAAAACCCAAAATGCAAAATCCAAAATCCTGCAGGAAAAGCCCTGCTCAGAGCCACCACCCTTGCAGGTGCTGCTTGAGAGGAGAGCTCTCCTTACAAGGGAATTTTTCTCCTGCTGTTTTGCCTCTCTGCCTTTGGAATTTAGTGAGGAGAAAGGAGCCAGGGCAGCCAAAAAACCCAGGATAGATTTGGGACCACAAATGTCTTTATTTACTTTAAGGAAAGTTGGTGCTCTGGGGATTTTTGGCCTCTGGCTCTCAGCCCTCCCTCCCCTGGCTCAGAGCACAGAGGGAGAAATGAGAGTTCCTGGAATTTGCTTTGGGCCCAAATTGGGGTTCTGAGTGCTTCGAGATTTGTCTCCAAAAAATAAAACCCTGCCACAAAGATTTGCAAAAACCAGATTTGTCTCCAAAAAAATAAAATGTTGCCACAAAGATCTGCACAAACAATCCCAGGAATTGCTCCAGTGCCATAAACCATCAGGAGAAATTTAAATTCCATCCTCCAGGGTTTGAAGGAGGAGCTCCAGCCTCCTCCAAACACCAGAATAAAATGATGACATTTATTCCCCTCTGTCTGCGTGCCTCCACAAGCACCCAGCCTGCCTTGAGCCAGCACTTGTGTGGTTTTGATTAAATAACCATCCTTTTAGGGAGGTTCTTTCACGGGAGTTTATTTCTGCTCACAGAATTCCTCAGTGCAAGCAGCTTTTCCTGTTGCAATTGTTCCTTTTAGCCAGGAATTGGTTTTGTCCAGAATTTTCTCCAGCAGCTGCATTTCAGATTCCAAAGATTTTCTCAGATTTCAGATTCCAAAGATTTTCTTTCTCTGCATTTCAGAGATCCCATTTTTAAATCTCATTTGCTGAGATCCCATTTTTAAAAATTATGGTAAATAAAGAACTGTGGCTTTTTTTTTTTTACCTTTTCTACATTTTTTAGCGTTTCCAACAGGGCCTGAATTTTGAGATCAAAGGGAAAAAAAGCCCAAAGACATTTAATTAGAAATGGAAATATATGAGAGAAAAAATCCTCCTGTTCTCTCCACCTCAAAGCCAATTTGCAGGAAGTGGGAGGAATCCCAGCTCTGCCTTGTCACTCAGAGAATTTTTATTGTGTGGTTACAAAACCAGGAACAGGAGGTGTGAGACTCCTACACTGCCAGTCCCACTCTGAGGGCAGCAGAACCCTCCTAAAACAGATCCAAATATTCTGAATATATTCTCTGATTGAAATATTCTAATTTTTGGGGGATGGTGTTGGAATCTGAAATGTAAAGAACTCTCAGAACTTTGGGCCTGGAAACCAAAGCTCAGAATTAAACCCAGGATTTGATTTTAGACCTTGGAAAAATCTCCCAAACTTAGGTGTTACAAGTGAAAATGTGGATTTATAGTTTAAAGCAGAGACAGGTTAAGGGAAGTAGAGAAAAATCTAAAATTTTGTCTGAATATCGCAAGTCCTTTGAGCACTGAAGGTTCTCTCCTCTCCTTTAATCTCTTTATATCCTCCACCCTGAACTTAAAAAAAAATTATTTACATGCAGGAATTGCTTGGATAGGGACATAGAGAAAAAAAATATAGTTTTAAGGTAAGTAGAGAAAAATTCAGAGTTTTATCTGAATATCCAAAGTCCTTTGAGCACTGAAAGTTTCCTCCTCTCCTTTAATCTCTTCATATCCCCCACCCTGAACTTCAAAAAAAGTGCATTATTTACATGCAGGAATTGCTGGATAGGGACCAGTTTTTCCTGCTCTTGCAGTAAAATCATGCCAAAATAAAGGAATTTTTTGCTCTGCACTTGTTGGAACCCAGGAAATTCCTCTGGCTGCCCTGGAGGACTCAAGCCCCTGGCTAGGGAGCTCAGAGACCTTGGCACAGAGCCCCAGACCCTTGTGCCTTGGATTTAGCCCTGGAAAAAACAATCACCAACCTTTATATGAAGAATTGCAGTGCAAGAAAGTTTAAGCAGAATGATAGTGAATTTATCACAGGGTGAAAAATAGATTTTTGGGGTTTTTAGAATGGGAATTCAAGGGGCAAGATGGAGGGATCTGGGCATGTCCAGCCTTTCTCCTTCTTGTTCTTGGCCTCCATCTTCTGCTGTGATGTTGGCGCTTTCAGATTGGTTTAGAGTAGAAGCTCACTGTCTAACATAGGTGGTAGGTATTGAGAAATAATTGTAAATATTGTACATGTAGTTTTTAGGATAAAAAGATAACACTAGTGTTTGAAGTTTTCATCACTTGGGGTCACCAGTTGTGGTGGTGTTTGCAGGGGACCCAGGGTGAGGGAAGAGAGGAGGATCTGACTCCATGTTTCAGAAAGCTGATTTATTATTTTATTATATATATTAAAATAAAGCTATACTAAAAGAATAGAAGAAAGGATTTCATCAGAAGGCTTGCAAGGAATAGAAAGGAATGCTGATAAAATCTTGTGACTGACCAGAGAGTCGAGCCAGCTGGACTGTGATTGGCCATTAATTAAAAACAACCACATGAGACCAATCAAAGATGCACCTGTTGCATTTCACAGCAGCAGACAATTATTATTATTATTTACATTTTGTTTCAGGAGAAAAAATCCTAAGGAAAGGATTTTTCATAAAACCTGTCTGTGACACACGACCCAGGGGCAGGCAGAGTGCTTCTGTCTGTCCTGCTGAGTGCACCTCAGCTGGACAGGAGAAAAAAGTTTATAGATAAGAAACAATTTGATAGATAAGAAACAATTTGATAGATAAGAAAAAAAAATTATAGGTAAGAAAAAATTTTATAGATAAGAAAAATATTATAGATAAGAAACAATAAACAATGTTGAGAATAAGAAATGAAGAGTTCTGACTCCTTCTATGAGCACTGGACAGGGAAAAGAGACTTTTAACACCTTGGGGTCACTGTGAGCAGCAGAAATCCCAAGATTCTTGCAGTAGAATATGGCCAAATGAAGGATTTTTGACGGACTCACCGGATAGGCTCGGGTTTGAGGAAGTGGTTGAGGCCGTGCAGCAGCTGGGGGCCAGTGAAGGGCGCCCTGCCCGGGGCCCTCTGGATGTCCAGGTGGGCGGCGTTGGCCAGGGCGTGGACGCCGCTGTCCGTGCGGCTGGAGATGTGGAACTTGATGGGAGCGCTGGGCTTCAGCTGCTCGGCTGCCTTCTGCAAACAAACAGCAAGAACGAAGCAAGAATTTGGCAAAAATTCAGAAAAATTCGGTAATAATTCAGCAGAAAATTCAGCAAAAAGTCAGAAAAAATTCAGCAATAATTCAGAAAAAATTCAGCAATAATTCAGCAATAATCTAGCAAAACTGTCGTCCTCCTGATGCCTTGTGAAGGCTGACCTAGGACAGAGACTGGACAGAGTTAAAGAATAAAGCAGGGATTTAGGAAAAAGATGTCCTCAATGGATCTACCTGGTGCAGCACAAGAGCCCAGCCAGGGCTGCACCCAAGATGAACCAAAATGGTCCCAAAAAATGGATGATCAGTCACAAAACTCTAAGTTCTGCTCTGTTTGCATCTTGGAGTGAATGGTCCAATTCCAGCTTTAGCCCATGCAGTCCCATCCTTGTTTTTCTCTCTCCAGCCCATGCTGTTTGTGCTCTGGGCTGAGATTTGGATCATTTGTCCTTGGTGCCCAGCTGGAGCAGGAATTGTTTTGTCTCCCTGCTCTGTGCACAGAGCTCACCATCCCATAATGTGAACCCAGACTCACACACTAAAGCAGCATAGCATGTGAAAAATAGAAAAGCCAAAACCTGAGGCATCAGCACAGAATCTGGAGAATAGGAAAGCCAAACCTGAGGCATCAACTCGAAAGGAAAGTGTGAGGAATTATAGCTGGAATCAGAGTTCTCAGGGTGCATTCGTGTGGCTTCCTGCCCTGAGCCTGTGGCAGAGAAAGTGGCTAAATTTTGTGCAGAGCCCAAAAAGGATTTTCTATCCCATTTATCTCATCCTCAGCCATGCAGGGCCCCAGGCTCTGGGCGTGGGTTGAGCCCAGCAGTTGTTCTGCATTATCCCAGTGGTGTCTGAGCAGGCAGATGGGTAGGGAGGGTGATTAGGGGAGAAAAGAAGAGGAGAAAAAGACAAACATGAGCTTATTTGGTGTTGCCTTTTCCTCAGTATCAGCACTTTGCAGGCCAGCTCAGTGCTTTCATGTGGTCCTATTGATGCTGGGCACTGCTGTGTCTATTGGAACCACATGGGAAGCCTTAAAGCAGCTTTAATAGAAAACTTCTGGGGCCTGCAGGAATTTCTCTTCCTTCCTCCTTTTCTCTGCAGCCTTGAACTTCACTCTTTCCCCAAAGCCAGGAAGGCAAGTGAAGGGAAGGGCAAAATTAAAGCTCTAATGAGATCCTTATTGTGTTCTGAGGATGTTCAGCCATTTGTTTGCAAGCAAATAACCTGGGAGGTGCAGACTTGGTGTTCCAGCAGCTGTTTTGTGGAAATTGGGATGGGCTGGTTGGTTTTGTGTCAGTTTGGGCTGGGGCAGAACAGATCAGTCATTGCAAAGCTTTGTTAGTTCTTGGTGCTGCACTGTGACAGAGCCCTGCGGCTGCCCAGAGATAATGGAGCCTTGGTTTAGTCCAGAGATACTTGTGCAAGCTTTTCATCTCTCTTTGAGGGTGTGAGCTTTGCTGACAACATTTTATTTTTTGGAGACAAGTCTTGGAGCACTTGGAACCCCAATTTGGACCCAAAGCAAATTCCAGGCCTTGTTTTCCCTCAGGAGGAGGTTGGGACTCTCATTTGGCTCCCTCCCATTATTCATGGAACTTTTCACATCCAAGACTTCATGCTCTGTCCCTTATAAGAGCTTTTAATCTCTTTTTGAGGGGTGTGAGCTTTGTTGACAACATTTTATTTTTTGGACACAACTCTTGAAGCACCAATTTGAACCCAAAGCAAATTCCAGGCCTCGTTTCCTCTGACAGAGAGGTTGGAGCTCTGTGATTTGGCTCCCTCCAGTAATTCATGGAAATTTTCACATCTAGGACTTCAGGCTCTGTCTCAATACTTAGAAATGCCTCTGCTGTATAGGAAGATCTCACTGTTGTTTGGGATCTGCAGAGTTCCCTTCCCTCTCAGACCTGCCTGAACCGTCTCCCATTTCTCATTTTCTTGGGAATTTCTGCCCAAACTCATCCTCCCCTCCCAAAAGCCTGTTCGGGCCAGCAGCCTTGTGCTGAGGACAGAAATTGTTCCTCGTGAAAGGAAAGGGGAGGAGGAGAGAGAGAAAGGAGAAACACCAGCTCCTTACTATGCAAGGCAGCTCTAGTACAGCCTCCTTCCCTACCTCCTTTAAAAAAAGAGCAAGAATTTCAAACAGACAAAGAGAACTGTCATCTTCAGCCTCTGTTTTGATAATAATCCCAGTGACGTGGCAGATTGCTTTGGAAACATTCTCTTCTAACAAAATCCACATTCTCGGCATGTCCTTCCTGGCATTCACTTCCATTTCATCAATCCAACTGCAAACGAGCTGGGTTTTTAATTAGTTTCAGCTGACATAGCACCCAGTGAGTCAGGGAGGCTGGCATGACTTACAACCAGCAGCTTGCGTGTTATTAATTATTAGAACACTGTAATTAATAAATTGTGCAGCTCCCTGGCAGGGCTCTGCAGCCTCTGTGTCCAGAGGATAAAACCATGACCAGTCTAGGGGAAGAGAAATTTATTTTTACAAAACATTCCCAATATTGGCCTGTAAAGGTCAATGGAAAATCCTGAGGATTTTTTTTTTTTTTAATTCAGATTTCAGGAAGGGAAGTGGATGAACTTTTGCTCCCCTGCCATGGCTGATGTTCATCAGCATGAGAGGAAAAATGAGCTGGGAGCAATAAAAGCAAGCTGGAATGTGGATCCATATCATTCTGGCAGCCAGCAGTGGAAATTCCAGCGTAATTCCAGCTGTGGAAGGCCCAGTGAATGAAGTAGGACACGCAGCTAAATGCAATTAATGCTTCCCCTGCATCCCTGGAGTGTCTGAGGGATAAACTTCCACCCTGGCTGCTCCAGGAATGTGGCTGGGTGGAAAAAATTGGGATAAATTCAGAAGGGTGAGATGTGAGAGGCTTCCAGCAGGTGCCAAAGCCAAGATTTCAGTGTTTATAGCACCTGCTAAATAAAAGAAAACAAAAAAAAATTAAAATATGGCTTAAAGGAGAGAGCAGAGAGCTGTGAACTGAGCACACACAGGACTCATTTATTCCTTTATCTTCTTCATTTTTTTTTTAGCTGGGTGAAATCTTAATTCCTGCTTCAGTCCCACCCTGGGAACCCGCAGAGGATCCCAGACAGGATTGGGATCTGGATGAGCAGCACCCAAACCTCAGATGAAAGACAGCAAGAGCAGGAAAAACTGGTCCCTATCCAGCAATTCCTGCATGTAAATAATGCACTTTTTTTTGAAATTCAGGGTGGGACATAATAAGAGATTAAAAGAGGAGGAAACCATTAGGACTTTGGATATTCAGACAGGAGATATTTGCAAAGGTGAAGGGGTCATTTTTCAGCTGCCTGCAAAGAGAAGTTGAGCAGTTCAGGAATTCTCTCTTCCAGGAGATTCTATCCCATCCAAAAGAAATGAAATAAAAAATACTAATATTAATAAATGAAATATTAAATTAAATATTAAAATTGAAGCTGGAGGCAATAGTTGGTAGGATATTATCACTGTGTTTTGTTGTGCTGGAGGAAAAATCCACAAAGCTTTGAGCTTCACAGACTGGGATTTATTTGGTGGTGCTGATGGTAAAACTCCTCCTTGGGATGCTCAGGAAGGTAGGAAAAATCCGATGGAGAAGAAAAATCTCATTTGTGGAAGGAAAACCCCCTGTCCTGCACCTTTTTGGATTTGCTGGCTGATCTGAGCGGGGGAAATAATCAGATTTACTTGAGACTTTGCTCCTCTTTTCCTCTCCAGTCTGGTTTTTAGTGGAGTAGAAATTCAGAGTTTGCTGATCCAGATGGAGCTGGGATGCACTGAGGGATCCAAAGCAGTGCTGCACCCAAAAAAAAAGAAGGATTTTTTCCATGTTCTCTCCTGTTGTCTTTCCCAGCTCTTATTTCCACTGGCTGGTTTTTGTCTGCTGAGGACGGAGGGGGAGAAAAGGGTGGAGAGAGGAACCTGGGAGGAGCCTGCAAAACCCAAACATCTCTGGAGGAACTTTGCTCTTAAAAATCAGGCCCTGCTCTCAGACAAATTGCTGACGCACAGGCCAAGGTCTGCTGCAGGAAATTATTTCATTTCTGTCTGCTCCTCTCTGCTTGGGGGTGATAATACAGATCTTTTTTTTTTTTTCACTGTTAATTGTAACCACATGTGAACTGCAAATGGAATGGAAAAATCAGTTTGGTTTTTTTTCCCAGGCCTCCCCCTGCAGCTTGGTTACGGGTTTTTTTTCTGCCTCCCTGTGCATTTTCAAGGAACATTTCTGAGAGCTCACAGCTCTGACTGCTCCTCCAGGAGTCTGGAAGGTATTTGTGAGTCAGCAATTCGAATTTTATTGACTCTTGTAGAAAATTAAAATCCAATAAAAACCGCTGGGTTTCAGAACTCGGGAGCGGGGATGGGAAGGAGAGGGAAATTTTGAGTCATGCCTTTGGTTTCCTGCCTTCTTTTGTGGTTTTTTACTCTTTGAGATGTTTCACTTCTTCCCTGCAGTAATTTTCACTGGATTTTTGGTCTTGGGTTTGGGTTGAAATGAGCTGAAATGGGTGATCCTCTGTTTTTTCCCCCTCACCCAACAACACAAAGCAGATAAAGAAATGAATATTTTTCACTTTATTTTGTGCTCTTAAGGAAGTTCACATGACACAAAGCAGAGGATAGATAGTAGTTAATTTTTACTAGTTTATTTTGACTTTATTTTATCCCCCTAAGGAAGCTCTCATGGCATTTTGGATCCTCTGTGTGAGGTGATTTCAGGGCAGAAGCTGAGAAATCACTGATTTTAGGAGAAATTCCCGCAAACCCTCAATTTTTTATAACCCACAGTAACGCCAAACTCCTCTGGAAGCAGCACAAGGTGTGGTTAGCCAGGAGTGATGCCTCTGGTTTTGGATTTTCCATTTTTCACATTCTGTGCTGCTTTAGTGGGTGGGTCTGGGCTTCATACTGTGGGATGGTGAGCTCTGTGCACAGAGCAGGGAGACAAAACAATTCCTGCTCCAGCTGGGCACCAAGGACAAATGATCCAAATCTCAGCCCAGGAGCACAAACACCGTGGGCTGGAGAGAGAAAAGCAAGGATGGGACTGCATGGGCTAAAGCTGGAATTGGACCATTCACTCCAAGATGCAAACAGAGCAGAACTTGGAGTTTTGTGACTGATCATCCATTTTTTGGGACCATTTTGGTTCATCCTGGGTTCATTTTGGGGACCATTTTGGTTCATCTTGGGTGCAGCCCTGACTGGACTCTTGTGCTGCCCAAGGTGGATCCATTGAGGAGAAACTTTTCTGAATTTTTCTGCTTTATTCTGTAACTCTTTCCAGTCCCTGTTCCAGACCAGCCTTCTCAAGGCACCACAGTGAGAGCAGCAGGAATTCTGAGCCCCACAGAGCGCGGGGATGTCCTGCCCTTGGACAGCTCTGTCTTCCACACCAGCAGAGCATCCCAAAGTGCTGCAATTTGGGATTTGGGTCAGACAGACTGACCACAAATGGGAACTGAATGACAAAATGTGCTCTGAATCAACATGAATCAACAACCTCTTATCTTCCAAGCTGGCACAACTTTCCTTTTGAACCCCATGATGCTTCCAAGACAAGAGAAATAATTCACCTTCCTTTGATTCCTGACTCAGCAGCTCAACAGCAGCTTGTAATTAATTTACAATTTAAATTCCCAACTGCACCACCACGCTCAGGTGACCCATTTTCTACTCCTGGGTGTAAAAATGTTTTTTTTCCATTCCTGTTCAAACTCTCTGCCAACCCAAACAGCAACCCGGGGTCCTCAAACCATTCCCAGATCCAAGGGAATCCCTGGGAGCAGTGCAGGGATAACAGGATCATTTTTTTTCCCCCCAGGCATAACAGAACTCCAAAAAAAAAAAAAAAAAGGAAGCAGAACAGAACAGTGGACATCCTGCTGTGCTTTGTTAACAAACCTCTGTCAGGAACATCCTCCCCTGGGAGGAGACAGCATCCAGCTGCTAAATCCATAAAGGAACTGGACATGCAACACAACTGAGGCAGTTTTAAGGACAAGCCACAAGGCCTAACAAAGCTCAGGTGGGCCAGCACCTGATAAGGCTCTTAATTGAGCAGTTCTGGGCTCAATTTTAAGTCTCTTTGAAGGGTTCACATCTTTTTAAGGTCAGAATCTGCATCATGATATAGTATAGTCATGGGATTTGGGGATTTGGTTTTGAACTTCGAAGTGTTTAGCACTCTGCCAGTTTTATTGAGCATCCATCTCAAAACAATATTTACACCTGTGTGACCCTAAAAGCTTCATTTTTATGACAACAGGACCTACCTCCAAATAATTCTGGACTCCAACCAGGGCCTGATCACTCTTGGTCTCCATAACCCCACTGCAGAGCAAAGCAAATATGATTTATTGATATCAACATTTAGGGACTTGACAGAGCCCACCAAAAAATTCAGGACTTCTTGGATCTTCCCACAGAACTTGCAGGGACCAAACACTGAGGAATGGGCAGGGAAAGTGCCTTATTGGTTATTAAACTTATTAAAATCTAAATTATTAAAATTAAAAGTGGTTATTTTCCAGAAGGGATGTTGGAAATAAAATAACCCTTCAGATGTTCCTCTCTGGACTGGCCCTTGAGATAGAGGCTGACAGGAGAGTAAGGCAGATAAGTTAGTTTGAGATTAAACTATTTTAGGGCCAGGAGTTGGTTGCCAGTTGGAGGCCAGGACTTGTGAATGTCATAAATTGACTAAAAGGCCACAAGGACAGTTTGTGGTGAACTTCCTGCTCTTTCCTGCTGCCCCAGCCTGAGAGAAACTTTCCTTCTCCTCTGCCCCTTCCTGTCTTTTTGCCTTGCTGGTTTGATGCATTTGCTGCCTGAACCATCCCTTTTTCTGTGCACAGCACGGTCCAGCTCTCACCTGCTCAGGAAGGGGTTAATCTCTCACCTGGACACTGTTCTCACCCAATCCTCATCAAACTCTCCAAATTCTGCTCTACCCAAACTCTGCCATCCCATATTCTGCTCTCCCTAAACTCCACTGCCCCAAACCCTGTCCTCTCTCCAAATCCTGCCATCCCAAATTCTGCTCTCACTCCTTCCTCCCCAAACTCTGGCCTGCCCAAACTCTGCTCTCCCAAATTCTGCTCCCCGGAGTTCTGCTCTTCCCATTGCACTCATCCAGCCCTCCCCAAACCTTGCTCTCCCAAACCCTGCTCACTCCAAACTCTATACCCAAGCTGTCCACAAACACTGTCCCCAAGCTCCATCCCCAAGCTCTGCTCTCCCAAATCCTGCTCTCTCCAAGCTCTATCCCCACGCTGTCCCCACTCTCTGTCCCCAGCCCCGCTGTCTCCGTGGCTCCCCGGGGCCGGAGGGGGCACGTACCTGTACCTGGTGCCAAAGTACTGAAAGAACACCAGGTACCGGGCAGGGGCACCGGCCATGGCCCGCCCGCCGGGACCCGGGCACAGCCCCGGGAACGCAGCCCTGGCACGGAGCGGGCCGGGCCGGGCCGGGCAGGGCAGCACCGCCCGCAGCGCCGCCCCTTCCCCCGGCCGGCACCGCCGCTTCCGGCACGGCGCGGCACGGCACGGAACGGCACGGCGCGGCGGGGACCGGGAGAGAGCGGGGTGGGATCGTGGGGAACGGGGTGGGCTGCAGAAGAACGGAATGGGATCGCGGGAGCCGGGATGGTCTAATGGGGAACAGGGATGGGCTGGAGAGGAACGGGATGGGCCGGTGGGGACCGGGGAATGGGCTCAGGTGACCGGGATGGGCTGCTGGGAACCGAGGATGGGCTCTGGGGAACAGGGATGGGCTGGTGGGAGATGGGACCTGCTCATGGGAACTGGGACCTGGTAATGGGGACCTTGGATGAGCTCATGGGGATCTGGGATGTGCGGTTCGGAACCTGGGATGTGATCGTGGGAGTCAGGATGTGCTGATGGGATGGGAACTGGGATGTTGTGCAAACATCAAACCCCTCTGGAACCCTGGGCTTCACCTCAGCTGCTCCTCAGCTCTCCACTGTGCTGCCTGCAACTCAGTTGGATGGAAGAAAACAATAATAATAAAAATAATAATAATGTTGTGTTGATTTCAGCTAAGAAAACACATAAAGCAGGGACCACAAGAGATGCTCCAAGGGCTGGGAGAGCTGGGAATGTTAAAAACCTGGAGAAGGCTCCAAGGAGACCTCACAGCACTTTCCAGGGCCTAAAGGGGCTCCAGGAGAGCAGCAGAGGGACTGGGGACAAGGAACAGAGTGACAGGACACAGGGAATGGCTTCCTTGGAGTGGAATTCCAGAGCAGCTGCCCCTGGATCTCTGGAAGTGTCCAGGGCCAGGTTGGAGCACCCTGGGATGGTGAAAGGTCCCTGCCCGTGGCAGGGGGTGGGGAAAATGGCATTAAACATCAAATTTCACTTCATTTCCTCCCTGTTCCTGTCCATGGCTGGGTGAGGTCTCCTTGTGACATCTGTCAGGGCCCCCTTGGCCTGTTGATTCACTCATGGTTTCAGTTTAGAGGTAGGATTTTCTTCAAACATGGGATTTTCATGTCAGGCCCTTCTCTCAGTTCACAGAAAGTTCATCTGAAACCATCAGTGAGCGATGTGGTTGCTGCTGATGGGTCTGTGGTGCTGGGTGGGTGGAAGATCAGGATTAATTAACCTCAATTAGCCACACCACTGTTTGTTGCCTGTCCTGTGGCAATGGAATTCACCTTCAGCTGGACCCACAAACCCAGGTGTGCTCCTTCCCCAAGTGATTCCTGCAGATTTATCCCTTGGCTGCTGGCAGCAGTAAATCCAGAGTTTATGGAAAATGAAAAACTGGATTAAGGAGGGACAGGATTGATGCCAATCCTGCTGCTGGTTATGGAATTTTACCATTGGATTGGGTTTGTTCTTCCTGCCTGGAAATCCTGCCTGGAAATCATGGAAGGGTTTGGATTGGAGAGCAGAGCTGAAATTCCTAATGACAGGTGAAAAAAAAGGGGGAGAAGGGATAAATCCTAATGGCAGGTAAAAAAAAAGGGGGGGGGGGCAAAATGTGGATAAATCCTAACAATAGGGGAAAAAGATGGATAAATCCCAATGGCTGGTGTGCAGGAGGGGCGGTCAGGGCTGTGTCCGTGCCCTGTCCGGTTCTGTCCGTGGCTCCGCAGGAGGCGGGTCCGTGCTGTTCCCGGTTCTGTCTCGGTGCTGCGGGAGGCGGATCGGAGCCGTGGCAGGGCTGGACCGGGGGCTGTGCCCGGTGACGTACCCGGTGCCGTAGCCGGTTCCGTGGGAGGCTGGGCTGTATCCGGTGGTATCCCTGGTTCCGTGGCGGTGCCGCGGGAGGCTGGGCTGTATCCGGTGCTATTCCCGGTTCCATCCCCGGTTCCGTGGCGGTTCCGTGGGAGGCTGGGCTGTTCCCGGTGCTATTCCCGGTTCCATCCCCGGTTCGGTGGCGGTGCGAGAGGCGGGCCGGTGCTGTACCCGGTTCGGTGGCGGTGCGGGAGGCGGGCCGGTGCTGTAGCCGGTTCCATCCCCGGTTCGGTGCCGGGAGGAGGCGGGCCGGTGCCGCGGGGGGCGGGTGCTGCCCGCGCTGAGCGCAGCCGGCGGGCGATGCGCTTCCTCCGCTGAGCGCAGCGCGGCCGAGCCCGAGCCGGCAGGATGACGGTGGAGTTCGAGGAGTGCATCAAGGACTCGCCCCGGTTCCGGTAAGCGCCGGGGCCTCCCCGGGAACGGCTCGGGGCGGTGAGGGGGGAACGGGAAGACGGGCAGGGCCGCGGCCGGGCAGAGGGAGCGGGGCCCGGGCAGAGCGAGCCGGGCTCGGGCAGAGCGAGCCGGGCCCGGACAGAGGGAACCGGGCCCGGGAAGGAAGGGCCGGAGCCGGGGCCGGGAAGGGCCGGAGCCGGAGCCCAGCGCGTTCTGCCGGCAGCCGGCGATGCTCGGGCCGCAGGCGCTGCCCTGCCGTGCCCGCATCCCTCCCGCACCCCGACTTCCCGTTCCCCGCACCCTCCCTTCCATGTGCCCCGCTTCCCTCCGTGTGCCCCATCCGTCCTTGTGCCCCCCATCCCCCCGTGTCCCCATCCCTCCGTGCCGCGCATCCCTCCGTGCCCCGCATCCATCCCTCCGTGGGCCCCATCCCTCCGTGTGCCCCGCATCCCTCCGTGCCCCGCTTCCGTGTCCCGCATCCCCGCTGCTCCCGGAGCTTGGCACGGGAACAGTTCGGGGTTTTTGGGGCTCGCAGCGCCGGTCCCCGCCGGGAACGCGCATCCCCCGGGGCTCGGCCGGGCGGCGCTGCCAGGAGCCGCCCGCAGAGCCGCTCAAGGGGAATACACTCATTTTCCATGCGCTCACATTCCCGGCTCTCGGAGGGTGGATTTTTTAATTTATTTTTTTTTTTAGCGGTCTTGGAGGAATCTGGGCTGTGACAACAAAGGCTCCGGCTTGGCTGTGCTCTCGCATCCACATCAGGCCAGGGCTGGCGGGGAAGGAGCCGGCAGCTGCCGCTCCATTGTGCCCAGAGCATCCTGGCTGCGTGTCTGGAGGGGCTGGGATGTGCTGGGATGTGCTGGGATGTGCTGCTGCTGTTCGGGGAGAGCAGAGCTCCCGCAGGCAGCGATCCCCGCCGCCCCAGCGCCGTCTGCATCAGCCAAATGCAGACAAAAGCCTGCAGGAGCGGCTGGGGCTGCCTGTGTGTGCAGGGGAAGGAGTTATTGGAGGGTGTCTCTGCTTCCTGCAGATGTTTTGTGTTGTTCCTGCTCGGAATCTTTTTGTTTATTGGGAAAAAAAAAAAAAAAAACAACAAGAAAAAGCAGCTTGCGTTTTGTTGGAAGTGTGTTTAGGAATGGTTTCTAAAGCATTCAATGGTTTTCTGAAGCATTTCTAGAAGTGGTTGGGGTGCAAAAGGGTTGCAGTGGTCTGTGGCTGAGGCCGGGCTGCCAGATTGGCATTTTATGGTGCTGAGTGCTTGTGGAGGTAACACACGTGTGGCTGGGATGTGGGAAGGGTCACCCTGCACGTGGTTTTATTGTGATCCTGGTGGGAGATCTGCTCATCCTGCAGGGAGAGAGATCCTGCTGGGAGATCTGTTAATTCTCAGGGAGATCCTCTAGGGAGATCCTGCTCATTCTCAGGGAGATCCTGCAGGGAGATCTGCTCATCCTCAGGGAGATCCTGCTCTTCCTGCACTGCCAGGTGCTGGGCAGGGCCAGGTGAGATGACAGCTCTGGCATCATGGGACTTTTCATAGAGTGAGGCAGGAAATGCTTTCATCAACCCTCTGCTCACTTAGCGTCCATAGGATTTATCCACCTTTGTTTCCTGTTTTTTTCATCTATCATTAGGATTTACCCACCTTTTCCCCCCCTTTTCTTTTGTATGTCATTAGGATTTATCCACCTTTATTTCCCTTTTTTTTGGCATTTCATTAGGATTTACCCACCTTTTTTTTTCCTATCATTAGGATTTATCCATCTTCTCCTCCCCTTTTTTTCCCCACATATTATTAGTATTTACCCACCTTTATTTCCATTTTTTTTCATGTATTATTAGGATTTGCCCACCTTTTTCTCCTCTGTCATTAGGATTTAACCACCTTCCCCCCTTTTTTTATTCCACAAATCATTAGCATTTATCCACCTTTATCCCCCACTTTTTATCCACATATCATTAGGATTTACCCAGCTTTATTTCCTTTTTTCCCCCCTATCATTAGGATTTACCCACCTTTATTCCCCTTTTTTTCCCACATATTATTAGGATTTACCCACCTTTATTTTCCCTTTTTTTCCCCCCTATCATTAGGATTTACCCACCTTTATTCCCCTTTTTTTCCCACATATTATTAGGATTTACCCACCTTTATTTTCCCTTTTTTTTTCCCCACATATCATTAGGATTACCCACCTTTATTCCCTTTTTTTTTCCTGTCATCCCACCCCATTGTGCTGCAGAGCACGTGAACGGCAGGGTGGCCCCGAGCCAGAGCTGTGACCTCACTGTCCAGCTGTCTGTCTGTCTGTCTGTCTGTCTGTCCCACATGGCACTGACCCTTTTCCTGCTGACGTCAGCCCTGATTGATCTGTTTATTTATTTATTTTGCCCCTGGTGTGTGTGTGTGGGCTCCAGGCCAGGTTTTTCAGCATCATTCTGCTCTGTCCATGAAAACAAAACAGCTCTCAGAGCCCTCCCTTGGACCTTGATCAAAACCACTTATTTAAGGCTGGAATTATGAACTGTTTCCCCCATGGCCAGACACAGAATCTCTGTTAGAGGGAGAACAAGAGATTAGACATTTCAGGAGCTTGGGCATTTCAGGAGGGTTGGAATATGTGCAGCCGGGGAATATTTAAATTATGAACACCTCAGATAGTGAGAAATTCTGATGTTAGGAGGGGAAAGAAGAATCAAGTTGAGTTATTGAGAATTTACACTTTGAATATTCAGAAATCCTAACATTAGAAGGAAAAAAAGGAACCAAGTTGAATTATTCAGAACTGACACCTCAGATATTGGGAAATCCTGATATTAGAAGGAAAAAGAAGAATCAAGTTGAAATATTCAGACTTGACACCTCAAATATTGAGAAATTGTGATGTTAGGAGGGGAAAAAAGGAATCAAGTGGAATTATTGAGAATTTATACCTCTAATATTGAGAAATCCTGACATTAGAAGGAAAAAAAAATGAAGCTAGTTGAGTTATTTGCAATTTACACCTTGAATATTGAGAAATCCTGGTGCTAGAGGGGAAAAGAAGACTCAAGTTGAATTATTCGGAGCTTGCACCTTGAATATTGAGAAATCCTGATGTTAGAAGGAAGAAAACAGAAACAAGTTGAATTACTCAGACTTGACACCTCAATTATTGAGAAATCTTGATGTTAGAAGGAAGGAAGGGAACTAAGCTGAGTTTTTCAGAATTTACACCTCAAGTATTGAGATGATCCTGATGTTAGAGGGAATAAAAGGAACCGAGTTGGATTATTGAGAATCTGCACCTCAAATATTGAGAAATTCTGATGTTAGGAGGAAAGAGAACTGAAATACTCAGACTTAACACCTCAGATATTGAGAAATCTTGATGGTAGAGGGAAAAAGAAGAACCAAGTTGAAACATTCAGAGTTTACACCTCAAATATTGAGAAATCCTGATGTCAAATCCCCCTCATCACTTCCTACCTGATAAGTTCCAGTTCCTACAAAGAAAATTGACTTGTTTTAATGTTTCAAATGCCATTATTTAGATGTGTCTCAGCTCCAGCTTGGCAGATAAAGCTGATTTCTGCCAGGCACTTGCAGAGGCGTGGCTGCAGTTCAGGTAAACAATTTAATGACCTGGCAGGACCTGTTCTTGCACCTCTGAGGGTTTTTATCTCCCAGCAGGAGTTTGGGAAATCTAGGAACACTCTTTTTGCGGGAATGGATTTGTAGAGAATTCCTAAATCCACTGAGAAATCCAATTTAATCAGTCCTCTGCTCACTTAGCATCCATTGGGATTTATCCACCTTTATTTCCCTTTTTTTTTTTGCCTGCCATTGGGACCTATGCACCTTTTTTCCCCTATCATTAGGATATTCAATCATATATTTATATTTGTATATTTTATAATATAGTTATGTATATATTTATGTTTCAATATATTATATATAAAATAAAATATATAATTATATATTTTATATATTTATATAGTAATATATAATATAGTTATATATTGTATATATTTATATAAAATAATTATTATTTCTTTTTACGTTTATATTTATATTTTTATTTTTATTTATATATTTTAGGTACTGGGTTGTTTTTTTTTTTGTAAGGTATTATTTATATATAAAAATTCTGCTCATAGTGGACAGAATGAGGCTGAAGGCCCAGTTTGGTGTCAGGGCTTAGCAGGGAACAGCTGAATTTTGGAGAGGTTTTTGCTCTGGATTATTTTGGGCAGGAAGGTTGGGAGCTGTAACCTGAGCTGCAGGAAGGATTTGGGATTTGGAATTTGGGGTTTTGGGTTTGGGTTGGCTGCAGCTGTCCCTGAGTTTGTCCCACAGCACTGCCACCCTCAGCTTCAAAATCAAAAATTAATTTTAATTAATTTCCTACTTACAGAACTCTCAGCTTCAATATCAAAAATTCATTTATTTCCCACTTATAATACTTTATTAATTACATTCAGTTTATTAGCTGAAAATATCTATTTATCTATTTTAGTTTATCTGGTTTAACTTTGAGGTCTTCCCACAGGGATATTTGGGGTCTTTATAAAGAGATTTTTGGTGTCTTCCCACGGAGATATTTGCTGTCTTCATAAAGAAATATTTGGGTTTTTCCCACAGGGATATTTGGGGTCTTCCCACAATATTATTATTTACAAAACTGGAAAGCTCCTGAAGTGGAGGAAGGAATGAAAATCAAATTTTGGACTCCCAGGCTCTTCTTTAGCGGTGGCCCCTTTAAATCCTGGTTTCATAACTATGAAATTTCAGCCACAGGATGAATTCTTTTATTTTAAAAAAATGAATTTTTCTGGTTTTGCTTAAAATTAAACCAGGCTTCTGCTGGCTTGGTTATCTGGAATAAAGAAAAGAGCCCTTGAAAGGGACCTGGAGTCCAAGTCTGGCTGAATTTTGAGAACAGGACAAAATGTTTTTGTGAGCTTGAGGGTTTTTGGGTTGTTTTTATTTCTTTCCTTGTTTGCTTCCCTCTCTCAAGGCTGGATTGGGATTCCAGGCATTTGCTGGGTGCAGCTCCCCAAGTGTTTGTTCCCCTCAGGGATTTCTGAGCTTTATCTAAGGTAAAGCTTTGCTCAGAAATGAGGGTGGAGGAGAGGAGGTGATAAAAAAGCAGAATTCAGGGGTTTTGTGGGGAAAAAAAGGGGGAATTTGTTCCCTTTTTGACAGCAATTCCAGGCTTGGAGGGAGGAGGGAACATGGAAAAATGAGATTTTTTTTTTTTACCTGGCAACTGCTTTTCCTTCTTTGGGGCAATGCAGGGTTAAAATCTGGGAATGGGAATTTGAGGAGCAGAATTCCCTGCCTGGAGGGGGTGGAGCAGTGGGAGTTGTGTTCCTTGTAATTAATTAAGGAATTAATTGTAGGCCTTAATCTCAGGCTGTGGGGGGGATTTGGGGTGAATTGGCGGTCAGTTGGGGTGAATTGGGGGTGAATTAGAGGTGAAGAGCCAATAGTAAAATAGATTATATTAATTATAAATTATATTAATAGCAAATATCATTTGACATTATATTAATTATAAATAAACGTAAGATACAAATATAATAGATGGAAAAGATAATATTATAATTTATTATTATTGTATTAATTATAAATAAATGTAAAATACAAATATAGTCTATAATATAATAATAAAATATATACATATTATTATATTAATTATAAATAAGTGTAACATACAAATATATAATATATAATAGTTTAAAATATAATATTTTAATTAATTATCATATTAATTATAAATAAATGTAAAATACAAATATACTTTATATAAATATAAAATAGAAATCTTAATTAATATTCTATTAATTATAAATAAATAAAATTATAAATCTTATATAGAATATGAAGTATAAATATAACACAGAAATATTAATTAATATGATAATTATTATAAATATTATATCTATTTTCTTTATAATAAATTTATTTATTATAATTAACTAGGTATTATATCTAAATATTAATAAAAATTATCACTTTATTTTTGTTTCGTTATTTATTAGTTTATTATTTTATTTAAATTTATTTATTAATAAGATAAATTAATATTGATGATATTGATAAGTACAAATATATAGTAATGAATTATTTTATTTGTTGTTTAGAAATATTAATATATACCCATGGTGATGCGTGTCTCTGACACGGGGCTGATGGCCCAGCTCACGGGTGGCACATGCCAGAGCCCAGTGCTCACTCAGCCCTGCAGTGGCTCCGTCTCAAGAGATCGTGTCACACCAGGGGCTGCTGCAGCTCCAGCTCCAGCTCCAGCGGGGTTTAACCCTTTCCCTTCTCTGGGAACTGCAGCTGCTCCAAGCTGCTGTGAGAGCACAGAGGGGCTGCCAGGACGTGGCATTTCAGGATGAGCTCCCGGGATGTTTAATGGGAATATCAAACACCCTGCACGCTCAGGGGTTGTGCCAGGCTCTAGGGAAGCACCCCAGGCTTTGGAATGCTCATGATACCTTGGAATGCTCAGGATAAACTCTCAGGATGTTTAATTGCAATAAAAGACCCTGCACACACAGGAGTGGGCTTTTCTCAGCACCCAGGGGTTGTGCCAGGCCTTGGGATGCTCAGGATGAGCTCACAGGATTTTCAGTGGCAATAAAACACCCTGCACACTCTGGGGTGGGGATCCCCAGCACCCAGGGCTTGTACCAGACTTTAGAATGATCAGGATGAGCTCCCAGGATGTTTAATAGGTATAAAAAGCCCTGCACACACAGGGGTGGGGATCCCCAGCACCCAGGGCTTGTGCCAGGCTCTAGGGAAGCACCCCCAGGCTTGGCAGAGCTGGGGGATGCAGAGATCTCCTGAGCAGCCCTTCAAGCCTTGTCCTTGTCCTGCTCCATTCCAGCTCAGGGACACGCTGCTGTTCCCACAGCTCAGCCTCGGGGCACAGTGTCCCCCCTCTGTTCTCTGATAAACCCAGACTTTGGCAGCGGGGCAGGGTTTGTCCCCAGGATGGCAGAAACAGCCACCACAGTGCTGGCACTGACCCAGCAGGAGGGGCCTCTGCCTTTCCTTTTTCCTTTTTCCTTTTTCCTTTCCCTTCCCCTTCCCCTTCCCCTTCCCCCCCTCCCAGATTTCCTTTCCTTTTCCTTTCCTTTTCCCTCCTCTTCTTCTTTCCTCTCCCCTTCCCTCTCTTCCTTTCCCTTTCCTTTCCCCTTCCCCACATTTCCCCACCCTTCCCTTCCCTCTTCTCCTCATTTTCCCTCTTTTCCCTCCTTTCCCCTTTCCCACCTTTCCCCACCTTCCCTCATTCCCAGATTTCCTTTTTAACTTCCTTCTTCCTCTTCTCCTCCTTTCCTCTCCCCTTCCGTCCTTTCCTTTTCCACATTTCCTCACCGATCCCTTCACCCTTTTCCTCATTTTCCTCCTTTTCCCTCCTTTCCTTTCCCCATTCCCACCTTTCCCCACCTTCCCCCATTCCCACATTTCCTGCTCTGCCCACCTGGCATTTGGGGGCCGTGGAGGCAGCAAAGTGACATTTTTTTGAGGCAACAAAGTGACATTTTTTTGAGGAGGGACATCCTGCCTTTGATTCCCAGAGTGGAATCCGAGCCAGATTGAGCCGGGGAGTTGGGATGGAGGCGAGGAGCTCTTGATGTGCCACTGACTCATCTGAGCTGGGAGATAAAGCACGAAACTGTGGGATGGTGCCAGCTCCCAAACTGGGCTGAGAGCCTGGAAACCTCCAGGATTTGGGATGGGGGAGATGGCACAGCCAGGTCTGTGGGCTTTCATCTCAGCTCCTGAGCCTTCACCTCACCTGGCGGTGACAGGTGGGTGCACACAGGAAATCAGGAGTGAATTTTAGCTGAATGCTCAGTGTGGAGGATGGAAATGTGGGAATCCTGTGGGGCTGAGTCCTGCTCTGCCCTGGGCTTGGGGCTGGAGTTCTCCTCTGCTCAGCCCCATTCCTACAAGGCCAGCTTTGTTCTGCCTGCAGCACAGAGGATGCTTTCATTTTCTTCCTCATCCATGTTTCCTGCCTGATGATTCCCCCTTCCCTCAACAATCTGGCTTTTTCTGTGAGCCTGGGAATGCAGGACATTCTCAGGGATGCTTTTCCTGCATCCAGAGGGGATTCGGGACCTCAGAGGGATGGGACGGGCAGCAGGAAATCTGGGAATGGGGGAAATGTGGGGAAGGGAAAAAGGGAAAGGGGAAAAGGAAAGGGGAAAGGGGGAAAAGAAAAGCAGGGAAGGGGAGAGAGAGTACCCACAGCACGTGAGGTACTCCCCTCCAAAAATAATCCAAAATCCCCTCCAAAATGTCCTTTCCCACACCTGGAGCACTGACACACTGATTTTTCACGTGGGGATGAATTCCACAGCCACATTCCCCTGAAAAGTGGGACTGTGCCCAGCCCCTGAGGGGAATAAATCAAAATTAGGGATGAGCAGCTCCAGGGCTTTCATTCACACTCCCCCAGCAGCCCCATAAACTCTCACCCTTTTAGGAGAGGGTTGTGGCACTGGGAAAAAATCCCAATTTTGTGGCACAGCAAAACCCATCTGGCACCAGTGGGAAGGTGCCAAATTGTCACTTGTCACCCAAGTGGCACCAGGAGGAAGGGGCAGGGGCTTGGTGCCACTGCAGGGCTGCCTTTGGCACGAAAAGCCTTTTCAGCCCCAAACAAAGCCAGCCCAGAGGTTGGGGAGCTCCAGCTCCAGCCAAGGCCCAGAGGAGGAGGGGAAAAATGGAAAAAAATTAGAAATAAAGAGCATTTAGTGCTGAAAGAGATCCCTGCTGGGGGAAGTCTCAACAAAAGCTGATGGAGCTCCTCCAGCCCTGTGGGTAAACGGTGCCACCAAGGTCACTTGGGGAGAAGACAGAACTGTTTGAGGCCGTTTTTTTTTTTTTATTTAAATCCATTTTGCTTGTCAAAGAAAGCAAACAAATGTCTAAAGGGTCTTGTGGCACAGAATGTGTCTTTCTTCAGCTCAGGAATAGAATATTCCTGTGTTCAGGGCTGCCTGTGCAGTTCCACTCTTGTGGCAGGCATTTCTCACTGGGGTTTCCTAAAAGCACCCGGCAGCTGTGGTGCCAAAATCTTCTGCTAAAATCAAAAATCAGCTAAAATCAACTCCGCAGCTGGACTGTTCCCCTGAAAAAAAAAAAGATAATTAAAAATTAATTAATATTCAGTGCAGAGAGGAAGGTGGGGATGCATTCGGGGCTAAATTCCTACAGTGAGCTCAAGGTGGGAGCTGCAGAAAAATAAAAATATTCAGAGCAGAAAGGAAGGCAGGGTCCATCCAGGCCTGGAACCAGTTCCAGAATAATTTACCCAGAATAAATCCCTGCAGGGAGCTGCAGGTGAGTGGTGCTGAGCAGGTGATTTCCAGAAAATTCCAGATGTTCCAGGGGAGGTTTGGCTGGGAGTTGCCAGGGAAAAACCCGTTATCATCAGATCCATGACATCAGGAGTGCATTAGGAGGGCTAAGGAAGGATTTCATCTCTAAGCTGTTAAGTCCTGCAATAATTGAGGTTGGAAGAAACCTCTGGAGGTCACCAAATCCTCATGACCTTCCCCAAGTAGCTCCTTGGTGCTGCAGGAGCTTGGAGAAAAACACTCAAATATTGATTAAATGTAATTTAAATTGATTAAATTCCAATTCCCGACTCTTAAAATCGGAGCAGAAACGAGAAGAAAAATGGGAAGAAGAAGAAAAAGGAATGGGATTTTGTGTGCATTATAAAACTCCATCTTTTCTGCTGGAAACTGCCAGGTTTTTGCTAAATATTAATGTTAAAAAAGTCAACTAAACACAGCATGCAACCAAAACTCTGCAATCTTACTCATCCTGCTTCAAAGCCTTGTCTAAACATCCACCTCCAGCATCTCAGGGAGGGGAAGGAGCTGTAAACTGACATTTAACAAATTCCAGACAGGAATTGGGGTTTTTTGGGGCTCTGTAAAAACCTCCTGAGCGCTGCTGCCAGAGCCAGAGCTGAGTTCAGGCACAGAAATGGAGAAAAGTTCATTTAGGGGTTGTGCAGCTGCCTAAATCTCAGTGAAAATGGGGGGAAACAAACACCAGGAAATGTCTGTGAAGTGAAAATAAGATTTGGGCATTAAAAAGAGGATTTGGGCTGGTGGAGCTCTGTGGGAGAGGAGCTGGACCTGAAGGATTTGGTGAAAAAATCTGAATTTTTGAGGAACCACTGGAAGGAAGAAGAGGTTTTTCATCAGGCTTTAAAAAAACCAACCAGAAGAGAATAAAATAATGAAGAGAGAGGTGATTTTGGTGTCACAGCCTGAATTTCTGCTGTTCCACCTGGAAGAATTTGATGAAAAATTCAAATTTTTGAGGAACCACTGCAAGGAAGAAGAGATTTTTCAGCAGGCCTTTGGGAAAAAACCCTGAAATGAGGATAAAACTATGAAGAGAGAGATGATTTTGGTGAATTTCTGCTGTTCCACCTGGATTTTCTCCTCCTGCTCCCACTGGCACAGCCTCCACCTCTCCATGGTGCCCTCAGCCATCTGCGGAGAGATTTTAGTCAAGATTAGAATCCAGCTTATTCCATTATCCCGGAGCAAAACCAGGAGAGCCCAAGCACTGCAAACAGCTCTTCAGTGCCATTCCTCCATTAAGAAATTGCTGTGAGGGGGAAAAAAAACCCTTTTATCCCAAGGACCGGGACATTTTAATGATGAGGTAAATCCCCTCCACACTCCTCAGCTCACAAAAGGGGCAGTAAATGAATTATTCTTTATAAAACCTAACATGAACCTCAGGCAAGGTGATAAAACAATTCAATTTTAAATTTTTTTAGTGACTTAAATATGAGTGGCTTTAAAATTATTTTTACAAGCTGTTTTTCCTTGGGTTTTTCCCACTTATTCCAAATTTTGGGTGAAGCAGCAATTTCCAGAGGGAGGAAATCAGCAGGGAATGGAGATGCCAGGGAAGGGAAGCAGCAGGAGGCACAGAGCTGGAAATTGGAGAATTTAGCAATTTCTGGCTGCTCGGGGTGGTTGAAAGGACAGGTAGCAGAAAATCTCATTGCTGCAGCAGTGCCAGCAGATCAGATCCCTGTGGAATTAGCATAACTCCTGCTATAAATAGATTTATCTGGGCCAGAGCAAAGCTCGGCTGCTTTTGCCCACAGTCACCTCCAAACAAAGCAGCTCCTGTGGGCTCGGGGGCTCTTCTGGGATTCAAAGGAGATTTTTGGGGATGATCCCACTGAGGGGGCAGAGATTGCACTGAACCAGCCTCTCGTTTTTGTGGCAGCCAAGCTACCAGCAAAAAACCTTTGCCAAAAAAGCTCCTTGCCAAAAAACCTGTCCCAAAATCTCCTCGCCAAAAAACCATTACCAAAAAATAATGGATAATGGGAAATGGGAAATGGGATGATGGGAAATTGGATAATGGGAAATGGGATGATGAACAATGGGAAATGGAAATGGGATAATGGACAGTGGGAAATGGGATGATGGACAGTGGGAAATGGAAATGGGATAATGGACAGTGGGAAATGGAAATGGGATAATGGACAGTGGGAAATGGGATGATGGACAGTGGGAAATGGGATAATGGACAGTGGGAAATGGAAATGGGATAATGGACAGTGGGAAATGGGATAATGGGATAATGGACAGTGGGAAATGGGATAATGGACAGTGGGAAATGGAAATGGGATAATGGACAGTGGGAAATAGAAATGGGATAATGGGAAGTGGAAATGGGATGATGGACAGTGGGAAATGGGATAATGGACAGTGGGAAATGGAAATGGGATAATGGGAAGTGGAAATGGGATAATGGACAGTGGGAAATGGGATAATGGGATAATTGGAAGCCAGGCCCAGCATGACAAGGCCCAGCCTTGGCAGGGGATCAGGAATCTCACAGAGCAGGACTGTGGGGCTGCAGCCAAGGGAACACAGCCCCAGTGTGGGGCTCACAGGCAGCTGCTGTGGGGGCTGCCACAAGGGAGGGCATTGTCCCCCTGCCCGGGCTGTCCCTGCCCAGGGAGCCCCAGGAGACAGTGGGAAAGGGGGAAAAGAAGAGAGAAGGGGAAAAAGAAAAGAGGAAAAAGAAGAGCAAAGGGGGAAAAGAACAGAAAATAGAGAGGCAGTGGGAAAAGAAGAGAAAAGAGGAAGAGAAGAGCACGGGGAGAGGCAGCTGAGCTGGAGCAGCACACGCAGCATTTCCAGCAGAGCCGCTGGAATCTGGGTCAGGCTCAGTCTGGAGCTGCCTCGTCAGCACAGCAGGGCTGGACTAAATCCATCTGTCCATCCGTCCATCCGTCCATCCATCCCTGGGGTGCCCAGAGAGCTGCCCACACCCCCAGGGTGGCACTGAGGGCACCGAGGGCACGGCACGGCCAGCAGGGCTGGGATGGGATGGGATGGGATGGGATGGGATGGGATGGGATGGGATGGGATGGGATGGGATGGGATGGGATGGGATGGGATGGGATGGGATGGGATGGGATGATGGGATGGGGGCTCCTGGGGGGGACACAGCCCTGGGCCACCAGACAGCCCAACCCTGGGAATTTGGCTGCCCAGGGGTTTGTCCCAGGCTTGGCACTGATCTCCATCCCAAGGGAGCCATAAATGTTGGGTTTTACTTTGGGCCTGTGCTGGAATTGCATCCCCCAGCACAGCCAGGAGGTGGGGACAGGGACAAAAGGGGATAAATGACATGGGGATGGGGGTAAAAGGATGAGGACAGGGGTAAATGGGGATAAATGGAATGAGAACAGGGTAAGAGGGGACAAAGGACATGGGGACAAGGGATCCCTTTCCCAGGGATCTGATCCTGCTCAGGAGCTTGGCAAGGATGGTGAGAGGAGGGAGCAGCAGGATGGGAATCCCAGATTTCCACTCCAGGATCTCAATTCCCAGTTTCTTTTTCTCTTTAAACTCCCAAGGTTATCCCGAATTTCCCCTCCTTACCCTCACACACCTGTGGCTGTGCCCTGAGCTCTCCCAGGAGGAAAAATCCCTGGAATTCAGCAGGGCCTGGGCAGGATGGGGCTGCCATGGATACTGTCACCATGGAGCTGTTGTCATGGTGACCCTGCTGTGGATGCAGGAAAGGGAAAGGGAAAGGGAAAGGGAAAGGGAAAGGGAAAGGGAAAGGGAAAGGGAAAGGGAAAGGATTCCCCTCTGAATTCCTACTGGAAGGTTTTTTTTTAGGAATTCCTCACTCACCCAGTGAGGTTTATTCCCCTCTGAGTTCATTCTGGAAGGGATTTTTTAGAAATTCCTCATTCAGTGGAGTTTATTCCCCTCTGAATTCATTCCGGAAAGGATTTTTTAGGAATTCCTCACTCAGGCGTTGCCATCACAAGGTACCAAATCTCTGCTCTGACTGTGGCACTCCTGATTTATGGTCCATCCAAAAGGGGAGAGTTTGGCAGCTGGGAACAGCTGGGAACAGCTGGAACAGCTCAGGGGAGCTCCAAACCACTCCTTTCCAGCTGGGAGAGGCTTTTGTGGAGATTTTAGGGTGGGAGAGGCAGAAATTAGCCAGAGCTGGAGCTGGCAGAGGCGCAGGAAGAGGGAGGGAAGCTTCCGGAAGCATTCCTGCTCCTGCTGCAGGGATCTGTGCCCTGGGAGCTGGCTGGGATCCCACTGGGATGAGCTGACTCGGAGCTGGAGCTGCTCTGGGGCAGCTGGGGAAGGGAAAATCCCCAGGATGATTTTTAGATGGTGACTGAGAGAGGCTTTATGTATCATTTTTGGTCTAATTTTCTAATTTTTGGCATAATTTTTTATATAATTTTCGATTTTTCTGCGTAACTTTTTGCCTAACATTCTATTTCTCAGCATAATTTTCTGCCTAATTTTCATCATAATTTTCTGGCCTAATTGTCTTTATAATTTTCTTCATAATTTCCTGCATCATTTTTGGCTTAATTTTCTATATAATTTTCTATTTTTCTGTGTAATTTTCTGCCTAATTTTCATTTTAACTTTTGGCCTAATTTTCTATATAATTTTCTCTTTTTCAGCATAAGTTTCTGCCTAATTTTCGTCCTAATTTCCCGCATCACTTTTTACCTAATTTTGTATTTTTTGACATAATTTCCTGCATAATTTTTTGCCTAATTTTGTATTTTTTGTCACAATTTCCCCTGGATCCCTTTCCCAGTGATCCTTTCCCTGGATCCCTTTAGCATGCAGCTGCTCCTGGCTGGAACTGGAGCCATAACAAACTCACAGCTCGTTATCTCTGGGGCTATAAAACCATTCCTGGTGGGATTTTGGCCACGTTCTGGGTGATTTTTGCCATTTCTGAGCCAATCCAAATGCACAGAGCGGGGCTGTGGGGATCTCTGAGGGAGCTCAGCCTCGTCTGGCAGTGGAAAGGGCTTGGGGGGAGGCCAGGGATTGTTGTGCAAAAAGAAAAAGGAAAAAATCCTGGCAGGGCTTCAGCAGGAAGGGAGAGCGGCAGGAAACGCTCGGGGCACGGGGCCAGGACAGGCTCAGGCTGGGACAGAGCTTCATTCAGAGCTTTTTGGGGTGAAAAGAGCCAGTTCTGGGACAGAGCTTCATTCAGAGCTTTTTGGGGTGAAAAGAGTCAGTTCTCGGCCAGTTCTGGGACAGAGCTTCATTGAAATCATTTTGGGGTGAAAAGAGTCAGTTCTTGGTCAGCTCTGGGGGTAGAGCTTCTTTCAGAGCATTTTGGGGTGAAAAGAGACAGTTCTTGGCTAGCCCCGGGGACAGAGCTTGATTCTAATTATTCAAATATTCATTTTGGGGTGAAAAGATTCACTTCTTGTCTGGGCTGAACATGGCTAGGGTTTGTTCAGGAGGCACAGATGGGATGGGATGGGATGGGATCCATGGGATGGGATCCATGGCATGGGAATGGATTGTCATTCCCACATTCCTCCAGGATGGAGCAGCATTGGGACATCACCTTATTTCAGTTATTTTGGGGTGAAAAGATTCAGTTCTTGGGTTGGGTTGGGTTCCTGCAGCTGGGAGAGGCTGAGAGTCCCTGGGATTTGCTCAGGAGGCACAAATGGGATGGGAGTGGGGATGGAATGGGATGGAAATGGGAATGGGATGGAAATGGGAATGGGGATGGGAATAGGGATGGGATGGGATTTATGGGATAGAATGGGAATGGGGTGGGATGGGAATGGGAATGGGAAGAGGGATGGGGTAGGATTTATGGGATAGAATGGGGTGGGGTGGGAATGGGAATGGGAATAGGGATGGGATGGGATTTATAGGATAGAATGGGAATGGGGTGGGATGGGAATGGGGATGGGGATGGGAAGAGGGATGGGGTAGGATTTATGGGATAGAATGGGAATGGGGTGGGATGGGAATGGTGAGGAGCAGACATGGATTCCCACTCCCGGATTCCTTGGGGATGGTGCTGAGGTGGCATTTCCTCATCCCTGAGGAGTCATCCCAGGTCCCCAGGCTGCTTGTGTAACTCTGCCTTTCATCTCTGACACGCTGGGAGCAGTGGGAGGATGGAAATTTGGGAGTGGAGCTGGCACAGCCTCAGCTTGCCAGCAGTGAAACTGGGATTCCTCAAGGGAAGCAGGATCTGTGGGATCTGCAATTCCATCAGTCAGCAGGAAAAGGACATTTTAACCCCAAAAATCTGGTGCTGTGCAATTCCTTCAGTGAGCAGGAAAAGGATGTTTTAACCCCCAGAAATCCAGTGCTCTGGAATTGTATCAGTTAGAAGGAAAAGGACATTTTAAATGTCCTTTAAATCCCCAAAACCCCAGGGATGGACTTGGGCATGGTGTGCCCTTGAAGGGTGGGAAATCAGGGGTTGATCAGGCCCTGAGATGCAGAAAGAAAAATCCCTGAGCAGCAGAGCCAGGTGTGTGGGAGGGTTTGGGATTGAATTTTGGGATCTTTTTGCTTTCCACTCCCAGCTTATCTCAGAGTTCCTCTCTCCAAGCTTCCTTAGGATATAAAAGTACCTGAAAAATGCTGGATAAATGTAATTTTCTTTGCTTCCTGGATCTCCTTTACAACCAAATAAATCACTGGGATCTCTGCCCTTGCATTCAAACCCTTTAAACCTTTTCCATCAAGCCCATACCAAATAAAAAGCTCCAATTTTTTGCACCTTGTGTTCCCCAGCCCCAAAAACATCTCCCTCCTCCACAGAGCCCAAATTTATCCATGGGTTGGGATAAAAATAGGCGGTAAATTATAGATGAATAAATCATAGAATAGATGAAGGAAGATGAACATAAATGAATAAATGATAGAATTATATTAAATTACAGACAGGAAATCTGCTGCCGGGATTGCAGATTCCACAATGGCTTCCCTGGAAAGACAATGATGCCCAGGAAATCCAGCTCTTCCCTCTTTTCCAGCTGCTCTTTGTGCCCAGCTATCAGCAGCACGAGGAAACCGAGTGGAAAAATTGAATCTGGCAGCAGATGCATGAAGGCACACGAGCCCCAAACCCAGGCACCAAAAATAGCTGAAAGAGGGGGGGGAAAACCTGAAAAGAGCCTTTTTAACAATTCCTTTTCTTTCCAAAGCTTTGCCCCCAGGCACAGCCACGCTGCTGTTTGTGCGTGTGGGAGGCAGAGCAGAGTGGGAGAGCTGCTGTTTCTTTATTTTATATTTCTTTGGTTTGTTATTCCATGGAAAAACTCACTTTTTGTTGTTGTTTTTTGGCTGTGTTTTCCATGTTTTCCAAGGGCTGGTGGTGGCCAGGGCCCTGGGCACTGAGCTCCAGCCTGGATTTCATTTTCCAGGGGGTTTGGAGGGAGTTTAGGAAGGAAGAAAAGGGGCAACCCAGCATTTTTTTACTGGAGAATATTCCTGGGACGAAGACACCCAGAGCCCGAGACACAAATCCTGATGGTTCCTGCAGGAATGTTGAGGATTGAGGGTGTCCTGTCCTTTTCCTGAGAGCAGGACCAGTTCATGTCCCTCCAAACCCCATCCCTGCAGCTGGCACATGCTCAGGGCTGGGATTTTTCCAACTTTGGCTGGAATATTTCAGGAACCAGCTTTTAAAATCCTGATCCCACAAACCTGTGAAGCTCCCTGACTAAAATTAGTATTTCAAACCTTGGTGGTGTGAGGTTTGACCACATTCCCAGGTGTGTGGTTAAAGAAATCACCCTCTGAGTGCTGTGCCAGGGAACACCCTCAGCTCTGCAGGGTTTGCTGCTCTCTGCCCTCCCAAAATCATTCCAGGAGCACATTCCTGAGCCTGGGAATGCCTCCTGCAAGTGGCTGATGTCATGTTTGCCTCGGAGAGGGAGGCCTGGTGACCTTTGCAGCTGGGCTGTGACAGCTCCTCGCTGTCACATCTGCCTGCTGACGTGGAAAAGGAGCAGATCCCAAAATCCTGGAGTGGATTTATCCCTATCCAAGCACAGCCCCACGTGTGTGGAGGAGCTTTTCGGTGTTCAGAGGCCCAAGGGCTGCTCTGTGTGGGTCTCAGGGGTGGTGCCTGAGGTTTAAAGGTCATAATTCAGCACTTCAGACAGCCTGGAAATGGGATTTGGTGGTGCTGGAATGAGGAATTTGTGCCTGGTGGGGCTGGATGGAACAAGGGTTATCCCTGTGTCAATTAGCACTGCTGCTAATTAACAGAACAATGCCACTAAATGAATTTGCTGGGGGTGTCTTCCCAGCCCTAGAATCATCTGGATCATCTCCATCTCTTTTCCCAGCCCTGGACTTCATTCCTGAGGGATTCAGCACCAACATCCCAGTGGGAATAGCGAGTCCCTCAGCCCCTCTGATCCTCCTCACCCCTTCCTGGCCTCCTACCCAATCATCACAAGCCACCAATTAATGATTCCTTGCTGCTAATTAACGATTCCTCCTCGCTGGTCTGTTGCAGGGCAACCATCGATGAGGTGGAAACGGATGTGGTGGAGATCGAGGCCAAGCTCGACAAGGTGAGGGCAGATTGTGGTCTGAAGGACACTGCTGGATCCCCTGCTCAGGAATGGGGTCCCTCCAGGTGTCCCCTAAAATCTGAACCCATTTCCAGCCGTTAAATTCAGATTTAGCACCCCAGACCTGGGGCCTCGTAGGTGTGGTGGAGATGGAGGCCAAGCTTGGCAAGGTGAGGGCAGATTGTAGTCTGAGGGGGACTGGTGGATCTCCTGCTGAGGAATGGGGTCCCTCCAAGTGTTCCCTAAATTCTGAGCCCTTTTCCAGCTCATAAATTGATGTTTAGCACCTCAGGCTTGTCCCCAGGACTCCTCTGAGCTGGGATAAGAGCTCCAGTCCAGCTCCTCCTGGGACAGGCTGTCCTGTCCCAGGATGGGATTTCATCCCTGTCCTGGACTGGGATTTTACCCCTGTCCTAACCTGGGCTGGGATTTTATCCCTGTCATTTCCTGGGCTGGTATTTTACCCCTTTTCTTTGTTGGGTGGGATTTTGTCCCTGTCCCAGGGTGGGATTTTCCCTCTGTCCCACCCGTGACAGTTCCCAGCACAGCAGGAACGGGAAGGGCGCCTGTCCCAAAGCTCTGGGCTGGGTGTGGGACAAAGCCAGGCTGGTCTAAAGCCCGTGCTGAGCTCATGTCTGTGTGTCCCCTTGTCCCCATGTCCCTGTCCCCATCTGTGTCCCACGTGTGTCCCCCTGTCGCTGTCGGCGTGTCCCCAGCTGGTGAAGCTGTGCAGTGGCATGCTGGAGGCTGGCAAGGTTTACATCACCACCAACAAACATTTCGTCAGCGGCGTGAGGGACCTGTCCCAGCAGTGCAGGAAGGACCAGATGATCTCGGTGAGCCTGGGGGGCTGGGGGTGCTCAAATTCCTGACTGGGGGGCTGGGGGTGCTCAGGGGGCTGGGGATGCTCAGATCCCTGTTCCTGGCTCAGGGGGGAAGATCCCTGCTGCTGGGAATGGATCACAAATCCAAGCCCCTCACGCTGCTTAAGCAGCCACTGAAAATAAGATTTGGTGGGAAATCAGAGTGAGATCCACTCAAAATGAGATTTGTGTTTGGAGGGATGCAGAGAATCTGATAATACCAGGCTGGCAGGTCAGAGATCCATTTAAAATGGGATTTGCTGGGAGGTCAGTGTGAGATCCATTTAAAATGAGATTGGGTGAGAGGTCAGGCTGAGATCCACTCAAAATGAGCTCTGGAGGGAGATCAGAGTGAGATCCACTCCAGCTGAGCTCTGCAGGCAGGTCCAGGCTCTGCAGGCAGTGCTGGGCTCTGCAATGTAGGTCAGTGAGCAGCAGGGATTTGGGAGGTGAGCAGCCCACGCAGAGCTGCACACGTGGAGCTCAGCTCTGCACTGCCAAGGAAAGGCTCCAAGGGCTCAAAACCCTCCCGGCAAGGACCAGGGGCTCCTTAGAGCCTTCCTGAGCCTCCGCCCAGCCCTGGCAATGAGGGGCAGCTGCTCCTCTTCACTGCCAGGTCCCTTCGCCTTATTTATTTTTATTTTATTTTATTATAATTTTATTTTATTTTTATTTTTTATTTAATTTTAATTTTGTTTTATTTTTCAATTTTTATTTAATTAATTAAATTTATTTCATTTAATTTTTATTCCTTTTTTAATTGTATTTTATTTCATTTTTATTGTATTGTATTTTACTGTATTGTATTGTGTTTTATGGGATTATTTTGTGGGATTTTATCCCTGTCCTTTCCTGGGATGGGATTTTCCCCTGTCCATGTACTGTATTTTATTGTATTTTATTTTATTTTTATTATTGTATTGTATTTTTGTTTTTTCAGGAGTGCCTGGATAAATTTGGGGACAGCCTACAGGAAATGATCAATTACCACATGGTAAGGGGCTGCCTCCTCCTCTCCCCTTGGGTGCTGGTGGCATTGCTGATGTCCCCTGTGTTTGCCACAAACAGAGGTCCTGCAAGGGGGACAAAAAAAAGGACGAGAATTCACCAAAATCTTGCACTCCAGAATTTTCTTTTCTTCCTTTTGGGCAGCAGAGGGAGGACACACAGAGCCCTGAGGAGGATTTTGGCTGGTAAAAACCTTTTGGGGGCAGATTTTTTTCCCCCTTTCTCAAAATAATTGATATTTTTTCCCCTCTTCTCTCTTCCAGATCCTGTTTGACCAGGCCCAGAGGTCGGTCCGGCAGCAGCTGCACAATTTTGTCAAAGAGTGAGTGTTTATTTAGTGTTTGTCCTTTTCCTTCAATTTGCAGCTTCCTGAGCTTCCCATTCCTCCTGTCCTGGGAATGCAGGGAGCAGAACCAGAACCTCCCTGCAGGGCTGATCCTGCAGGATGAACATCCCAAAATACACCTGCAGGGCTGATACTTCAGGAAAAACCCAAACCCATCCCAAAGTCTGCAGAGCTGATCCTGCAGGATAAACCCATCCCAAAATCCACCTGCAGAGCTGATGCTGCAAGATAAACCCATCCCAAAGTTCAAATCCTGCAGGGCTAATCCTCCAGGATAAACTCCTCCCAAAATTTAGATCCTACAGGCCAAGCCCATGCCAAAATCCATCTGCAGGGCTGATCCTACAAGATGAACATCCCAAAGTTCAGATCCTGCAGGGCTGATCCTGCAGGATAAACTCATCCCAAAATCCATCTGCAGGGCTGATCCTCCAGGCAAAACCCATCCCAAAGTTCAGATCCCTACAGGCCAAACCCATCCCAAAATCTGCGGGGCTGATCCTGCAGGATAAACTCCTCTGAAAAATCAGACCCTGCAGGGCTGATCCTGCAGGATGAACATCTCAAAGTTCTAAAGAAAGACTTGACTGAAGCTGGAATGGACACGCTGGGCTGAGCTGGGATCCTGCTGACACCCCTGTTTTATTCTCACTTTCTAACCTTGTTTTCTCCCCATTTCTCCCAAATTGTCCCATTTGTGGCCCCAGTGACGTGAGGAAGTTCAAGGAGACCAAGAAGCAGTTTGACAAGGTGCGAGAGGACATGGAGATCTCTCTGGTGAAGAACGCGCAGGCGCCGCGGCACAAACCGCACGAGGTGGAGGAGGCCACGGGCACGCTGAGCATCACCAGGAAATGCTTCAGGCACCTGGCCCTGGACTACGTGCTGCAGGTGGGGGCACCTCACGCTCTGAAGCCTCTGGGTTTCAATCTTCTGTTTGTCAGATTTACTGGGTGGGTCTGGGCTTCATATTAGGGGAAGTTGTCCTGCTCAAATTCAGGATTTTCCTGATTTTCCCAACTTTTCTGGATGTCCGTTGCGGCTGTTGGGCAGCTCCAGCTGCTCAAATTCAGGATTTTCCTGATTTTCCTGACTTTTTCTTTTTTTGAATTTCAATTTAAATCCTGCGTTAGGCTCTCTTCACAGAGCAGGGATGTTGGAATAGGGTTTGGTTTTTTTTTATTTAGAAACGGGGTAACTGAGAGGTGTTTGAAACTCTTTTATTCTGTTTTCAGTCTCATGTGAAGGGTGAGACAGTACAGATGTTGTAATTCACACCATCACAATCAGAAGTTAACTGTTTTCTTAATTTCTTAGTTATACTAATTTCTTAATTATAATACATAGTAATTATATTACTAATTTCTTAATTATAATGTGATATAAGTGTTTCTTGGCCTATCAGTGTTAGTTATACCATGCTGTAAATGCTTTAATAATCTAAAATTACCCTTTTAATAAATCATTTCAATAAATTCTATAAAATTTATACATATATACATAAATTATATTAAAATTATATCAATATATAAAATAATTAAACAGTAAATTATATAGTACATATAAATATATATTACAATATCTATATAAAATTTATATATATATACATACACAAATAAATTATATAAATTATCATAACATCCTTTCAATAAATTATTTGCTCTTAGTAAGAGAAAGGAATATAAGTTTCCCCAGCAGTGATTTTAACCAGGTGAGAAGTGTGCGTTTATTGCACCTTTTCCAGAACCCACCTTACAGGCACTTTGCACTGGAATAATTCAGGAATAATTTGGGATTGATTTCCCAGTGGATCTGGAGATTCCCAGGCTGGCTTTGCTGCTGGTGCTGAGAGGAATATTTTGATTTTTTTCCCCCAGATCAACGTGCTGCAGGCCAAGAAGAAATTTGAGATCCTGGACGCGGTAAGAGCTGCAGGAGAGGAGCCCTGGCTGCTCCTCGGGGAGAAAATTCAATTTTTGGGGATTTTCAGGTGCTGCTTTCCCTTCTTTGTGCCCACAGCAGAGTGCAAGGAAGGAGAAGAGGGATAAATTGCTTGGGGAAAGTAAAGAATAAAGTATTAAGAAAGAAAAATTAAAGAAAGTAAAAATAAATTATTTTGAGGGGGGAAAGGGTTTAGGGTTTTTTACTCTACCCCAGGAAATGGAGTAAAGCAGGGATAAATTGCTTTGGGAAAGTAAAAAAATCAAAGGTTAAACCCATTTTTTATGGGGAAAAAGGGTTTAGGATTTTTTACTCTGCCCCAGGAAAGGCTGATTTGTGCCCACAGTGAAGTGGAAGGAAGGAGAGGGATAAATTGCTTGGGGAAAATATAAAGAGTTAAACCTAATTTTTCTGTGGGGAAAAAGGCTGAGGATTTTTCACCCTGGCGCTGACCCAGCTGTTGTTTCCATCCCCAGATGTTGTCCTTCATGCACGCGCAGTTCACCTTCTTCCAGCAGGGCTACAGCCTCCTGCACGAGCTCGACCCCTACATGAAGAAATTGGCCACCGAGGTGAGGGGGGGCCTGGGCTCTCCTGACCCCCAAAAGGGTTTGGGACCCCCAAAAGGGGTTCCCCTTTTGCTGCCCCATGGCCAGCAGGGAACACCAGGGGCTGCTGCACGAGTGGGGCCCACCCCGAGCTGGCTTTTGGCCTCCCTTGTGCCCCTTTTCCCTCCTTTTGGCCTCCTTTTCCCCCCTCCTTTTTGCCTCTTTTTTGCCTTTTTCTTGCCTTCTTTTCCGCCTTACTTTTCTCTCCTTTTTCCCTCCTTTTTGCCTCTTTCTTTCCTTCTTTTTTCCCCTTTTTGCCTCTTTTTTCCCTGCTCCTTTCCTCCCTCCTTTTCCCCTCTTTTCCCCCCCGCTTTTTCCCCCTTTCCTCCCTTTTTGGTGCTTTGGGCCCAGGATATCTCTGTCCCACCCCATCCTCTCCATCTCCATCCTGATTTTCCCCCGTTGCTTTTCCAGCTGGACCAGCTGGTGATCGACTCAGCCGTGGAGAAGAGGGAGATGGAGCACAAGCACGCCCTGATCCAGCAGAGGGTGAGCTCCAAATTCCCAAATTCAGTATTTTCCTGGAAATTCCGGTTTTTCCTGACTTTTCTGGATGTCCCTCGTAGCTTTTGGGCAGCTCCAGATTCCTCAAATTCAGGATTTTCCTGATTTTTCTGATTTTTGTGGATATCCCTGAGAGCCTTGGGGCCACCTCAAATTCAGGATTTTCCTGATTTTCCTGCCTTTTTCTTTTCAAATTTAAATGTAAATCCTACATTTAATATTCAAGTCAAAATAAAAAAAATAAGCAGAATTTAAATAGAATAAATTTCTTTTTGTTCTCACAATAGAATCTGAGGCATCTCAGATTTTCCACCCTTGGCAACGATTCCCAGCCTGAAGGTTGGGAATAAATAATGAATTACTGTTAATAATAATAAATTAAATTAATTTAATTATTTTTCTTTCTCTCCTCTTCTCCCTGCATTGCTGCCTGGCCCTGCAGACCCTCCTGCAGGTGAGTTCCCACCTGGATTTCCACCCTGATCCCAGAAATCCTGTGCAAAACTTTGGCATTTTGGCAGATTTGACCCTTTTTCTTGCTTTATTAACCCCTCTCCACCCTGATCCCCTGGGGCCTGTCATTCTGAGTCTCTTTCCTCTCCCCAGGATTTCTCCTACGATGACTCCAAGGTGGAATTCAACGTGGATGCCCCCAACGGGGTGGTGATGGAGGGGTACCTGTTCAAGAGAGCCAGCAACGCCTTCAAAACCTGGAACAGGTGAGAAATTATTCCAAATAATTACTCCAATTAATTGAAATATTAATTTTAGCAATCAAATAAATATTTATATTTATATTTAAATTACATATACTTAATAGAATAAATAAATACAATTCATTAATTATAAATACATTAATGATGATATTCATAATTAACATATTCCAATTAACTGATATAATTCAAATTTCACCTGATCTTGGGGCTGAGGCTCTGCACTCTTCCCTGCCTTACCCAACCCTTTCAAACAACTCTAATTCCAAACCTTTTTGGAAAAGGAATACCCCAATCTTATGGAATTAATTAATTTTTTTAATTAATTAATTTTTTCCATGCAAATAAAGGCAATTTCTGTGTGTAAACAGTCCATTAAAGCATTTAATTAATGTATTTATTTAATTTATTTTATTTTATTGATTTATTTCAAAACCTAATGAAAATTGGAATTTTTAATGGGGAGGTGCTGATGTCTGTCTGTGTGCTTGTCCCCCCTCAGGAGATGGTTTTCCATCCAGAACAGCCAGCTGGTCTACCAGAAGAAGCTAAAGGTCAGTGCAGCTGCCCCAGGTGACAGCAGGGGATGAACCAAGTGATTGGTTAATTACTTAATTAGTTAGTTCATTAACCAGCTGCTTGGCTGGGGAGGAGCAGGGATGTGGATCAGGGGACAGCAAGGCCATGAGTGGGCTCCAGGAAAAAAGCAGCAAAGGTTTATGAAATAATTATTTATTAAGTAATTATTTATGGAATAAATATTTATTAAATATGTATTTGTAAAATAATTATTAATTAAATCATTACTTATTAAGTAATTATTTTGGGTGGTTGGGTTAGGAGTTTGGGGGGCTTGGGAAAGCCTTGGGGGGGGTTTGAGGCAGGAAAGACTTTGAAAGTGTTGGGAAGGAATTTGGAGGGTTTGGGCAGGAAGGATTTTGGGAAGGAATTTGCAGGAGGTGGGAAATAATTTGCAGGGCTTGAGGCAGGGGGGGACTTTGGAAGTTTTGGGAAGGAATTTGCAGGGTTTTGGCAGGGGGAACTTTGGAGGTTTTGGGAAAGAGTTTGGAGGTTTTGGGAAGGAATTTGGAGGTTTTGGGAAGGAATTTGCAGGGTTTGGGCAGGGGGGGACTTTGGAGGATTTAGGAAAGAGTTTGGAGGGTCTGGGCAGGAGTTTCCCAGTGGTGCCCTGGCCCCAGGAGCCCCCCAAGCCCCTCCAGGCCCCGCTGTGTCCCCAGGACGTGCTGACCGTGGTGGTGGAGGACCTGAGGCTCTGCACGGTCAAGCCCTGCGAGGACATCGAGAGGAGGTTCTGCTTCGAGGTTGTGTCCCCCACCAAGTGAGTTTGGGGCTCCCCACAGATCCCTGGGTTGGAGTGGCAGCACCTCTGGCTGTCCAACCTTGTAGGAGGCATTTTTACCTGGAAACTTTGGGATGGGAAAAAGCCCCAACCTTGTGGGGCTGGAAAGTTTGGAAAGGGAACAACCCCAACCTTAAGGGGTAAATTTTGGCTGGAAAGTTTGGAGGGGGAACATCTTTGGCTGTTCAACCAACCTTGTGGGGCTCATTTTTATCTGGAGGATTTGGGGTGGGAAAAAGCCCCAACCTTGTGGGGCTGGAAAGTTTGGAAAGGGAACAACCCCAACCTTAAAGGGTAAATTTTTACCTGAAGGTGTTGAAGAGGGAACACCCCAAGCTTGTGGGGTTAAGTTTTAACCAGAAGCTTCAGAGTGGGAACACCCCAACCTTGTGGGGTTAATTTTTGCCTGGAAAGTTTGGAGTGGGAACACCCCAACATCACAGGGTTAATTTTTACCTGGAAAATTTGAAGTGGGAGCACCCCCAACCTTATGGGGTAGATTTTTACCTGGAAGCTTTGTAGTGGGAACCTCCCAACCTTGTGGGGTGAATTTTTGCCCTGCTGCAATTCCGGTGCTGAGGATGAGGAGGAGCAGCCTCACCCCAAGCCCTGGTGGTGTTTTTGGCTCTCCCCACCCCGTTGCAGGAGCTGCATGCTGCAGGCTGACTCGGAGAAGCTGCGCCAGGCCTGGATCCAGGCTGTGCAAGCCAGCATCGCCTCCGCCTACCGCGAGAGCCCCGACTGCTTCTACATCGAGGTGAGCCCTGGGAAGGAAGGCTTGGAACTGCTCCTTTTACTGACTTTTTAATACTTTATACAGCTCAGGAAAGAGGGGGAGATGTAGGAAGTTGATTTGTAAAAAGAATTCTCAAAATCTGGCAGAAAGCTCACTCAATCTTGTACATGTATATGCAAACACTGAGATAAGCATTTACAACATAGTGTAACAAAAGCTAATAAGCCAAAAAACACTTAGAGTATGTTGTAATTAAAAAACAGTTAGCTTCTAATTGTAATAATTAAATTATAACATCTCACTCTGAAAATAAAATGAAAGTTTTTAAAACACCTCTCAGTTACCCCATCTCAAGAAAATCACTTAATCCAACACTAAGATATCATCCCCCTCCTTTAGAGCCACTCCAAACCAAGCTGAGTTTGCTCTCCTCCAGGTGTTAATCTCCTGATTTATTGGAGGTGCTCATCTCCTGAGTTTTTGGAGGTGCTGCAGGTGTTCATCTCCTGATTTTTTGCTTTTCCCTGCAGAGGCTGGACAGAACAGCCTCCCCCTCCACCAGCAGCATCGACTCAGCCACGGATTCGCGGGAGCGGGGCGGGAAGGGGGAGCCGATCCTGCAGAGGGTGCAGAGCATCCCTGGGAACGAGCAGTGCTGTGACTGTGGGCAGCCAGATCCCCGCTGGGCCAGCATCAACCTGGGCATCCTGCTCTGCATCGAGTGCTCCGGCATCCACAGGTGCTGCTGGGCTGTGGGATCCCGGGAAATAGTGGGGAAAATGGGCTGGGGTGGAGGGCAGGATCCTGGGGAAATGGGCAGGGGTGGAGGGCAGGATTCCAGGGGAAAATCCTGGGAAAAATGGCTGGGGATGGAGGGCAGGATCCCAGGGAAAATGGGAAGGGATGGATTAAAAAATTCCCAGGAAAAAAAGCCCGGGAAGGATTAAAAGATTCCCAGGAAAAATGGTCAGGGATGAAGTGCAGGATTCCAGGAAAAGTGGCAGAGCTGGAATTACAGAGAAATAATTCAGAACTCATTAGGGAAATTCTGGGCTTGTGGGATTGTAATTATTTCTGGATTTTCTCCCTCTTGGCTGAACAGGAGCCTGGGTGTTCACTGCTCCAAGGTCCGATCCCTCACGCTGGATTCCTGGGAGCCAGAGCTGCTGAAAGTGAGTGCTGGATTTTCCCAGGGAGAAACGCTGGGAATCCAGGGATTCCCTGGAAAAGGGGAGAATTCCTCCCCTGAGCCTTTAATTCCCTCCCTGAATTTCACTTCCAGCTGATGTGTGAGCTGGGCAACAGCACCATGAACCAGATTTACGAGGCGCAGTGTGAGGAGCTGGGGCTGAAGAAACCAACAGCAGGGAGCTCCAGGTGAGCCCGAAATCCGTGGAAAAGCAGGTTCAGGGAAAACCTGAACTTCAAAACTCTTTTTGAAATATGAGAAACAGGTGGACAAAACGCCCCAGAGCAGCAGCTCCATCCCCTCATGGTGACTTTGAGCAAACCCAGTTCCTTCTGTTCAGGCAGGTCCAGAGACCTCAAAATGCCTCATTTTAGAGTTTGAGAAATAGGAATTTTAGACCTCAGGTGGAATAGGAATTTTAGGCCCAGAGAAGCAACTCCAACTCCTCATCGTGGCTTTGGGCAAACTCAATTCCTTCAGAGGGCTGCAAATGCCTCATTTTAAAGTCCGGGAAATTGGAATTTTAGACATCAGGTGGATTTGTCCACACTCCAGAGCAGCAGCTCCATCCCCTCATGGTGGCTTTTCCCAAATCCCCTAAATTACTGTTTCTGTGCTGCCCTCCTCCCTCAGGCAGGACAAGGAGGCCTGGATCAAGGTGAAGTACGTGGAGAAGAAGTTCCTGAAGAAGCTGCCGGGCGGGGAGACGCTGGCTGAGGCCGAGGCCGAGCCCAAGCGGCGCCGCTGGTGCGTCAAGAAGTGCCAGAGGCACAGCAGCGGCTCCCGGGCGCCCGCGGCACGCAGGAAATACCGGCAGGAACCGGGCAGCGCCTGCCCCGCCATGCTGGCCTCAGGTGGGGAACCATGAGGGAACCTGGAAACCAAACATGGGGGGCAATGCAGGAACTGGGCAGCGCCTGCCCCGCCATGCTGGCCTCAGGTGGGGAACCATGAGGGAACCTGGAAACCAAACATGGGGGGCAATGCAGGAAATACCGGCAGGAACTGGGCAGCGCCTGCCCCGCCATGCTGGCCTCAGGTGGGGAGCCATGAGGGAACCTGGAAACCAAACATGGGGGGCAATGCAGGAAATGCCAGCAGGAACCAGGGAACCCCTGCCCCGCCATGCTGTGTGCAGCTCCAGCTGGGGAAGGCTCTCCCTTGCTGGCCATTAATTCTGAGTTTCCCTGGGAAGCAGCAGCCACCCTGGAGAGGAAATTCCGCCGGGATTCTCTGTTCTGCCCCGACGAGCTCGACTCTCTCTTCTCCTACTTCGACACCGGCGCCGGCTCCGGCCCTCGCAGTAAGTACTCTGAAACAGATCTTGATTTTTATTTTTAATGGATTTCGGTTTTACCTCTGCAAGAGAGGCTGTGATAGCAAGGGCTCTGGCTGCTCTGAGGTGGCTTTGGTTTAAAATCTGTGAGATTTTGGGTTCTTAGGAAGGTTCTGGCTGCTCTGGGATGATGTTGGTCTGAAATTTTTGGTTCTTAGGAAGGTTCTGCCTGATCTGGGATAACATTGGTCAGAAATTTGTGACATTTTGGGTTCTTAGGAAGGTTCTGCCAGCTATCAGAACTCTGGGATAACTTTGGTCAGAAATTTCTGGTATTTTGGGTGTTTAGAAAGGTTCTTAGGAAGCCCCTCCCTTCCCTCCCAGTTCAACTCTCTGTTGAGTTGAGGTGTTGGGTCAATGGTCTTGAAGGTCTCTTCCAACCTGGTCATTCTGGGAATTTGGTGGAATTCTGTGAATTTGGGGGAATTCCCAGGAACTGGGGAGGTGCTGAAGTCACCATCCCTGGGTGCAGCACTGGGTGCCAGGGTTGAGTTGAACTCTTGGGGTTGGACTCTTGAGCTCTGGGTTGGACTCGATCTTGAAGGTGTCTGCCAACCTGGGGATTCTGTGGATTCTGTGGATGTTGTGGATTGATTCTGTGGGTGGATGGATGGATGGATGAATTGATTCTGTGGATGGGTTCTGTGGATGTTGTGGGTTCTGTGGATGAGTTCTGTGGTTCTGTGGATGTTGTGGGTTCTGTGTTTTCTGTGACCTTCTCCCGGGGGAGGAGCAGCCCGGGCAGGCCTGGCTCTGGGCTGGGTGTTCAGGTGGCCGTGGTTTGTGTCCTGTTGGCCCCGCAGGTCTGAGCAGTGACAGTGGCCTGGGCGGGAGCACCGACGGCAGCGGCGACGCGCTTGTGTTCGGCTCCGTGGTGGACAGCGTCACCGAGGAAGGTGGGTGGCACACGGGGGGTGGCACTTGGAAGGGCTGAGGGCATTATCCAGAACCTTCTTGGCTGGAGCTCTCAATAGAGTTGGGCTGAGGGGTTTTGAGGAGTTGATTGGGAAAGCAGAACTTTTCTATCTAATCAAGAACCTGAGTCCTGCTGGAGGGCAGGGTTAGATGGGGTTTTGGGGAAGGAGTTTGAGGGTTTTGGGAAGGAGTTCTTCCCTTTGAGCATGGGGAGGGGCTGGGGTGGGTTTCCCAGAGAAGCTGCCCCATCCCTGGCAGTGCCCAAGGTCAGGTTGGAGCACCCTGGGATAAATTTTGGCAGCCCTTCCAATCCAACCCAGTGCAGGATTCTATATTTTCTCATGGAATTTCCCCCAATAAAAGGCAGAACTCCACAAACAATGCCAGGCCCAGCTTCTCTTAGGCAGCGTGGATGACCAGGATGGCATGGGGGACCATCCAAAATGCACTGAGACACTTTGGGCTGACTTTTCTGCCTTTGCTCTCCCTTTTCCCCTTTGCCCTCCTTTTTGCTCTCCTTTTGCCCTTTTCCCTTTTGCTCTCCCTTTGCCCTTCCCTCTGCTTTTTCTCCCTCTCCTTTTCCGCTTTCCCCCCTTTTTTCCTTCCCCTCTCCATCCGAGCAGAGTGCGAGGTGTCGGATGACTCCAGCGGGGAGGCGGAGCTGGAGCAGGAGGTGTCGGACCTGGAGGAGGTTCGGGAGGTGCCGGCGGGGCTGGTTCTGTCCCGGGCCGCCCAGAGCCGGAACCTGCCCCTGCTGGCCGCTGCCCTGGCCCACGGAGCCGATGTCAACTGGGCCAACGAGGAGGACGAGGGCAAAACCCCCCTGATGCAGGCTGTCAGCGGGGTGAGGGTCCCCAGGGGCTGGGGATCTGGGGTGGGAGGTAAAACCCCCCTGATGCAGCTGTCAGCGGGGTGAGGGGTTTGGGATCTGGGGTAGGGGGCTGGAGCATGGGAGCTGTTCAGTGCAGGTGAAATGGTGTGGGGATTCCCTCTGGGAATCGTCTGGTGTGGTGTGGGAATTCCCTTTGGGAGTAGTCCAGTGTGGGTGAATTGGTGTGGGAATTCCCTTTGGGAATTGTCTGGTGTGGGTGAAACGGAGTGGGAATTCATTTGGGAATTAGGTATGGGTGAAATGGTGTGGGAATTCCCTATGGAAATTGGGTCTGGGTGAAATAGTGTGGGAATTCCCTATGGAAATTGGGTCTGGCTGAACTGAGGTGGAAATTCCCTTTTTGGAATTGTCTGGTCTGGGTGAATTGATGTGGAAATGCCCTTTGGGAATTTGATATGGAAATTCTCAGTTGTCCAGTCTGGCTGAACTGAGTGGAAATTCCCGTTTTTTTCCCCATTTTGCCCCTTTCCCAGGGCTCCCTGCTGGCCTGTGAGTTCCTGCTGCAGAACGGGGCCGATGTGAACCAGCGGGACGCGCGGGGCCGGGCGCCACTGCACCACGCCACCTACCTGGGGCACACCGGGTGAGTGCAGCCATCCCATCCCATCCCATCCCTGCCACCTACCTGGGGCACACCAGGTGAGTGCCACCCATCCCTGCCACCTACCTGCCACATCCCTGCCGCCCATCCCATCCCTGCTTCCTGCGGGGAATTCCCACCTGGAGAGCACAAAACCTCAGGATCTGGGGGAATCCAGCTGGAAAATGCAAATGCAGCTCGGGGCTGGCACGGGGCAGGGTGAGGTGGGAGATTGGGGTGGGATCTTTTCTGGGGTGGGTGGGGAAGGGCTGGGGTGGAATTCACAGAGAATTTGAGGCTTCCCCATCCCTGGAAGTGCCCAAGAGCAGGTTGGAACAAGCTGGGATAAGGATGATGAGCTGAAATTCTGTTCCTTGGACCTGGAATTCTGTGACTCTCAAATTCCTTTCCTGAGGCTCCCTGTCCCCCAGGCAGGTGTGCCTGTTCCTGAAGCATAGGGCTGGAATTAGGGATTTGGGAATTCAGGAATTTTGTAATTCCTTTCCTCCCCAGGCAGGTGTGCCTGTTCCTGAAGCGTGGGGCCACCCAGGACACCCCGGACGGGGACGGGCAGGACCCGCTGAGCATCGCGGTGAGCGCGGCCAACGCCGACATCGTCACCCTGTGAGTGCCACCGGGGCTGGGGAATGCTGGGAGATACTGGGAGACACTGGGAAACACAGCCTGGGGACTGGGAAATACTGGGAACCAGCAGGGGCAGGAATAACCCACCCTCCTGTCCCCTGCAGGCTGCGGCTGGCGCGCATGAACGAGGAGATGCGGGAGGCAGAGGGGCCCCTGGGGCAGCCCGGCCAGTACCCCAGCAACAGCCCCACGGAGCTGCAGTACAGGAAATGCATCCAGGAGTTCATCAGCCTCAACATCGACGAGTGTTAGGGACAGCCCGGTGCCCTCGGCCGGCCTGGAGCCGGGCGGGGTCCCCGCGAGCCCCACCCTTGGATATTCGGTGTTTTCCCTGCTGGTTGGTCTGGTTGTGATGCCTGCACACCCCGAGGGTTGAGCTGCCCTCAGGGGGTTTTTCCTTGTGGGGTTTGAGTTCTCATGCTTGACTACTGGATGGCTGATTTTTTTTTTTTTTTTTTTTTTTTTTTTTGGAGGGTGTTTTTGGAGTAGGAGCCTCCCCAGGGTATGACCATGGAGTGCGTTGTAAGTGTGGGACATGAGCTTAGAGGTTAAAAAACAACAAAAAAACAACAAAAAAAGGAAAAAAATTTCAAAAAGAGAAGAAAAGGAAAAACTTTTTGTGACCAGGGGAGAGCCACCAACACCAGGAGCAGACACAGCTCTCCCTGAAGAACTGGCTTGGAATTCTGGCAGGGATAGTGGCTGGAGCCTGCTCTGCCCTGGGAGGGCCCCGAGGTGCCCTCCAGGCTGGATTTGGGGCAGGGATGCTCCGGAGGCCCAGCCGGATCAGGATCAGGATTGGGATCTGGATCAGGATTCAGGATCTCCAGCTCCTCGCCCGTCGCTGCTCTCAGGACTGAACCGGCCACGCTCCCCTCGACTGCTGCCCTGGCTGCTGGCTGCCCAAAGCCATAGCTGCCCTGCTTCACCCCCTGCAATTCCCAGAAGGATTCCCATCCTGCGGGATTCCTGGAAGGATTCCCATCCCACTGGAATACCCAGAAGGGTTCCAGCCCCACTGGAATTCCTGGAAGCAGCAGCACTGATCCCTGTCGCTGGCGATGGGCTCGGGGCAGGGAGGGGAACAAGCTCCAGCTGCTCGGTGCAATTTCACAGAATCACAGAATCCCAGATCCCATTGTCCCAGAATCCCCAGGCTGGGAGTCACCCTCAAGACCACGGAGCCCACGCCACGCCCCCACACCCCAACCAAACCACTTCTAATCCCAATCTTCTTCCAATCCCACCCAGGGATGGGGAATTTGCCTCCTCTGGGTTCCCTGCAGGTCTCCATGGGGGAAATTCCACCTGCAGGAATCCCCCCTGTGCTACCCCATGTGCTGGGGCAGCTCAGCAGCTTTGGAGCTCCCCAGCTCTGAGGAGCAGCAGAATTTTTGTGGTTTTCTCCTTTTTTTTCCTCTCTCAGCTGCAGTTAGGGAGCGTGGCTCTCCTCAGAGCACTTTGCTGCTGTCTCACCCTGTTCTGGGAGGGTTTATGGGGCTCAGGGGGCTCTGGAGTCCTGGCTGGAGCTTGGAGACTTTCCCAATGTCCCCAGCTGCAGCTGGCACCAGGGTTTGTCAGGATTTGGGGGCAGGATTTGGGGTCAGGTTCTGTCAGGATTTTGGATCCCCGTCCTGGCTGCTCCTGGCACAGTTGGGATGGGGCTGGGAGCTGATCCTGCTCCCGAACCCACCCGAAACCCCGGCCTGGCTCCAGCAGGACACCCCAGATCCCTGAGGAGCCCCCGGAGCCCAAACCCCGCTGGGTCCCAGCCTGGGGCTGGCCCATCCCAGGAATTCCCTCCCCATTGGTGCTGCCCCCAGCCCTGGGGCAGCGCTTGGTGCTGATTCCCCCTCGAGCCGTGCAAACCCTTCAGGGTCCTTCAGAGCTCTCGGGAGGAAAGAGAATTCTCACATTTGGGAGTGGAGGAGAATTGTCATCATTTCAGAAAAAATAATTTCTTCATTCTTGATAGTGGAAGAGAGTTTTCACCATTTGAGAGCAAAGGAGAATTTTCACATTTAAGAAAAAAGGAGAATTTCACATTTGAGAATGGAGAATATTCCTCATTTGAGAGCAAAAGAGAATTTTCACCATTTGAGAGTGGAGGGGAATTTCTTCCCTCTTGAGAACAAAGGAGAATTTTCATATTTGAGAGTGAAGAATTTTCACATTTGAGAAAAAAGGAGAATTTTCACCATTTGAGAGTTGAGAATTTTCCCCATTTGACAGCAAAGGAGAATTTCTTCACTCTTGAGAGCAAAGAAGAATTTCCACCATTTTTCACCACTTTTCAATTTTCACCAGGACAATTTCACACTCTGCTCTGCTCGTGGATTTCAGCACGGCCATAATTTGAATTATTTGAATTTTTTAACCTGTACAGCAACTCCAAACTGATTTTCAACCCCCCCCTGCTTTTCCCAGCTTTTTTAGGAGGAGTTCAAAACCCAACTGATCCTTTGGAGAACCGAGGAAAAACCACAGCTTCCATTTTTGGGTCATTTTATTTCACTTTTTCTGGGAATTCTGGCCACAAATCCTGGCCAGGCTGCACCCTGGAAGCTCAGACTCACTGCTGAAGTACATGAAGTTGGAAAAAAAATGTAAATACCGATGCAAAAGGCAGCATCTTGCAAGACAATGGATTTATTTAACATTGTATTGGTACTTTAAATATTTAGATTCAATGTATAAAAGCAACTTGGTGCACTTTTCCTACCTGACAGTATTTTGGGGGGTTTTATGTTCTTTTGTTATGGGTTTTGTGCTGTCTTTTTTAATCAGTGGAATTGTTTAAGTATTTAATTTATTCTTATTATTGATGTGCCCAGAGGACTAGTGCAATTTTTATTCAATACAGTTGGTCTGTATTTAATGTCAGGATTTTTTCCGTAGCGTTTTTAGGGAATATTTTTCCAAAATTGCCTCTTTTTTTTTTCCCCTCATCCCAATTTTCCTCCCTTCCCCCCCTTTTTCCTTTTCTGTTTCCATCACGGATTCAAAGCCTCAAAATTTGAGATAAACCAAACACCCTGCAGTCCCCAAACCAAAACTTTCTCCAGGAAAAACACGTTAAGGATGCACTTCTCCCTGTTTCCTGTGTTTCTTGGACTTTTATGTCTCCTTGGGGGGGTTCTGGTGGGGTGTGGGCTCCAAATTTTGGAGGGGAGAGTGGGGAAGGCTCGCAGAAAATTAAATTTCAATTTTCAAATTGAAATTTAAGCATTTCCAGGCTCTGAGGGGGATGAAAAAATGAACATTTTGTTGTTTTTTCCTGCCTGAAATGCAGCTGGATTTGTGTTGTACCATCCTGGTTGGAAGATTTTGATGCCCTAAATTAGATTATCTTTTTTTATTATTATTTTATTTTTTATTTTTCCAAGGAGGTGTGAGTGTTTTCTCTTGGATTTAACCACATTTAACAGGAGGAATTTAAAAGTTAAAACCCCTCACCCAGGATCCTCCATCCTTGGGACTTTTTGGGATCTGGGGGAATTTTTCTCTATTTAACCCAAGTGCCTGGACTTGGAACCAGTCTGGGTTTGGATCTCTGATTCCAGCTGGGACTTTCAATATTCCAGGGTTTTTTCAGGTTATTCCAGCCTTGCTGCCTCCGAGCTGGGAAATTTCTTGGAGTATTTTAAAGGAAAAAATTTTAAAAAATAATGGGATTGGAAGATTTGATGCCTTTAACCAAAAATCCAGGTGTGAGAAGCTGAGCTGGGCCAGGCATCAAATGCAATTGTTTGTTGGAAAATACCTCTGAGATCATCAAATTAATTAATTGATCATTAATTAATCATCCTGCAGCTTCCAGGAGAGAACTGGAGGGAGGATTTTGGGATTGAGAGATCAGGAACATCAAAAATATCAGGAAATACCAAAATGAGGATCAGGAACAGCAGAAAATTTGTGATTTGTGCAAAAAAACCCCAGGAGCTGCTCAGGGAATGCACAGAATTCCTGCCATGGTTGGAAAAATGGAATTTTTAAGTTTCCCAGCAATTCCTGGGTTGGGTTTTGGAGTTTCTTGGCAATTCCTGGGTTGAGATTTTGAGTTCCTCACCAATTCCTGGTTTGGGTTTGGGAGATTCTCACAATTCCTGATTGGAATTTTTGGGTTTCTCAACAATTCCTGGTTTTGGAGTTTTTTAGCAATTCCTGGTTGGAGTTTTTGAGTTCTTCAGCAATTCCTGGTTTGGATTTTTGGGTTCCTCGGCAGTTCCTGGCTGGAATTTTGGAGTCCTGGGGTTTCTCAGCAATTCCTGCTGCTGTCCCTGCCCCTGTGTCCCTCTCAGAGCCAGCAGGGGCCGGGAGGTGACACCAGTGACGGAGCTGGTGACAGCCCTGGGGACGGAGGGGCTGAGGGACAGAATGGCTTTGGGGAGGTTCCAGGATGGGTGGGATGTCCCCATTTCCATGGGAACGGGGCTCACTTGGGAATGGGCTCCTCAAGCCGGGCTGGGCTGTGCCCGGAGTTCCCGCTGGGAATGGGGCTGGGGACACCGGGAGGGGACACCAGCACGGAGGGGTTTGGCTGGAGATGCTGCTGTCCCCAGAGGTGGCACCTGGGGCCACCACGGGGACAGGGAGAGATCCCTGGGCCAGGCCAGAGGGGTTTGGCCAGGCCAGAAGCCTTATTTGGTTATATTAGGGGGGTGTTTTGGCCATCTCAGACATTTTTGTGGCCATCTCAGAGGGTTTTGGCCACCTCAGATGTTTTTTGGTCAGTTCAGAGGGTTTCTGAACAGCTCAGAGGGGTTTTGGCCATCTCAGACATTTTTTTGGCTATCTCACAGGGGTTTTTGCCATCTCAGAGGTTTCTGGCCAGCCCAAGGCTCTGCCCTCGCTGTAAATAAAATTAAACTCCCACCCCTGCTCTCCTCTCTCCCCGCTCTCTTTGCACCAGGATTTTTTAACCCTTTCCCCCCCTGCACCTCTGGAAATTCAGATTTTCTCTATGTAATCACCTTTGTACAATTCCAAAGCTCTTTCTTGTGCTCTCTGCCTTTTTTCCCCTCTCCTTTCTCTGGTCTCTTGAAGCACTCTTAATAAAAATCTGGATAAAAACTCCTTCCCTCCTTCTTCTCAGCTTGGTTTCTTGCTGGATTAACCAAAATCTGCATTTTTAACCCCTTTTCCTTCTCCAGGCTGAGCTGTGGGGCACTGAATGGCACACAAAAATCTGGGATTTTTAAAAAAATAGTCAAAATCTGTTTTCAGAGCATTTTATTATTTAAAACATAATTTAAAAAAACAAAGTGTGTGGGTTTCAAGAGAGTAAAATGCTCCTGTGCAAACATCCCCATCAAAAATAAAGTTTATTCTGTTTTATGTACAGATAAATTAACAAAAATTAACAAATATTAACAAAAATTAACATTATCTCTGTTATCTGCAACAAAACCACAGCATTCCACAGGAATCAGAGGGTTTTTCTGGGACCTGAACAATTCCCAGTCCTGCATTTTTTTCTCTTTATTTCCCTCTGGAACAGTCAGAGTTGGTGGGAATTACCCAGGAAATCCAAAAGCAGCGGGAATTCCAGAGGGAAGGAGGGGTTTGGGAATTCCAGCTGGGATCAGAGTCCAGGTGAGTTCCAAGCACTGCCAATGCTCAGGGAGCTCCCAGCTGTGGATCCAGAACGTCCCTGGCACTTTTCCCCCAGAATTTGGGAATTCCAGGCCTCTCCAGCCCCCTCAGCTCTCCATCCAGAACATCCCTGTCACCCTTCCCCCAGAATCTGGGAATTCCAAGCACTGCCAATGCTCAGAGCGCTCCCAGGGACGGATCCAGGCTGTCCCTGCCACGTTTCCCCCAGAGTTTGGGAGTTGCAGCCCCCGGCTCCTCGCAGCTGTGCCAGCTCCAGCTGCTGCCCCAGTCCTGCGCCCCGGGCTCCCCCCTGGCCGTTCCCCGGCTGCTCCCGCAGTTCCCCGGCGCTCCCCAGGGCCAGGCTGGCGCTCGGGTTGGCGCCGGAGCCCCCGGGGCCCCTCCTGGGCCGGAGCCTCTGCAGGCAGAAGAGCAGGGACAGCACCAGCGTGTCCAGGAGCAGCTCCAGCATCTCCACCACCGAGAGCACCGAGGAGCCGAACCACAGGCTCCACTGGCTGCCCATGCTGGACAGCAGCAGGTTCTCCTGGAAAACCCAAAATGATCAGGTACGGGACCATGTTTTTCCTATTCCTCAAACCCGTATTTGAAACATATGGGGTCAGTGGATCATTTTCCCAATAAATGAAAAACCAAAACCAATCCCAAATCCCCAAGCAGCAGATTCTCCTGGAAAAAAACCCCGATTTTTTATTTATCTGAGCTCTAGAAACAGGAACTCTGCTGTGGGCCTTGTGCACAGCCTGGGAGTTGAGCTAATTCATAATTAGTATAATATAATAAATATGTATATATATTTATATATAATATAAAATAAAAACAAAATTCTATTAGTTAATCATTAATATCAAATAAACAGATATATTTCTATATAATTAAAATAATTCTTTAATTTCTATTAATAATTAATATTATCATAAACGTAAGTACACATATTCCTATATAATATAAAAATTTAAATTCTATTAATAATTAATATCATATAAACAAATAGATATATTTATATGTCATGTTAAAATAAAGCTTAAATTAGTTTCTATTAATAATTAATATTATCATATAATTAAACAGATATGTTTTATATACTATAAAAATAAAGGTAAATAATTAAATCTTAGGAATTAATTCCTGCTGGAACTCTCAGGAATTCCATGGAAAGGGAATAAAAAGGAGCTGTCACCTACTGAGAGCAGTGGGGCCTCGTGCACAGCCTGGGAGCTGAGCTGGCGGTAGAAGATGGTGACCTTGGCAATGTCCCTCCTGCAGGGACAGCACAGCTGGCACGCCGGGCACCCCCAGGTGGGACTGGGACACTCCCAGTGGGCACCAAGACATTCCCAGTTTGGACTGGGACACCCCCAGTGGGACTGGGACACTCCCAGTGGGCACCAAGACATTCCCAGTTTGGACTGGGACACTCCCAGTGGGACTGGGGCAATCCCAGTGGGCACTGGGGACATTCCCAGTTGGCACCAGGCCATTCCCAGTGGGACTGGGGGAACATTCCCAGCTGGCACTGGGCACATTCCCAGTTGGTTCCAGGGCATTCCCAGCTGGGATTGGGGCACATTTTTTTGGGACTTATTGTAGAATTTCTGGGAATTTATTGGGGGTTTATTGGGAATTTTTTGAGGGTTTCTCGGGATTTTTTTGGGATGATCCTGCAGGTTTTCCCGTTGGCCTCCCTCCCCATCCCAGACGCCGTGGATTGGGATGATCCCAGGATTTCCTGCTGCCCTCCCCACCCATCCCAGACCCCATTGGGATGGGGATGACCCCGTGGATTGGGATGATCCCAGGATTTCCTGCTGCCCTCCCCACCCATCCCAGACCCCATTGGTTGGGCTGATCCCATTAGGACATGGATGACACCATTGGGATTGGGATGATCCCAGGATTTCCTGCTGCCCTCCCCGCCCATCCCAGACCCCATTGGGATGGGGATGACCCCGTGGATTGGGATGATCCCAGGATTTCCTGCTGCCCTCCCCACCCATCCCAGACCCCATTGGTTGGGCTGATCCCATTAGGATGGGGACGACCCCACTGGGACGGGAATGACCCATTGGGATTGGGATGAGGATTTCCCTGCTGCCCTCCCCGCCCATCCCAGACCCCATTGGGATGGGGATGGCCCCGTGGATTGGGATGAGCCCAGGATTTACCTGCTGCTGCTGGAGTTGTAGCCGTTCTGGTGCCGCAGAGCCTGGCGCACCCAGTCCTGCCATGGGAACATTGGCATTGGAATGGCGGCATTGGAATATTATCAATGGGATATTTATTATTGGAATGCTGGCATTGGAATATTGTTAACAGGATACTGTTAACAGGAGTTTGGCATTGGAATGTTGTTAATGAGACATTGTTAATGGAATGTTTTCATTGGAATATTCTAAATGGAATATTTGTTATTGGAATGTTCATTGTTGGACCATTGGCATTGGAACGTTTGTCACAAGGAGATTCGTTATTGGAATATTTGATATTGGAATATTGGTAATTGCAATGTTCAATTTTGGGAGATTTCTATTGGAATATTCGTGATTGGAATTTTTGCAGTACCTGGGATTTTGCCGAGGGCCACTTGGCTGTGCCAGCTGAGACCTTGTACAGGGATTCCCTGGGGAGAAAAACCAGGAATTCTGGAAAACCTGGAATTCTGAGCACCAGGAGCTGCCCAGGGAGAATTCCCAGAAATCCAGAAAACTCCCAGGGCAGCTCTTCAGAACCTTTGGGAAAAGCTTCCCAATTCAGCTCACAAAATAAACCCTGAATAATTAAATATAATAAATATAAATAATAGAGATAAATACATCTATATTAAATTAAATATTGATTAAATAGAATAAATCTAAATAATTAAATTTAAATGAGAAAAATATAGAAACATTGAATAAATTTAATTTTAATTTAAATTAAATTTTAAAAGTTGGGAGCATTAAATTGAAATTTGAGTTGAGATTTCTGGGGCTCACCTGCAGGGTTTGGGGCAGTGCTGGAAACAATCCAGGCGGTGATTCCGGAGCCGGGAGTAGAGCTGGTAAAAACAGTGCCCTGGAAAATGGGATGGGAGGAACAGGGTTGGGAATTCCCAGGAATTCCCACTCCCTTTGGAATTATCCCAAAGGAAAATAATCAGAATTAAATCCTAAAATCCTGGAATTAAATCCTAAAATCCTCAAATTTAGGGTTGGAAGGGACCTTAAAGGTAATTCCCACCCCATGGATCCAGGATCCTTTAAACCCAGGGAATTCTTGGATTCCAGGGATTCCCCAGGGATTCAGGAATTTCCAGGGATTTTTTTCACAAGTATTCAGGAATCCCAGTGATTATTTCCCAGGATCCAGTGAATTCTATTATTATTATTATTATTAATTCATTCCCAGGCTCCCTTACCCCAGGTGGGCTGGCGGCTGTGGTCGCTATTCCCAGGTAATCCCGGAGATTATTTATTATTATTATTCTTAATTTTTTTAATGTTATATTTTATATTGTTATTTCTTTTGCTGCCTTACCCCAGGCAGGCTGGCGGCTGTAGTCGCAGTAGCGAGCCCCGGCGGGCAGTGGGTAATAGAAATATCCACAGCCACAGCGCTGCACCATGGCCCGCTGGAAACACGAGTGCAGGCACGCCTGGAAACAGGGAAAAACACTGCGATAAACAAAAAAAAAATCCACATTTCTAGCACGGAACTGGTAGGAGAAAAGGGAAAAAAAATTGGATAAATCAGAAAAAATTTGGAATCTGTAGGATGGAGTTCTTAGGAGAAAAAGGTAAAAAAATTTGAACAAATAAAAATAAATTCTGATTATCTAGGATGAATCTCTTAAAGAAAAGGGCAAAAAAAAATTGGATAAATCAAAAATATTCTGAATCTGTAGGATGGAGCTCCTAGAGAAAAGGGTAAAAAATTGGATAAATAAAAATAAACTCCAAATCTGTAGGATGGAGCTTTTAGGAGAAAAGGGCAAAAAAAAATTGAAGATGCTGTTGTAGAGCAGTTTCAGCCTGGCTAAGCCGAGTTTAGCTAAGGCAGGCTCAGTACCTGCAGGGTGTAGGAGTTGTTGTAGAGCCTGGCTAAGCCAGGTGTAGCTAAGGCAGGCTCAGTACCTGCAGGGTGTAGGAGTTGTTGTAGAGCCTGGCTAAGCCAGGTGTAGCTAAGGCAGGCTCAGTACCTGCAGGGTGTAGGAGTTGTTGTAGAGCCTGGCTAAGCCAGGTGTAGCTAAGGCAGGCTCAGTACCTGCAGGGTGTAGGAGTTGTTGTAGAGCCTGGCTAAGCCAGGTGTAGCTAAGGCAGGCTCAGTACCTGCAGGGTGTAGGAGTTGTTGTAGAGCCTGGCTAAGCCAGGTGTAGCTAAGGCAGGCTCAGTACCTGCAGGGTGTAGGAGTTGTTGTAGAGCAGCTCCACGGCCACGTCGGCCCCGTCTGTGGTGCACCTGCCGTAGTTGCCCCCCAGGCGATTCACCTGATCCTGTGGGGACACAAGGGATGATTAACAAGCAGGGTTCATTAATTAGTGCCCTGAGTGATTGATAGGCAGGGTTATTTAGAGCCTGCCATCACCCTGCAGGAAGGGCAGGGAGTTAATAAGCAGCAGAGCTGGACATTGGTAATTAATATCAGGGAAACAATATAAATTAATATAATGAATATAATTCATATGCAACTTATTATATACATTAATATTTTCTATTTTATATCTTTTATATAATATCTATTAAGTGGGAATGAAATCAGGCTCCAAAATTTTGAGAGCCAAAAGAACATTTGGGGTCTTCTTATTTGGGGCTGAGCCCAGTGAGGAGAGGAAGGAGAGGACCCCAAGCCAGGCGTCCCCATGCCCCCAAGGAGCCATGCCCACCTGGCAGATGCCAAAGGGATGCTTTGGGATGGTTTGGGATGCTTCCACCCCATGCCCACCTGGCGGATGCCGATGGAGGGATGGTCTGGGATGGTTTGGGAAGGTTTGGGATGGTTTGGAATGGTTTGGGATGGTTCCACCCCGTGCCCACCTGGCGGATGCCGATGGTGGTGGCAATGCCTGGGCGGATGTGGAAGCCCTCGTGCTCCAGGAACGGGGTCTGGTTGTGGCTGTGGATCATCACCTTCACCCCGGCCACCGTGGACAGCAGCGGGAGGTGCTCCTTCTGCTCGGCCCGCAGGATCAGGGACAGCCCTGGGGACACACAGGGGACAGGGGAACAGCTGGAGCGCCCAGCACTGGGCAAATCCCTCCTGTCTGGGTTTGGGTCCCAGATTTGGATTCTGGGATCCCTCAGTTTGGATCCCAGAAAAGCCATTTTTAATCCTCAGAGCCCAGGTGACAATGGCAGCTATTCTGAGCTTCCATATAAAATAATAAATAATAATATCCCTATAAATAAAACCCAGCAAACCCAGATTTGGATTCTGGGAGCCCTGAAGAGCCATTTTTATTCCTCAGAGTCCTGGTGATATTGGCACCTATTGCAAACCCTCAATAATCCCATAATAAATAAAAAACCCCTCTAAATAAACCCCAATATTCTGCAATATACGCTGTAAGAACATCCTGCTCCAAACAAAAAATAAATTCTGCTTTTTTAAGCCCAGATGCTGCTGGGGCTTAAAATAATAACATTGTGGTGGCACAATAATTTGTGTCACGCAAGAGAGGCTAGAATTTGCCACTAAATCCTGCACTGAGGACAAATTTAATGAATTCTCTTAATTTTAGCTCTTTTCCCCCATTTTGCAGATCACTCACCATAAGGAATTCCTGGTTTTGTGGCTGCCCAGAAGGGATCTGTCCCCTTGCTGTTAAAAGTGTAGCAGCTCCCAAAAACTGGGTGGTGGAAGTGAACATGATCACTGGAAAATCAGAGATTTGATGGGGTTTAATTAATTGATTTATTACCTTAATTCAAAGCTGGGTGTGTTGGGAAAATGAGATCACTGGAAAGTCAAGAGAGATTTGATGGGGTTTTAATGGAAAATCAAGAGAAATTTAATGGGGTTTTAATTACAAGTGTGAGACCACCTTAATTCCAAGCTGGATGTGTGTTTGGGACAAGGTGCATTCCCTGGAAACCCCGATTTCACAGAATCACAGAATCCCCAGGTTGGAAGAGCCCTTCAAGACCATCGACCCAACCCCTCAACTCAACCCTGGCACCCAGTGCCACATCCAGGCTTTGTTAAACACACCCAGGGATGGTGACTCCACCACCTCCCCGGTTCCTGGGAATTCCCAAAATTCCCCCAAATTCTCAGAATCCCCAGGTTGGAAGAGCCCTTCAAGACCATCAAGTCCAACGCAGCCCCAACCCCTCAACTCAGCCCTGGCACCCGGTGCCACATCCAGGCTTTGTTAAACACACCCAGGGATGGGGACTGCATCACCTCCCCGGGCAGCCATTCCAGAACTTTATCCCCTCTCCATAAAACCCTTTTTCTGAATCTGCAGCCTGAATTCCCTCGGTGCCAGCTGAGGCCGTCTGTCCCCCTGCACCCACCTGGGCCTGCAGGGCTCCCCATCGTACTGGCAGGAGTAGACCAGGTCCTGGAAGTGCTGCTGGTGCTGGGGCAGCCCCGGGGGCAGCTGGGCCATCACGTTCATGTAGTGGAAGCGGAACCACTCGAGCAGCGCGTCCATGCCCGACGGGTGAGAGGTGTAGAAGCAATTCCCACCTGTGGAGTTGCACTGGGACACGGGGAAAGGGCAGGGAAAGGGGATAGGGTCTGTTATTAGCATGGGGATTGTTAGTATTTTGTGATAATAATTATATTATGTTATATATATTATTATAAGAGAACTGTTATACCCATAATAGTAATAGCTTATTACCATCATCTATTACTATTATGGGAGTTACTATTAAATTATAACTATTATATTATAATCACTATTATATTACATATTTATATTAATATATAATATATGAAATATATTCTTAGATAATTTTAATAAATAATATTAAATATCTATCAATATCTATAAATATATGTATATAATAGTATATAATATATATTATTTTAATATTTTATTTATATATATATATAATTATTGTATTATATGGGAACTATTATTATTCCCATAATAGTAACAGGTAACAGGATATTACCATAATCTATTACTATTGTTGGAATTATTATTACATTTTATTTTATTTTATTTTATTTTATTACATTATTATATATTTATACTCTCTATATATATTATTATTATGGGAACTATTATTATTCCCATAATAGTAATAGATCATTTTTGTGTAAATCCCATCCAGGTATTTTGGGGCGAATCCCCATCCAAATCCCCAGGTATTTTGGGGTGAATCCCCAGTTCCTTTGGGGTCAATCCCCATCCCAATCCCCAGTTTCTCTGGGGTGCACCCCACCCTGCGGTGCCCCGCTCCCCCTCTGTGCCGCTCACCAGCCGGAATCCCACTCTGGAATGTTTTTCGCCTGCCCTGGGGTCCCACATCCTGACCAGGGAGAAGTTGTGGCTGAGCCTGAAGCCGGCGCTGCTGAGGTTGGCCCAGGCCTGGACCCGGATGGCCCCGTCCTTGTCCCTGTCCCTGTTCCTGTCCCTCAGCTGGGACAGCCTGGCCGAGGCCTTGGGGCCGTACAGGAAGGTCAGCGACTCCTCGGCCATGCGCTCCAGCTGCTCCAGCTGCTCGCTGACCAGCTCAAACCTGCAGGGAGTGGGGAAAAATCCACATTTTGGGAAAATTCCAGATTTCTGATCTCACAAGCTCCATGGAAAGGTTATTTCTTGGGATCTGTGGGAGAATATCCAGAAATTCTGCTGCTCAGCACACCTAAATCTAATAACTTTATTTAGTATTTAATTAATTAATAATCTTTATTAATAATATTAATTTAATATTTAAATTATTAGCAATATTTATTAATAATAACAATGTTATATGTCCCTCCTGGGAGAGGAATCCCTGACTCTTCCCAAACCTTTGGGACCATCCAAGTGTGCTGGGATGGCAGACGGGGATGGCTGTGGGATGCATCCAGGGGGTTCTTGACTCTTCCCAAACCTTTAGGGACACATCCCAGACCCTTCCAAACCTTCAGGACACATCCCTGCCCATTCCCAAACCTTGAGGGACGCCTCCCAGACCATTGCCAAAGCTCAGCTCACCTGGAGGGATCCAGGTTGCAGATGGTGACGGCCGGGAACATTTTGGGCTCGGAGTCCATGGACATGGTGAGCACCACGGGGTAGGCCCAGAACTGGCTGAACATGAGGGCGAACTGCCAGTAGAGCATGCCCAGGCTGGCCAGCAGCAGCAGCGTCCAGAACGCCGTCTTCATGCGGTTCCTGCCCGAGCACACCAGGCGGATGGTGCCGTGGATCGTGGTGTTCTTGCAGAAGAACTCAAACATCTCCTTGAAGGAGCCGTAGAACTCGATCAGCCCTTCCTCAGCTGCTTCTCCTCCTCCTTCTCCTTCTGGAAGCTCTGGTTCCATCCTCTAAGTGGCTTTCTGGGCATGGAAAACAAGGGAAAATCGTATTAATGTGAGGGAAAGACTCTTCCAAAAAGGCTTTTTCAAACAGGCTTTGTCCAAAGGGGCATTTTCCAAAGAGGGTTTTTCCAAAGAAACCTTTTCCAAACAGGTTTCTCCCAAACGGGCTTTTCCAAAGAGGCCTTTTTCAAATAGTTTTTTTTCCAAAGTTTCCTCTTCCGAAGAAACGTTTTTCAAGCAAGACCCAAACGAGTTTGTAATCAGGAAAACCTGACAATAAAATTGCAGAGAATCTGAATCCAGGGAGATCCCCCAGGATCTGGATCCTGGAAGGAGAAAAGAACCCAAATTCTGCTGCTGCTGCTGAGGGATTCTGAGGAGCTTTCCCACATTTCCGGAGGATTTCCTTGCCAAGGTGGATTTGGGAAGTTTGAGGCCAAAAAAGGTGAGGAATTTCCTTCTTTCCAAGAACTCCAAGGAGCAGGGTTTGATCCTGAATTATCAACTCATTGTGGGTCCACACAGATTTGTAATTCATGATGAGAGGAATAATTCTAGTGGAATATTCTGGTTTAATCATTATTATTTATTATGTTATTTTATATATGATTTATTATTTTTATATACTTATTTTATATATTATTTATTATATCTATTATTTATTATTACTTCTTATTTATTCTTGTTTTATGGGCCTAAAACAAGACTGACTCAAAACCACTATGGCTTCATCTTTATGGCAAAGAATTAGGGAAAAATTCAACTTTCAGCTGGTTGAATTAGAAAATTAGAAGCTGGTTTTAATTTTTGCTGTAGGATCTCATTCTGCAGAGTAAAAAGGATGAATTTCTCTCTGAACTCTGCTCCAAGATGAAATGCAGGAGGTACAGGCAGGTATTTTGGGATGGAAATGAAGAAAAACCTCAGTTGGAAACACAGAAGGGATGGGCTAAATTAGGGTGTGGAGAAAGAATTTAATTCAAAAATTGTAGAAACCACTGGAAATAAAATAAAAATGCCCTCAGGGTGTTTCTTCAAGACCACCAAAATATTAATTAAATAATATTATATTATTGATATTAATTAACATTATTAGCAGTAATTTTGCCACATAAATAGGAATTTAGGTATTTGTATTTTGCAGCAGTGAAAAGAAATGGAAAAGAAATTGAAAACCACTCACAAGAGCGGCATAAATACAACTAAAAACCCAGATATTTTTATTATTATTTCTCCCAGTAATTAAAACATCTCCTGTGCTATTCCAGGGAAAATTCCCACGTTTCTGAGCATGGAAAAGTGGCTCTGGTGGCAGTTTGGGACAGCAGAGTGACACTGGGACATTTCCGTGTCCTGAAGATGACAAGGTGAGAATTTCCAACATGACAGCAGCCCGTGAATCACCCTGCTCATTATGTCATTAAAAGGAGTTTACTGAGTCCAAACTTTGGGACAACCTTTGCTCCAAATAAAATAAATAAAATTAAAATTAAAAGAAATCAATAAAAATACAGGGATAGAGGCTGAAATTGAGGAGAGGAGAAGAAGCTAAAGGATTGTTGGGAGAGGTTCTGTGATGGAATTAATGAAATTAATTTGATTTAATTCAATGAAATTAAAGCTTTGAGTCTTTAGCCATGAGGAAATGTGGAATATATAAAAAAAAATAATGACCTAAAATGAATGCTAAAAGAATCTAGTCCTTGCTCATGAGGTAATGTGGGAAAAGGGCAATAATTACCCAAAATGAATGCTAGAAGAATCTAGTCCTTGCTCATCAGGAAATGTGAAATAAAAGGAATAATTACCCAAAATGAGTGCTAAAAGAATCTAGTCCTTGCTCATGAGGAAATGTGGGAAAAGGGCAATGATTACCCAAAATGAATTCTTAAAGAATTTATCAAACAGATTTTTTAAATCTAATTTGACTATAAAAACCCCCAGACAAAGCCTGGCTTTCAGAGTTAATTCAGATAATTTTCAGGTGTTCTGAGTGGGATTTTAAGTTTATGGTGAATTCATCCTGTTTAAATCTGCTTTGCTAAAATGATTCATTCTAAAAATTTAATAAAGCAAAATAATTCAGAACCAATCTGGAAAAATAGAACAACCCAAGATTTAGAGCTACAAATATAAAAATACACATTAAAAAAATGAAATTATAACCGAATTCCAGCCCCTTCCCCACGGTACCTTGGCAGAAACTCTGATCTGTGAGCGTTTAGAGAAGCCACTAAACCCAGCCCTGGGCTTAACCCTGAGCAGAAGTCAGGTCCTGGCCCAAAGCTGTGGGATTTGGGAGGCCCTGGAGCTGTCCAGCCTTTATGGAGGGAAGGGATGACATCAAAAGGGGCAGGACTGGAGGAAGAGATGATGGAAATTATTCAAAGCATGATCCAGGGAATAATAGGAAGTGAATAAACTGGCCAGACGGGTTAACATGGAGCTTACACCGGAGTTAAGCTGGGTTTAAGGGCTGCTGGCGTGTTCACCTGGATTTTTTTTCCCCCTCATGATCAGAGTCATCGTTTTTAGGGAAATAACCGTGGGTTCCAGAATGTTCTTCCTGCTCTGGATTTTCCATCTTTGTCCTTCCCGCTCTGGATTTTCCCATCTTTGTCCTTCCCACTCTGGATTTTCCCATTTATGGAGGATCTTCCTGCCTTCTTTCCCTGTTTTCCAGAGCCTGGCAGGATCCCAGGGAATTGGAGCCCTCAAGCCTTGAGGAATTGCATTCCTTGGTGGAATCAATGTGGATTCCCTCCTGCTTCTTCAAGAATATCCCCATCCCAATCCAACCCCAACCCCAATCCCATCCCAATTCCAATCCAATCCCATTCTAATTCCAATTCCATTCCAATTCCATTCCAATTCCATCCCAATCCCATCCAGGATTCAGGTGCTGAGACGGAACCAGAACCAAACCAACCCCGTTTAAATCAGGTTTTGGGTTAAAGAGTGGCAAAAATGAGGGAGAAATGGATTTGGGGCACCAAGGAGAACTTCCATGATTATTTCTGATTCTTTCCCATGTGGAAAACAGCTCTGCAGGAAGTTTTTTAATGTGAAAATGGGAATATTTGAGATTCAGATGAAGTTTAGAACCTCATTTATTTTTGATCCTTTCCCATGTGGAAAATAGCTCTGCAGGAATATTTTTAATGTGAAAATGGAAATATTTGGGGTCCAGATAAATTTAGACCCTGCCTTTCCAAATTGGATTTTCTCTCCCACTGGAAGGCATGAAATATCAGTGTTTGAAAAAAACTCCTGAAATTTCTTGTGAAATTTGATTCAGAAAAAAGGCAGAACGGTGAAAGGAAAGAAACTCTCCTGATTTTGATTGATTTCAATCCTACTTACACTTGATTTATGCTGGATTTTGTTCCAGATAATTACCCAGTGCAGGGCCAAGGACAGAGTTTGCACAGTTCATACATAAAAACTTCCAAGAAAAATGGTAAAATTCCTACATTTTCTTTACCTCTGCAGCTTTTATCAATGAAATTGGATGTGATTCCATGAAAATCAACAAATTAAAAGCAAAAAATTAAAATGAAAAGGAACCTTCTGGCCATGTCCACAATTGCTGCTCCTCAGGACACAGAACATTTTCTCCCTCCCTCCCTCCCAACCCTAATCAACATTTCCTTACTCAGAATTTTTAATTACAGCCCTGCAACCCCCCAGGACTTTCTCAGGGCTCTTATCTCCACAATCTCTGCATTTTGAAATTTTAAAAAAAATTACATTTTTAAGCAGTGAAGGAGTTTTTTCCCCCCACATTTTTCCCAGTTCAGGATCCACAAAAATGCCCCAACAAAACCAGGAGATTTTCTCAGTGATGCTGATCCAGATTTTTTCCTTATTTTCCAAGAAAAAAAAATCCTGGAGGGAATTTTGCAGGGATTTTTTCTGAGGTGCTGCCATTGTGAGGCAGCAGGACAACAATGTTTTGCTCTGGTGGCTGCCCCTTGTGCAATAATTGCATTGTCAGGGATTGATTGTTGCATTTTCCATTGCACAACCCGGGGTGAGGAAAGACACAAACGTGACAGAACAAGGTTCCCAAAGCTGGGAGGTTTTTTATGAGATTTTAGCTAATTAACTCTTCACCTGGCTCTGCTAAAACTCATCATTCAATTTGATTTCTTTTTAAATTAAAAATTAAAATTATTTTAAAATTTTAAAATTACAATTTGTAATTAAAATTTATGAAATAATGTTTTGTTGTTTTTTTTGTTTGTTTTTTTTTTTTTATTATTTAAACAAGGTTCCAGGTATATTTTGTGAAATTTCCTTTTAATATTAAAGAGGGGTAGAACAGACTAATAACAGCTGGTTAACAGGATTCGAATCTCTTAAATAATTGTAAAATTTAAGCGGAATAAACCACATGTCTCATCTTCATTCTTTCCACTCTGCATTGCCAGGGGAAATTTAGGTGTGCAGAGCTCCAGGAGAGCAGGAGAACATCCAGAACATGCAGAGCTCAGCTCAAAAAGCAATTCAGAGATTCTCAGAGGAAATCTGGGGGTGCAGAACTCCAGGAGAGGAGGAGAACACCCAGAACATGCAGAGCTCAGCACGAACAGCAGTTCGGAGGATTTCAGGGTTGCCAGAGGAAATTTGGGGGTGCAGAGCTCCAGGAGAACACCCAAAGCACCCAGAGCTCAGCACCAACTGCAGTTCAGGGATTGTTGGTGCGCAGAGCTCCAGAAGAGGAGCAGAACCCCCGGAACACCCGAGCTGCTCAGCATCCCTGCCGGGGCAGGAGCAGAGGGCGGTGGGCAGAAGCTGCCCAGGCTCTGCCTCTGCTGTCCCACCCTCTGCAGGAATTGCGCTGCCAGAGGGTGGGGCAGCAGGGAGGGAAAGGGAGCAGCGCTGGGAGCTGCCCACGGGGGTTTGGCTGGAGCGGCTGACCCAGCGGCCAGCTCTGCACGCCAACCTTCCCTCTGGCACTGCCTGCAATGCTTTTCGTGCTAAGCTCTGCATTTTCTGCATGTTCTCCTTCTCTCCTGGAGCTCTGCACCCCTAAATTTCCTTCAGGAAACCCTCAATTGCTGTTTGTGCTGAATTCCTGCATTTCCTGGATGTTTTCTTCCTCTCCTGGAGCTTTACACCCTTAAATTTCCTCCGAGAATTCCCTGAGAATTGCTTTTCATGATTAATTCTTCTGGTTTCTGGATGTTTTCCTTCTCTCTCAGAATGTCAGTGGAGCTCTGCACACCAACATTTCCTCTGGGGATACCTGAATTGCTATTTTTACTCTGGGAATCCCTGAATTGCTTTTTGTGTTGAATTCCTGCATTTTCTGGATGTTTTCCTCCTCTCCTGGAACTCTGCACCCTTAAATTCCCTCTGGAAATCCCTCAATTCCTTTTTTTCCTCTGGCAATCCCTGAATTACTTTTCTTTTTTTGCCTCTGGCACCCCTGAATTGATATTTTTTTCCCTCTAAATTGTTTTTTGTGAGCAGCTTTGGGCCCTGGCTGGGGGATTTCTCTGCAATCCCTCCCAGGGGTCTGACCCTGCACGACTGGGATGTCCCAATGCTGCCAAACCTGCTCCAGGCTGGTTCAACACCCCTTAACCCCTGCTGGGCTCGTTTTTAATCCCAGTTTTCCAAAATAAAACTCCCTGGCACATGACCATTGGGCATATGACTAATCTGTTAATCAGCAGCCATGGAAATATTCCTTAATTACCCCTCCTTAATGAGCAAGCTCCACGTCAGCCGTGCCCTGGGTGCAGAGGGTTAAATCCAGCCCGGAAATTCAAATTAAAATGAAAATTAAAATCCTGCTGGGGTGAGCCAACATTCATTCGTACTCACTCACCTGTGTGAGGAGGGAACCTGCAGCTGCTCCTGGCATCCTCTGGAATAATTCCGGGGTTTTTTGGGATTTTCTTCCTCTTCTGTCCTCAGGGATCTGTTCACCCCCTGGAACCCCAAATCTGAGATCCTGCCTGGGGATGGGTTTTGCTCTGATTTCCAGTCAGACCCAGCAGGATCTGGGGGAATTCCGAGGGCTGGAGAACACCAGAACCTCCCTGCTGGGAGGGCACCAGAGCTGCAGCCATCCTGGAGCTGCACACAGCATCGCTCCCTCCTGAAAAAGGCCAAAAATCCCAAAAGAACCCTGGAAAAGGGGGTGGAAATCACTCCCAGCTCCTGGAGCAGACCCAAAATCGATTCCCAATCCAGGAATTCCAGCTGGAGAAGGAGCAGGTGAGGAATTCCAAAAAACTCCTGGAAAAAGAGGTGGAAATCCCTCCCAGCACCTGGAGCAGATGAAGAATCCCAAAAAATTCCTGGAAAAAGAGAGGGAAAATCCCTCCCAGCTCCAAAATGGATTCCCAGGGCAGGAATTCCAGCTGGAACTGGAGCAGGTGGCAGCTCCCAGCTGCCAAAAATCAAAAAGATTCCTGGAAAAGAGCTGGAAATCCCTCCCGGCACCTGGAGCGGATGAGGAATCCCAAAATGTTCCTGGCTTGGGGTGGAAGTTGCAGCTGGAGCTGGAGCAGGCGGCAGCAGCAGGAAGAGGAGCAGTGGCAGCAGGGCGGAGGGGATGGAGCAGGAGCGCTCATTAACAAACCCTAATTAAAGCTGGCATTGCTCAATGCCTGTGGCAGCTCCTGCCCCGTGCAGGGTTTGCTTTGGGATCAGTCCAGCTGCGATTCCCTGGATCCCAACTTGGAGGGGAAGCCCCTCAGCGGCAGAGGAGCATGGAATTGCAAAGAAAGCTTTAAAAAAAAATTATTTTTAAAAATTATTGAAAAATTCTTTTTAAAAAGCCTTTATTAAAAAACCCTTTATTTTTAAAGAAAATTTATTTTAAGAAAACCTTTATTTTTTAAAAAACTATATTTTAACAAAAATCTTTATTTTTATAAGACTTAATTTTAAAGAAAGTTTATTTTTAAAAAACTTTTAACAATATTTTTTAAAAGCAGAAAAAAAAGCTTTAAAAAAAGGGAGGGAGGGAAGGAGAAGGAAAATCAGAGGGAGATGGGAAAAGGAGAACACCAGAGAGATTTGAAAAGCTTTTAAGAACTTTATTTATCTTTATTAACGTTATTTTCATACATCAAATACCAGGTTTTGTTGTATCCTTTAAAAACCCTTAACATTTGCTATTAAAATCTGCTTTTAATTTATTTTTAGTGCCCCAAACAACCCCTTAAAGCCTTAAAAATCCCATCTATTTCCTATAAACATAAACTGTTTTTATTTACTAAACATAAACTACTAAACTTCTTTTTATTAAGAAATAAAAAATTAATTTACATAAAATCCCCCATTTTATACATTAAAAATACCATTTAATTCCCATAAACACAATTATATTAAAAAAATAACTTTTCTACACCCCTGGTGCTTCACCTGCCAGGCAGGCCTGATGACACGGGGTTAATCGTTAATTAAAATGTTCATTAAATTGTTAATTGCTGTTTGTGCAGAGCTCTGGTGATGCCACCTGCCCTGGCATGGCTTTGTCACCTCCCCTTATTGCTCCACCCTTGTTAAAAATGAGATTTTTTGGGGGGATATTCCTCGTTAAAAAGGAGATTTTTAAAAGGATATATATCTAAACATACTTTTAATATACTTCTACATATATATATTATTTTAATATATCTCATATATATGTAAAATATATATTTCTACACACATATATATATTATTTACATATATTACATATATATATATGGAAAAATATACAAAAATTTATTTTAAGCTAAGGCTGTGCTTTTTGACAAATTGCGCTGGATATCCCCCCCTTTATCCTTTATTCAACATTTTTATATAAAATCTTTTAAACTCTGAGCCCTATTTCTCGAAGTTTGCGTGTCCGGATCACCCTCCCCGCTGGGGCGCGATATTTCCTCGCATTCTGTCGCGACAGGGCTCGCGGGGCTCGCTCCCCTCACGATTCCCCTCACGATTCCCCTCACGGTTCCCCTCAGGGCTCCTCAGGGCTCCCCTCACGATTCCCCTCACGGTTCCCGCCCTGCGCGCGCGGCCCCGGAAGCGGAAGCCGCGCAGGCTCCGGAAGCGCCGCCGGCTCCTTCCCGGCAGCGCCGCCATCTTGGCTTGGGCCGTGAGGGAGCCGCGGCCGCCGCTGCCCGCCCCGCCCGCTCCGCCGCCATCGCGGCCCGGCCGCCGCTCCCCGCCTGCCTCCCTCCCTCGGCCGCGGGCAGGAGGGGCCGCCCGGGGCCTGGCGGCCGCGGAGAGGTGAGCGGGACGGGGAGGGACGGGCGGGCTGCCTTCCTGTCTCACTGTCTCTCTGCGTTCTCCTTCTCCCTCCGTTTTCCCCTGTCCTTCCCTCCCTTTTTCACACTTCTCTTCTCTTTCAGTCCTTCCTTTGCTCGGCTGCCTTCCTGTCTCACCCTTCTCTGCCGTTCTCCTTCTCTCTCTCCTTTCCCCATCTCTCTCTTGTTTCTCCTTCCTCCCTCCTTTTCCCCTCTCCTGTTTCTCCCTCTCCTTCCCTTCCTCCTTTTCCACCTTTCCCCTCTCTGAGTCCTTCCTTTCCTCTTTCCCTTCTTCCCTCCCTCTCTGGTTCCTCTTTCCCCTCTCTCATTTTCATTCCCTCCCTTCCTTTTCCCTTTCCCCTTTTCCTTTCAGTCCCTCACTCTTTACCTCTCGCTTTCCCCCTTTTTCTTTCCCTTCTTTCTTATTTTCTTCTTTTCTCCTCTCTCTTTCACTCCCTCCCTTCCTCTTTCCCTTTTCTCCTCTCTCTCCATTTTCTCTTTTCCTCCTCTCCCTTTTATTCCCCCGTTTTCTCCCTTTTGTTCCTCATTTTTACTCTCTTTCCCCCCCTCTTTTTTCGTTCTTCTTACTCCTTAAAAATTCAAACAATGGAATTTAAATCCAAATCATTGAGTTTATCTCTCAAAACAACCCATAAAGTGGATTTTATAAAGACCTGGAGAAAGCTTCTATGAAGCTCTGTGCTTATTAAAGTTACACTGGTTAATTGTTGTAAATTAGATTATATTATTACGATTTTCCATTATTTTTGTTCTGTAAAAATTGAAATATTTGAGTTTATATCTTAAATACAACCTATAAAATAAAATTCTTTGGGATTTTATTATTAAGGTTTTCTGTGATTCTTGCTCCTTAAAAAACGAAATAATTCAATTTATATCTCACAGCCCATAAAGTGGATTTTTTTAAGGAGCTGGGGAAAGGTTCTACTAAGCTCTGTGCTCACTGAGGTTGCACTAATGAATTTTAATGAATGGATGTAATTGTAATTAACGTGTGTGTTAATCAGATGAGCAGCAGCAGCAATAAGAGGGCCCCCACCACAGCCACGCAGAGGCTGAAGCAGGATTACCTGAGGATCAAAAAGGATCCAGTGCCTTACATCTGTGCTGAGCCCCTGCCCTCCAACATCCTGGAATGGTGGGCATGGAATGGGGAATGGGAATTGGAGTGGGGAGTGGGAGTGGGAAATGGGAATTGGAGAGTGGGAACTGGGCTGGGAATTGGGACAGATTGTCCCTCACCCCCGGGAGCTGGGGTGCACTGTCCCTCGCCCCTGAGCAGCAGAAGCTTTCCCAGGCTCTCAGCTCCTTCTCCCTCTCTCTGGAGTCTGGGCAGGTGCAGAGGGAAGCTTTGCCTGAGGCTGCTCCTGATTTTTTGGGCTATTTGTGGGTTTTCCCAGTGTTCCATTTCCCTCTTTTCCAGGCACTACGTGGTGCGAGGGCCTGAGCTGACCCCGTATGAAGGTAAATCCCTGCCTGGAGGGTTTCCATGGAAAAACAGGAAAGCCAGGGGGTGGGAAAAGGCAAAATAACGCCACTAAAAACAGCTCCAAAAACTGGGAAGGAGGTGAAGAAATAAGGGTGCTGCTGTCAATCGTTCTTATCAAGAATGGGATTTATTTAATACAATTTTATATGTATTTAGTAAATATAATTTATTTCACACATTTTTGGGGTAGTTAGGAGAAGGAATAAAGCAGGGGAGTTGGGGATGGGAGTTTGAATTGGGGTGGGAATTATTAATTAAATATAATTCCTTCAACCCATTTAGGTGGTTTAGAAGAAGGAACGTAGCAGGGGAATTGAGGATGGAAGTTATTGATTAAATATAACTCATTTAACCCATTTTTTGCTGTTTTGCAGGTGGATATTACCACGGAAAATTAATATTCCCTCGAGAATTCCCTTTCAAACCCCCCAGTATTTATATGATCACCCCCAATGGAAGGTTCAAGTGCAACACAAGGTAAGGGCTCCTTCCCAGACTGCAGCCATTCCCATCCCAAATCCAGGACCCCTTTCCCAGCATCCCAGCCATTCCCTTCCCAAATCCAGGACTCCTTCCCAACCCTGCAGCCATTCCCATCCCAGCCATTCCCATCCCAAATCCAGGGCCCCTTTCCCAGCATCCCAGCCATTCCCATTCCAAATCCAGGACTCCTTCCCAGTATTGCTGCCATTCCCATCTCAAATGGGAAAAAATCTGGGGAGAAATCCCCAGCCATCCCAGCCATTCCCATCCCAGCTGGGTCCCATCCTAAATCCAGAACTCCTTCCCAGTATCCCATCCATTCCCATGCCAAATGCAGGACCCCACCCCGGCCGTTCCTTCCCAGCCCAATTCCCGGTTCCTGGCTGTCTGTCCCTGGCCAGGCTCTGTCTGTCCATCACGGATTTCCACCCGGACACCTGGAACCCGGCCTGGTCCGTGTCCACCATCCTGACGGGGCTGCTCAGCTTCATGGTGGAGAAGGGGCCCACCCTGGGCAGCATCGAGACCTCCGAGTTCACCGTGAGTCCCTTGGGGCGAGTTCCACCAAATTTGGGGTTTCTGGGGGGTAAAGCCTGGCTGGAATTTGGTTCCTTTTTTCAGTCCTTTTTCCTTGACCCTGGTCAAAAATTAACATAATTTATATGTACAGACATTAATTTGAGTGAAAAATGCTCAATTTTAAGAGCTACAAACCACATAAGAAGCCTTGGGAATTTGGGAAAATTCGGGAAAATTTGCAAGGTCTCAGGGATAAAGCTTGCCTGGGATTTGGTTCCTTTTTCCTGTGTCTCCCACAGGTCCACAGGATGAAAAATGAACAAAATTTATGCCCCACAAACCTCAATTTTAGTCAGTAGTCCTCGCAAATGTGATGTTTTAAACGTTAAACCCACTTGGTGTGAGCTTTGCACCATTCTGGTGGGAAATCAGGGGTGGAATTGAAATAAATGGATTGAATTTTCATGGAATTGCTGATAAATTTGGTTTTTCTCCCCAGAAAAGGCAGCTGGCTGCGCAGAGCTTAGCATTTAATTTAAAAGATAAAGTCTTCTGTGAGCTCTTCCCTGAAGTGGTGGAGGTAAGGAAATGTTCATTCATTATTCATTTTTCAGCTCCAGACCTCCCTTGCTGCCCCTCCCCAAATTCCACTTTCCCATGCAGGAAATAACCAACAACACCCAAATCACCCCAAATTCCATTGAATTTTCTGTTCCCCATGCAGGAAATCAAACAAAAGCCCCCAAATCCCCACAAATTCCACTTTGCCACTGAATTTCCTCTCCCTTTTCAGGAGATGAAGCAGAAGCAGAAAGCCCAGGACGAGCTGAGCTCCAGGCCTCCGTCGCTGCCGCTGCCCGACGTGGTGCCGGACGGGGACGCGCACTTGGGGCACAACGGGCACCCCCTGCTGCAGGGGCAGCGCGCGGCCCTGGCGCCCGGGCACGCCGGGGGGCTGCAGCAGCCCCCCAGGAACCACGGACTCTTGGGGGGAGCCCTGGCGAACTTGTTTGTCATCGTGGGCTTCGCCGCCTTCGCCTACACAGTCAAGTACGTGCTGAGGAGCATAGCCCAGGAGTGAGAGCCCCGCAGAGACCAAATTTTACTGGGTTGGGGGTGACCGGGGCTCTTCGGCGGGGAGAGGTGGGGTTTGCCCCTGCCTGGGTCACGGCGGGCTCGGGGAACGTTTTGGTTTGTAGAGTTCTGCTCCATCTGTGGTTTCAACAGTGAAGATCTTCAGCCAAGTTTTATTCTGTTGAGTTTTCACTTCAGGATGAATGGGACTCTTGGAATGGGACTCTTTGGGTGGAAAATTTGGGATTTTTTGTCCTTCGTGGGTCATGGTGGGGCTTGGTGAGACACGTTGATTTGTAGAGTTCTCCTGCATCTGTGGTTTGAACATTGAAGATCTTCAACAAATTTGACTCTGTTGACTTTTCAATTCAGGGTGGATTGGGGCTCTTGGGGTGGAAAATTTGGGGGTTTTTGCCCTTCCTGGGTTGTGGTGGGGTTTTGGGTTCAGAAGTCAAAACATTGTTGGGGAGCCCCTTTGATTTGTAGAGTTCTCCTCCATCTGTGGTTTTAACAGTGAAGATCTTCAGCCAGTTTTGACTCCATTGAGTTTTTCATTCAGGATGAGTGGGACTCTTGGAATGGGACTCTGGAATGAGACTCTTTGGGTGGAAAATTTGGGGTTTTTTGCCCTTCCTTGGGTCATGGTGGGGCTTGGTGAGACACGTTGATTTGTAGAGTTCTCCTCTATCTGTGGTTTGAACATTGAAGATCTTCAACAAATTTGACTCTGTTACAGAGTTTTCACTTCTGGATGAGTGGGACTCTTGAGATGGGACTCTGGGGTGGAAAATTCGGGGTTTTTTTGCCCTTCCTGGGTTGTGGTGGGGTTTTGGGTCTTGCTGCTGGTGAGAAGTCAAATTTATTGGTTTTATTGTCCCAAGAATTGGTTTTATTGTCCCAAAAATGGGGGTATGTGTCCCAAAATTCAGCATCTGGGGCTCTGGGGATAGAGGGAACAGCACCTGGGGAGGGAAAAATTCCAGCTTTGGGATGGGAATAACAAAGGAGCTCCTGCAGAGCAGCTGGGTCAGAGGAAAACCCCAAATGTGGTTCCACTTGATTCAGGATTTGCTTTAATTCTTAAAAAACCCAAAATTCCTTTGGGATTCATCTGCTGAGGTAAGACCTTAAATTTTGTTTAAAACCATCAAAACCCCAGCCCAAAATTTTTGGTTTTTCCCCTAAAAAATTGTTGCATTTAAACCCCAAAATTCCAATACTTTGGAATTCCCTGGATTTGGAGGAAGATTTGTGGGATCCCTGTGGATTCCAGGATTTGGGAATGGAATTTTTATTCCCATTTTTTGGGGTTGATTTGTGTTTTCCTGGGAATTCAGCTTTTGCCCCAAAAAAAAAGAAAAAATTAAATTTCAACCTCTCAGGATAAAATCTTGGGATAAATCCTTGAAATTGCAGCTGCAATTCCGTGGATTTAAAAGTTTGGGAATTTTCCCACTGAATCTTTATTTTTAATAAAAATTCCTGGATTTTGGGGGGATTTTCCCCCTTTTCCTGGATTTTCCAAGCTCAGAGGAGTGGGAATGGCTGCGTTGTAAAGTGATTTATTCATAATAAAAATCCATTAAAAATCGACTTTGTGGGGCTTTTTTGGGGAATAAAATTCCATGGGGAAAAAAATGGGATTTGGGATATTTCAGTTCATAAATAAAATAATGAAAATATTCATTTTTCCTGATTGTTTTCCTTTTTTCAGTCGGATTTTCCAGCTTCCCTTGGACGTCTTGGTGTCTTTCCTTCATCATTCCATAATTTCTGTAATTTGTGAAATTTTGGGATATTTTTGGAGCATTCCTGCTGATAATTACTGATTTTAATTAATATTAAATTATAAATAATAAAATATAATATTGTAAACTATATAGATAATAATTGCAGTTATGTTAAAATTATATGTCTGATTTGTTTATAGACAAATTATAAATTATGAATACTTAATCATTTAATTAATAATTACAGGTAATTTAATTATTGATTAATCAGGGATTAATTAATCCTGCCATTTTCATGGGGAAAAAAAAATTGGATTTTTAAAGCCAGAAAATCCGTGTCCAGCAGAAAAATCACCAAAAAAAAGGGAATTAATTCCATAAAAACTCCAGGAATTCCCAAATTCCTGGAATTTCTTTTGGGAATGAGGACGGCTCATTAGGATTAATTAGGAATTCTTAATTAGCGCCGGGAGCTTTGCCCTGCCGGGTTATTTCCCTTTTGGAGTGGCAGAAATTTGGGAATTTTCTCCATTTTTCCGGGAATTTGGGGGTTTGGGGATCGGCCACGAGGTGGCGCCACCGTGTCGGGAGTTGGGGCTGGAGCGGATTTGGGGAATCCTGGAAAATCCTAAACTGGGAACGATCCCAAATCCCGAAATCCCGAAATCCCAGCCTGGGGGCGGCTCTGGGAATGGGGGAATTCCCTGGGGAATATTTTATGGGATTGTCACAAAATCCCAGAATGTTTGGGGCTCTGGGAATGGGGGAATTCCCTGGGGAATATTTTATGGGACTAAAATTGGGAAAAGAATTTTTGGGGCGATCTCCAACCTCTCCAGGAGAAAGCCAGGATGGGATGATCCCAAAAATCAGGAAAAGGATTTTGGGGATTATCCCAAAATTGAGAAGAGGATTTTGAAATTGAGAAGAAGATTTTTGGGATGATCCTGAAATTGGGAAGAGGATTTCTGGGATGATCCAAAAATCAGGAAAATTATTTTTGTGATAATCCCAAAAATTTGGGGATATTCTGGGGGGATTTTGGGGATTTTTCCCGAAAAATCAAGAAAATGATTTCTGGGATGATCCCAAAACTGGGGAAAGGATTTTTGGGATGATCCCAAATTCGGGAAGGGGATTTTTGGGATTTCCCAGCCTGGGGCTCTGGGAATTCCATCGGCCCCGGGAAGGTCCCGCAGGCGCCGGGGAAGTCCAAAATTATCAACAAATCCCAAAAATGAGCAACAAATCCTGCCTGGAATGTGCTGGGCTGAGCAGCCCTTAACTCCTGCCATGCTGGGGGCGTTTCATCGGGACTTTTCCCCTTCCCAAATTCCAGGGTTCCATTTCTTCCCATTCCCAAATTCAATTTTATTCTTTTCTTTTTCCCTTCCCAAATTCCATTTTTTTTCCCATTTTTTCCCGTCCCCAAATTCCACATTTTTCTGGAGGTGCTGCCAAAAAACCAGGGGAAAAAATTTGATTTTTCTGGATTTTGGGTTGGGAGTGTCCCGTGCCTCAGTTTCCCCAAGATCCAGAGTTTTCCTCCCAATATAGAAAACTTTTTCTCCTTATCCACAAAACTGGGAAATAAAACAGGGATTCTGCTCTATCCATGCTGGAGTTTATCCCGAGGCAGGGATTTCCAGCCCTGCCAGGTGCTCCAAATTCCCAAAAAACCCCTAATTTCCCTGGGATAAATTTCCCCAAGAAAAGCTGATTTTCCTGTGAGAAATTTGCAAAACCCTCCTGATTTCCCCAGGATAAAATCCAAAAAATCCTGAATTCCCTGGGATAAAATCCCCCCCAAACTCGGATTTTGCTGGGATGCGCGGGGAGGGAGCGGGCGCTGATCCCGATCGGGGGCAGTTCCATTATCGGGGAATGTCATGGGATCGTGGAGCGGCGCCTGCAGCTCCTCCTTTTTTCCCTTTTTTTTTTCCTGTTTTTTTCCTCCTCCTTTTCTGGGAGTTGATGGAAACTCCTCCGGGAAGCCGCGAGGAGCCGGAGCCGCGGCAGGAGCTGCGATTTGGGATCTGGGATTTGAAATTTGGGGTTTGGGATGGGGAACCCGCGCCCTCCTGCCCCCTGACAGCGCCGGGGGCTGTGGGGATTTTTTAGGGAAAACCGAAAAAAGGAAAAACTTCGGGAAGCTCCACCTGCTCCTGCCGGGCTCGGGAGGTTTCGCTTCCCCCCGCGGAGCTTTTGGGGTGTGAGGATTTTGGGGTTTGGTTTTTGGGTTTTTCTCGGGGGGGTGTGAGGGATTTGGGGTTTGGGATTGTTTTTTGGGATATGCTTTTTGGGGTTTGTGTTTTGGGATGTAAGGAATTTGGGGTTTAGGATTTGTTTTTTGGGGTGTGAGAGGTTTGGGGTTTGATTTTTGGGGTTGTTTTTAGGGATTTCTTTTTTGGAGTGTGAGAAGTTTGGGTTTTGGGATTTGTTTTTTAGTGTTTGAGGAATTTGGTTTTTGGGATGTGAAGGATCTGGTTTTGGGAATTGTTTTTTGGGGTGTGAGAGGTTTGGGGTTTGGTTTTGACGGTTTGGTTTTTTTGGGATGTAAGGAATTTGGGGTTTGGGATTTGTTTTTAGGGATTTGTGTGAAGGGTTTAATTTTGGGGTGTGAGAGGTTTGGTTTTTGGGATTTGTTTTTTGGGGCGTGAAGAATTTGGTTTTGGGGATGTGAAGGATTTGTTCTGAGGGATTTGTTTTTTAGGGCGTGAGGTATTTTTGGGGGGGGATGTGAGGGGTTTTTTTTGGGATTTGAGGGATTTGGTTTTTGGGATGTGACTAATTTGTTGTATGGGATCTGGTTTTTTGGGGTGTGAGGAGTGTTTTTTGCCGTTTGTTTTTTGGGATGTGAGGGGTTTGTTTATTGGGGTGTGACAGTTGTTTTTTGGGATCTGTTTCTTGGGGTGGGAGGAATTGTTTTGGGATGTGAAGGATCTGTTTTTTGGGGTGTGAGGGATTTGTATTTTGGGATCTGTTTTTCGGAGTGTGAGGGATTTTTTGGGAGGCGTGAGTGATCTGGTTTTTGGGAACTTTTTTGGGATCTGTTTTGGGGTGCGAGGCATCTGTATTTTTGGATCTGCGTTTTGGGATCTGTTTTTGGGCTGTGAGGGATTTTTGGGGTGCGAGGCTGGGTCTGTCCCCCCAGGGCCGGCCCGGGATGCCCGCGGTTCCCCCGGTCCCGGTTCCCCGCAGCGCCGAGCGCAGCTCGAGCGTTTCTCCCGGGAATGGACGGGGCGGCGCCGGGCTCTGAGGCGAGCCGGGCTCAGCCCTGCCCCGCAGCTTTCAGCACCTCCAAAACCAGCCTTAAACCCAACCGGGGAGGGTTTAGAGCCTCCAAAACCAGCTTTAAGCCCAATCGGGGAGGGTTTAGAGCCTCCAAAACCAGCTTTAAACCAAACCTGGGAGGGTTTAGAGCCTCCAAAACCAGCTTTAAACCAAACCTGGGAGGGTTTAGAGCCTCCAAAACCAGCTTTAAACCAAACCTGGGAGGGTTTAGAGCCTCCAAAACCAGTTTCAAGCCCCATTTCGGGGGGCAGAGTAAAACCAGTTTTAAATCCGATTTGGGGTCAGAAGGGGCTGAGTAAAACCAGTTTCAAACTGGATTAAAGGGGTCAGAAGGGGCTGAGTAAAACCAGTTGCAAGCCCCATTTGGGGGGTGCTGAGTGCCTTTCAAACCAGTTTTAGGCCGGGTTTAGGGCAGAGCATCTCCTCGCCTCTGGGATTTCTGGGAAGCTCCCACGGACTCAGCTGCATCTCCTGAGGATCCAGAATTCCAAACAAATTCCAAATAAATTCCAAATAAATTCATCTCCGGCTTTTCCATCCTGAAGAGCTGCTTGGAACCTCCTGGAATTTGGATTTTTTTTGGACACAAATCTGCTTGGATCCTTCTGAAATTCTGATTTTTCTTTATACAAATCCAGTTGGGTCCTTCTCACCTGCTTAATTCTGGATTTATTTTAGAGACAAATCTGGCGTTTTTTGCTCCTGAAGGATTCTCCTCCAGCTCCTTGATTCTGACCTGGTTAACTTGGATTTATTTTGGACACAAATCTGGTTTTTTATTGCTGATTGCTTGGATCCTTTTCACCTGCTTCATTCTGGATTTATTTTAGAGACAAATCTGATTTTTATATTGCTCCTGAAGGATTTTCCTCCAGCTTCTTGATCCTTACCTGATTAATTTGGGGTTTTTGGGTTTTTATTGGTACTGGAGCATTTTCCCCCTGGCTCCTTGATCCTGACCTCAGAAATTCAGATTTTTTTGGACACAGATCTGATTTTTTTGGTCCTGGATCATTTCCCCTCTGGCTCCTTGACCCTGACCTGGTCAGTTCCAATTTTTTGGGACACAAATTGGATTTTCCTCGGTGCCACCATGCGGGGCTGGTGGCTGCTGCTGGCGCTGCTGTGCCACCAGCTGTGTCCCCGCATGGTGACAGCAGCCAGGAGGGACAGGGACAGGAGGGGCAGGAAGGAGCACCCAGAGCCCCTGAACACCTCCCTGGCCAACAGCGAGGAGCAGCCCAAGGTGGGTTTCCTGCCTTTTCTGAGCTGATTTCGGGCTCATTTCACCAATTCTCTTTGGTTTTTTATTTAATTTTCATTGTTCTCCATGTTGGGAACAGCAGAGAACTCCCAAGGTGGATTCTGGGAGTTGAATGATCCATTTTTCCATCCCCTGAACATCTGGGTGGGTTTTCCATGGAATTTCAGGGGATTATCAGGGAATGGGAGTCCCAGCAGTTGCAAAAAGATCTCTGAGGGACTCAGAAAAAAAATCTGAGGAATTTTCAGAGCTATTGGCTCCTCCTGATCCCTCAGTGTCCTCCAAAAGCAGCACCACCAGCCCAGGCTGGATTTTTGGGACCCTCTGAGGCCACTTCTTGTCCTGGTGTGTCCCCAGCTGCTGGGCTGGATTTCTGGGAGCCCCTGAGCTCAGTCAGTGCATGATCCTTGTCCTGGTTGTCCCCAGCTGCTGGAGGCTGCTGATGCACGGCTCACAGACCCCCGCAGGACCTGGATCTCCTTCGTGCACCGCCCAGATGACGGCAGCAACTCCAAGAGGAGATGCAAAGGCAAAGACAAGAAATTGGTAGGATTTGCACTCCACGTGTCCCAGTTTCCATCCTGCTGCTCATCCTCAAGGTTCCAGCTTTTCCCAGCCCAAAGAGTGCTAAATTTCCTTTTTTTTTTTTTTTTTTTTTTTGTTTAATTTCTCCATTTTTGAGAAATTTGAGCCTTCTTGCTTTGGCAGAGGACATGTGGGAATTTTGAACCAGCCACTCCTAAACTTGTCTCTCAAATTGAGCCTTTCTCATCTCTCAAATTGAGCCTTTTTTAGGTTATTTTCCCACTCATTAAAAACAAAATCAGTATTTTTTTTCCCCATCCAAGAGATAAAGTCCAAGTATCCCAAAGGATCAATTAATCAAGGTGTGGACAAGTGGTTTATTTCAAATTAATGAGCTGAGTGACAGCTCATTAATCACGTGGCACTTTTCATCTACTGCTTGGACAATCCTGGATTCTTTTAATAATTTTAATTATTTGAGGAATTATTTGCATCCTCTGAATGTCTGGGCAGCTTTTCCGTGGAATTTTAGAGGTTTATCAGAGGAATGGGAGTCCCAGCAGCTGGAAAAAAATCTCTGAGGGACTCTCGGAGCTCTTGGCCCTTCCTGATCCCTCAGTGTCCTCCAAAAATTATCAGGAATTTTCTGGGAACAACCCCCCTCACGTTGCTGATGTTCCTGTAGGATTTTCTGCAATTCCCAGGTTTTAATCCCAAATTTTCCTTTGTTTGTTCCCTCAGCGAGGCCTGGTGGGGCCTCCGGGCCCTCCTGGGCCTCAGGGACCTCCAGGAGCTCCTGGGGCTGAAGTCACCAGGGAAGTTCTTCTGCAGGAGTTCAAGGAGATCTTGAAAGGTAAAAGATTTTAAAAAGTCAAAGATTTCCAGAGGATATTCAAGGTAAAGGGTGTTAAAGGCTGGAGGAGCTTTGTTTTGGTGAAGAACCATGAACCAAAATGGTGACCAAAAATGTTCCCCCAGTGCTGCTGGGCTTTAATTGGAGATCCAAGTGCAGAATTCCAGGCACACGTTATGGTTTCATAGGCCAGGCCCTTAAATGAAGATTTTATTTCATTTTATTTCATTTTATTCCTCTTTTCCCCTCAGAAGCCATGGAGCACAGGGCCTCCCTGCCCATCTCAGCCCAGCCCAGCCAGCTGCTGCTGTCCCTGGAAGAGGTTCCCTCACAGGAACAGCCAGGCCATAAAATGAAGATTTTATTCCATTTTATTTCATTTTGTTTCCCTTTTCCCCTCAGAAGCCATGGAGCACAGGGCCTCCCTGGCCATCTCAGCCCAGCCCAGCCAGCTGCCCCCGCTGCTGCTGTCCCTGGAGGAGGTTCCCTCGCAGCGGCGCGTGGAGGAGGCGTTCCACTGCAAGCTCAAGGGCCAGGTGCTGGTGGACAAGAAGACCTTGGTGGAACTCCAGAACTTCCAGTCGGTGAGGAACTCCAGCCTCATCCTGCTGGGGATCAGCTCCAGGGCTCTGTGGGGCTTCTGCTCAGCCCAGAAGCTCCTCTGGGGCTGAAAGGAAGAGACAAATCCATGAGAAGGTGTCCAAAGGAGGCCACAGGTGGATCCACCTGGGATCCCCTTTTTAAATTCATTGTTCTGGAGGTTCTGCCTCTGATGGATCCACCTGAGATCCCCTTTTAAAATCTGATATTCCAGAGGTTCTATCCTTGATGGATCCCCCTGGGATCCACTTTTAAAATCTATTATCCCAGAGGTTCTGCCACTGATGGATCCACCTGGGATCCTCTTTTAAAATCCACCATTCCATTATTTCCCAAACTTTTGGCAGCCTAGCTTGGCAGCCAGACAGGATCAGCCCTGAGGCATGGGCAGGGCTGGAGGGAGAGCTGCTGCCTCATTAATTAGCAGGGAAAATGGGACTAATTAAGCCATCCCAGCAGTGGGCTGCTGCTTCCTGTGCCTCAGGCATGAGGTGCCCAATTCATTCCTGATTTTTCCTGGCTGGGAGCTGCTGTGGGAGGCTCTGGGTGCCAAACTGGCACCGCAGCCAGGGACAAGAAGAGTCGAGTTTGGGCTTGTGCCCTCTGGGAAAGGGGAATGCAGAGCCAGAGCAGAGCAGGGATTTGGGATCAGCACAGGGATGGAGCCAGAACAGAACAGGGATAGATTTGGGATCCGCACAGGGATTCAGGATCAGCCCAGGGCTGGATTCGGGCTCAGCCCAGGGATTCAGGATTCAGGCTCAGCCCAGGGCTCAGCTCTGTTCTCTCTCCACAGCCCGTGGCCAAGGGCGCATTCCTGCGGGGCTCGGGGCTGAACCTGGCCACTGGGCGCTTCACTGCCCCCGTGGGTGGCATCTACCAGTTCTCAGCCAACATCCACATCGGTGAGTGCTGCCCCAGGGAGCCTAAACACCCCAGAGATCCCCTGGAGAATCCCCAGATATTCCAGAGGTTCTGCCACCGATGGCCCATGATGGATCCCCTTTTTAAATCTGATATTCCGGAGGTTCTATCCCTGATGGATCCACCCTGATGGATCCCATTTTAAATCTGATATTCCAGAGGTTCTGCCCTGATGACCAGTGATGGATCCACCTTGTATCCATTGCCTTTGGCTCCATCAGATAAGGAGGAACCCTCTGGCACCTCCTGCAGCCATCCCAAGGCTGCTGATGTCCCTCTGTCCCTCAAACCCCAGAATTTGTGGGATTTCTGACATTTTCCCTCTGTTTCTCCCAGACCACAGCGAGCTGAAGAGCAAAGTGCAGCTGCGGGCGCGGGACAGCGTGCGGGTGCTGATCTGCATCGAGTCCCTGTGCCACAGACACACGTGAGGCACCCCAGGGGCACTCAGGGGACTCCTTCCCTCTACTTTTCCACATTTCTGAACATCTCAGCCAACTCTGGAAGATGAAGTTCACCAAAAGTGGATTTTATGGCATAAATTATTTTTTTGTGTCCCAGGGGAGGCTCAGGGGAATTTTGGGAGCTTTTCCAGCAGAGGGCAAAGCTGTGACTCTGTCCTTGGCCCCAGACCCCAAATCCCTGCCCAGGTTTATTTTAATGCCCTGCCCTGAGCTCCTCCAGAAATCCACAGGTCCAGAAATCAGGGCGACTTTGGGACAGATCCCAGAGCACTCAGTATGGATTTGGGACATGTCCCAGAGCAGTGGGAGTGATCTGGATGGATTTGGAACAGATGCCTGAGGATGGATTTGGGACAGATCCCAGGTCCCTCAGGATGGGTTTGGGACAGGTCCCTCAAGATGGGTTTGGGGCAGGGATTTGGGACAGGTCCCAGTCCAGGCGCGCGTGGCTGGGACAGACGGACAGAGCCGGCAGCAGCAGCGCTGGGAGCCTGCCTGGACACATTTCCTGTGGAATTTCCTGGGAATGCCAGCCCTGACTCACCCATCCATCCATCCATCCATCCATCCATGGGGCTGGAAAGGCCCCGGGTTTTGGGACGAGCCCCGGAAGCTCGGGAGGAGCAGGGGAGGGCTGGGGCAGGACCTGACACAGCCTCACCTGAGCGGCTGCCAAGGGCTCCAACCTCTCCTTTCTCCTGGGAAAAACTCGCTGGGACTTGCTGGGATTCATCACAGGGAAAAATATAATTAATAAAAATTAGGAAAGGAGTTGGTTTAATTGGGAAAATAAGGAAAAGCCAGGATTAAAACTGAGTTTAACTGGGTTTGTGCTGAGTGGCAGGTGCCAAGGGGCTCCCACTTGCTATTTTTGCTGGAAACAGCACGTTGGGATTTGCAGGGATTCATCACTGGGAGAAAAATAATTAAAAAAGAAAGGAGGAAAAGGGCTGATTAAATTGGAAAAATAAGGAAAAATAATGATGGGCAGGAACCAGGCAGGCTTAAAAGTGAGTTTAACTGGGCTGAGCAGGTGCCAAGTGGCTCCAACTTTTCATTTTTTAAATCTGTTTATTTCTTATTTTTTAGGTCCTTAGAAGTCATTGCTGGCCTGGAAAGCAACAGCAAAATCTTCACTGTTTATGTCCATGGCTTGCTGCAGCTGCAGGTGAGGCCCTGAAAATTGGGAATTTCTGCCCCAAATCTCTGGGCAGGACAAGGAATTATTTCCTGGACTCTCCCCTGGAATTCCAGGAAATAAATAGCAAATAAATAATTAAATAATAAATAAATCCATAAATAATGATAATGTTAAAATTAATAATTATTAATAAAGAACAATAAAATGAATAATTAAATAAGTAGCAAATAAATAATAATTAAATAATAAACCCTCTTTGTTCCTACATTTAAAGGAGGGAAATTCCTCACCTGGAGCAGCACCAGGAGGAAAACCTGACTGGGGTTTCACATTCTGAATTGAAGGCATGGGAAAAAGAAAAATCCAATACTTAAAATAAATTTTAATTTATTTTTATTTCCCAACTCTCCCCTGGCATTGCACTCCCAGTGGAGTTCTATTTCCAATGGAATTTCCATTCCCAATGAATTGAAATTCCATTCCCAAGGGGATTTCAGTGGGAATTCCATTCCCAAGGGGATTTCTTTGGGAATTTCTATTCCCAGTGGGATTTCCCCCCTTCAGGGAGGGGCTCTGAAGGCACTTCACCCAAAAATGCGCCAGGACAGGAAGGATTTTTTTTTTCAAAAAAGCCCAAAAAACCCCAGACCAAATTCCTTCCAAAGCCACAAAAATTCTTCCACATCATCAGCTCGGCCCCAGACTTGGGCTGAATTCCTGCTGGGAATTTCAGGTTTCTGTGTGCCAGGCTCTGACCCCCAGGAGAGCACTGCACTGACCTGGGGCTGAGGAGAAGCTTCCAGAAGGGAATGGTGGAACTGGGATTGTGGGTGTGGGGTTTGGATACAAGGTGAGATGTCACAGGGTGGGAAACTCAGAGTTTGGGGTTTTAGAATATGGAAATAGCTATAGAGCAAGATGGAGGTTTTAGGGTGGTGGCTGGTCCTTCTTTTTCACCTCCTTCTCCTCCTCCTTTTTCTCCTTCTTCACCTTTTCCTTTTCCTTTTTCTCCTTCTCTTCCTCCTCCTCCTCCATGGCTTTGGGTGGTTTTGAGTAATTGGATAAAAACTCCACATTGCAGGCCATGGGTGGTTGGTTATTGAGTAAAAAGTAAAAATAATTTCTTAATTGGACACTTTATCCTTAAAAGGCCTTCTAGAGACAGACAGGGCTCCATTTTTTGGTGAAGTGCTGCAGAACTCTCAGTTTATAGGACAATAATATAGATAAGAACTAACAAACATCTGAGTCGAAACAAGAAATTCCATCTCTCACATTTAATCCCAGCCCTGGCTAAAAAAGAAGCTAAAACTCAGCAGATTCCTGCTGGTGGGAGGGATTTTCCCCTGTTTTCCCTGCAGAAACTCCCATTTTCCCACTTCCCTGCAGGCTGGCCAGTACACCTCCATCTTCGTGGACAACGGCGCCGGCGCCGCCGTCACGGTCCAGCCCGGATCTGATTTCATGGGAATGCTGCTGGGAGCCTAGCAGCGAGGATGGCACCCCAAAATCCCCAAAATCCCCAATTTCCTGCCTTTTGGACCGAAAATAACCCCCTCACTTTGACCTTGAAACTGCTCCCTGCTCCTGCAGAATTTGAGTTTATCCCCAGCTCCTCCAGCTTTGCTTCCAGAAGTTGCTGCTGATTTTTGAGGTCCTCACCAGCTCGTTCTTCATCAGAATTCTGCTTTTTGTCCTCTTTTTACCCAAAAAATCCCTTGGAATATTTAATTTGTGCTTCACCAGGCGCTCACGGAGCAGCACGCTGACTTTGGGGCTCGTTGTGTTGTGATTTGATTATTTCACTGTAGCACTTGTAACCAGCACGGGTTTGGGTTTTTTTTGGGATTGATTTGGGGTTTGTTTTGGGGTTGGAAATGAAGGATTGAGATGGGAAATATCAGAAATAAATCAGTGACTCTTTTCTGTGTGGTGGGGAGGAAGGGGACAAGGATTTTCCAGCAAAATTACTTTTGCCAGGGGGTTGAGAATGGCTTGGATCCTCTCCCAGGCTCAGATTTGGGTGTATTTGACCAGGAAAATGTTGAATTTTCCTACAATCCAAGGAATCCAAGGCTTGAACTCTTTTATATCCTTTATATCAAAATAAAATTATATATTATAATTATATATATAATATATATAATTATGTCTCTAATTTTATATTTTCTAAATATAATTATATATATTTTATATTGTTCAAAAATATATAATATATATGGTTATATTTATATATATGGTTTTCCATAGTTTATATAGACAGTTTTCCCAGTTTATTTATTCACTCTCCCTCAATCCTGGAATCCCAAACTGTCCCTCAGTGCCAAAATCCCAAACTTTTCCCCAATCCCAGAATCCCAAACTCGCCCCATTCCTGTGTCCATCCCATGGGTTTATCCCGCTCAGGACCCCAAAGGAAGAGCAGGGATTTGGGGATTTTTTGGGAATCTCTGGAGTCCCCTCCCGTCCCCCCAGCCCCAAACCCCCCGTGCTGAGCAGTTCCCTGTCCCACCCCGTTTATCACATCCTGGCATCGCAGATTTTTGTTTCATTCCCGGTTTTTTCTGGCTCCAGGAGCTCTGGGAGTCAGGAATTTAAATTGGTGTTCGCAGAGGAATGCGGATTTGGGTGCCAAAAACCCGATATCATCTGTCTGGCACCTCCAGGGTAGGTGATTCCCGGGAAAAATGGGAATGTTGGGCTGGGATTGGCACAGCCTGCAGCCCTGGGGGCTTCTCCTGCTCTCCCAGCACAGGGAAAAAGGGAATTTCCAGGATTTTCCAGGATTTTTCTGCTGTTCCTCCCTCCCTGCCCATGCCCAGTGGCTGTGGAGTCATTAAAGCTGGAAAAATCTGGGAGAAATCTTTAATTCTCTTCCCCACTCCCTGTCCCCAGTGTTTGGGAGCTGACCTGTGGGACTGGGATTTGGGTTGAGGAATTTTGGGAATTTGGGAAGGGCAGATTCCAAAGGGGAATCCAGGAAAATCAGGGAGCTGCTGATCCTGTGAAAGCAGGAAGGACCAGTAAAACATGGCATTTTTATGGTTTTTTACTATGGAATGCTCCCTCGGGGATATTTCCCAGGGAATCAGGGATTGGGGTCCTCAGAAGTGCAGGAATTCTCCCAAAATTCCCATTTTTATTTTTTTTTTTTTTCAGGAGCTGTTTTCTTTTCCTCCCAGGTTTCGATTTCTTTTGTCACTTTGATCTGCAGACCAAGAGCGGGAGGGGGTGGGAGGTGAGAGGCGGTCACGGGATATTGGATTCCCAAAAAAAAAAAACATGGAAAGGGGAAAAAAAATGGGAAAGGAAAAGTGAAAAATGAAAATCTGAGAGGGGATGGAGCAGGGGAGGCTGTGGGCATTCCCTGGGATATTTTGGGAATTTTTCACTCTGTCCCCAAAAACTGGGATACGATTCCAGAGCTGGAATTCCACTTTTATCTCTGGATTTGGCTGGGACTGGGAGAGATCCATGGAAAATTCTGGTCCTGGAACTTCCAGAGATTCTGGGTCCGAATTTGGGTGGATTTTGGGGGAATTTGGAGTTTTCTCTGTGGATTTCAGGGAGTTTGGGGTTTTCTGGGTCCAAATCCATGCAGATTTTGCCAAGTTTGGAGTTTTCCGTGTGGATTTTAGGGAATTTGGAATTTTGGGGAGTTTGGAATGTTTTGGGTCCAAATCCATGCAGATTTTGTCAAGTTTGGCGTTTTCTGGGTGGACTCTGGGGAATTTGGAGTTTTCCGTGTCCAAATCCAGGTGGAATGTGGATTTTGGGCAGTTTGGAGTTTTCTGTGTGGATTTTGGGGCACTTTGGAGTTTTCAGTGTGGATTTGAGGCAGTTTGGAGTTCTCTGTGTCCCAATCCAGGTGAATTTTGGGACTCTGGATTAGATCCCTTTCCCTCCCCCCTGCAGGAGCCGCTCCCCGGGACAACCCCGAACCTCGGGAACCACAGATTTGAGCAACTTTTGGGAATCTCCTCCTTTTTTCCATCATTTCCACCAAAACCCGCCAGCCTGGGCATGGAGCCAGCAATGAAATAATCCCAATTTTCTTTGGGAACGGCTCGAATTCCCTGCAGGCGCCACATCCCTACCCGGGGGGTGGGATCCTGCTCGCCTGGCTGGGCTGGAGCCGGGATTTCCCTCTTTTCCCCTCCTTTTTCCCCCTTTCCCCCCTCCTTTCCTCCTCCTTTTTTCCTCCTTTTCCCTTTATTTTCCCCCTTATTTTTCCCCTCCTTTTCCCCTCCTGTCAATCCCAGCTTTTCACTTTTCCCAGAATTTTTTCCTGGCTCCCAGTGAAAATTCCCAATTTTTTGGGATCAAGTCTGTGGACAGGGGAAAGGGATGGGGTGGGAAAAAATAAAAATCCCTCCAAAAAAAAACCAGGATAAACCCCCTTTTCCAAACTTCCAGCATTTTTTCTCCTTGGAGAGGGAAACTGGGGGAGAGCAGAGGCTGCAAATCTTGGGAAGGATTAGGGTTTGACTCGGGCTCCAGGAATGTAAATGTGTCTGGCTCCATCCTGGCTGCAAATTCCTGCCTGGAGCCCGGGCCCAGCCTTTGTTTGCCCACCCTGGATGGGCTGGGAGTGCTCAGACTGGGACTTGGGAGGGACCAAACTGGGATTTGGGAATGGCCAAACTGGGATTTGGTAATGGTCAGACTGGGATTTGAGAAGGGTCAAACTGGGATCTGGGAGTGTTCACATTGGGATTTAGGAAGGCTCAAATAATTGGGATTTGGGAGTGCTCAAACTGGGATTTGGGAATGGTCAGACTGGGATTTGGGAGTGCTCAAACTGGGATTTGGGAGAGGTTTTGGTTTTGTCGAGGAGATTTGGGGGCAACAGGAGGAGTTGGGGGTAAAATTGTGGGGATTTCCTTTCTTTTCTCTTCCTTTCTCTTTCCCCTTTCCCTTTCCCCTCATCAAGCCCAAATATTCAGTACCTCAGCACCTTAAAAATTAATTTTTAATTAAAAATCACCTTTTAGGGATGTTTTTTCCCTTAGGTTTTAACAATTCCCATACCAGGATAAGGCCGGGATGTGCTCCCAAATCTGCTCCCAAATCCCGCTGTCCTGCAGGAGTGAATCCACACAAAATCCAGGTGTGAACTCCCAAATATTGACCTGTGTGTGTGTGTGTGCAAAATCCAGGTGTGAACTCCCAAATATTGACCTGTGTGTGTGCAAATCCCAAGTGGAAAAATTCCCCCTGGGGAAGGAGCCAGAGCTCCCAGGGAAGGGAGATGAAGGGATCTGTCAAGTGGAATTCCAGGAGAAGTGGAAACTGCCAGAAATGGAGAGTCTGGAATGTGCCTAAAATAAATATTCCCTGCTGGGTGTTTATTTTGTCTGGAGGTTCCTGTTCAGGGCTGCAAATCCCTGCCTTGGGGTTCTCCAGGGAATGAAGGTGGATTTGGGATTTATCTGCTGCAAATCTTCCCCTCATTCCCATATTCCCTGCAGGATGAGGCTGGAATTGTGCTGGGATGCTGTGGGATCACCCTTGGAATCCCAAAAGGATTCAGCTGGGATGGAATTCCAGGGTTCCTCCTCCCCTTCCTCAGGGAAGCAGCTGAGAATCCTTGGAAAAGCGTCCAGGTGGGATTTAAGTCCCTGCCTTGGTATTCTCCAGAGAATCCAGGACTTGACATTGTCCTAAATTGGATTTTGGAATTTATCTGCTGCAAATCTTTCCTTCATTTCCCCATTCCCTGCTGGGATGAGGCTGGAATTGTGCTGGGATGCTGTGGGACCACATTCAAGTCCAGCTGCTCCATTTGTTTTCCAGGATTCTCTGCTGGGATAAAAACCCCAAAACTCCCTCAAAAAATCCCACTTTGGGAGCACAAATAATTGATCATTGTGTTAATAATAACTCCCAATATTTGGGTTTATTCCACAAGGCTTTATGTTTATTCCATTTTCTTCCCACACCTTTGGTTTTCCTGAAGGAATCCCTTTTTCTTTTTGGGATGTTTTGTGGGTTTTGGGGT